>NC_054472.1:133223856-133534273 GCF_017639515.1 Carcharodon carcharias
GCACACCCCCCACCCTTTTATCAAAAGCATAAAACCCATCATATTCCTACCTCTCTTCAGTTTCAAAGAGGAGTTATATTGGATTTGAAATGTTAAACCTGTTTCTCTCTCCACAGCTGCTGCCAGACCTGCAGAGTTTCTCCAGCACTTCCGGTTTTTATTCTAACTTATAACTACCTCCTGGTTTAGACTCTGTAGGCAGGATTTTCCCTCCAAGGGTGAGATACAGAGTTTTGGACCACTTCCAGGTGCTGAAACTGCCCCTGGGGTACAGTGTGATTAACTGTGATTTCACGGGGGCACCCCCTTAATTGGCCTGGAAATAGGCTCACCGAGATCAGCGCATTGCTTCTTAGGTTTTGGGCTCCAGGTCACAAACGAAATGCTTGCTTTTCTGTTACTCTTTTTAAAATCCAATTAAGGATGGCAGACAGGCTGTCAAAGCTGGAGGGTCAATCAGAATGTTCCAGCACGAAAGGAGCAGCAAGATTTAAAGGCTGAAGGTGTTTCAACATGGAGATGTCCTCTCTCCAACTTTTTATAATCTAAACTAAAAAATGGATCTTGCAGCCAGGTCACAACTGCGTGAGTGTAACTCCTCCACGAGCTGGCCGGCAGTTGCTCCTGCATCCAAGAGGGAGGGCCTCTAGGCCTTCACTGAGCATTCCCCCGCCCCACACTGGCCTGTGCCAGGCAACCACCTCCTGACACCTATATTGACCCTTGCTGCTTGTGGGAACCTGGAGGCCAACTGAAAAATCTCAGCCTCCTTTAATTGACCTTAAATGGCTCTTAAGTCGTGTTGGCTACCTACCACATGATGGCAGTTAGCCCTGCCACCACCATACCCCATCTGCAAAAATGGCCTGGAGGCAGTATGGAGCAAAGGAACCAACACACCAGGGCTGTCTTTAGTTCGCCTCTAATGTAGATCCAATGGCGGCTGAAAATCCATCCCTGCATGGCTTCATAAGGATTCTTTAATCTGATTGGTTAAGGAGCCACACCATGGCTTGCCCTGTTCACACAGGTCCCAGATCGGTGAGGGTTCTGCAGTGGTCATGCCCTCTAATGGAAGTCAACGTGTAAAAGCCAATTAAAAGTCTGTGGGCAAGTGTAAGTGAAATTAAAGGCTGTCGCCAATTGTTTGCTGCTGACTGTAATACCTGGGATATTGTTTATTAGCATTCATTTCACCGCCCATGTTTAGAACCAACCTTTTTCAATGACTATTAACTATCTTAGCAATATCTTAGTCTGATCCATATTAAAAGCGAAGGACTGCTGCACCTTCACGTGCGAAAGTGACACCAACTTCCAATCATGAAATAAAAATTAAAATGAAGGCAAAATGATGTTCTAAAACTATTTCAGGACTACATTTACAATGAGGTTTTAGGATTGCTTAATGTGCAAAATGAAGTAAAATTGATATGCAGCAACACTTGCAATTTACAGATGCTCCTGGAAGAAGCCTATGGAATTAAGATATCAGTTTTCCATTCTTTGAATTTTAATTCTCAGGCAGTCATGAGGAAAATCCAACAACTAGAGCACAGATTCAAATGAGGAAAGGTGAACATTTGTATAATGGGGCTTAATTTCCAAACATTTTCATAAAATTATGAAGGAACCATTGTGCACACATTTGTGGGAGGGAGTTGCCCTGGGGGTCCTCAACATTGACTCTGGACCCCATGAAGTCTCATGGCATCAGGTCAAACATGGGCAAGGAAACCTCCTGCTGATTAGCACGTACTGCCCTCCTTCAGCTGATGAATCAGTGCTCCTCCATGGTGATCACCACTTGGAGGAAGCACTAAGGGTGGCAAGGGCGCAGAATGTACTCTGGGTGGGGGACTTCAATGTCCATCACCAAGAGTGGCTCGGTAGCACCACTACTAACTGAGCTAGCTGACTACTAAATAACATAGCTGCTATACTGGGTCTGTGGCAGGTGGTGAGGGAACCAACAAGAGGGAAAAACATACTTGACCTCATCCTCGCCAACCAGCCTGCCGCAGATGCCTCTGTCCGTGGCAATATCAGTAGGAGTGACCACTGCACAGTCCTTGTGGAGATGAAACCCCACCTTCACATTGAGGATACCCTCCATTGTGTTGTGTGGCACTGCCACTGTGCTAAATGGTATAGATTTTGAACAGATCTAGCAACTCAAGACTGGGCATCCATGAGGCGCTGTGGACCATCAGCAGCAGCAGAATTGTACTCAAACACAATATGTAACCTCATGACCCAGCATATCCCCCATTCTACCATTATCATCAAGCCAGGGGATCAACCATGGTTCAACGAAGGGTGCAGGAGGGCATGCCAGGAGCAGCACTAGGCATACCTAAAAATGAGGTGTCAACCTAATGAAGCTATAATGCAGGACTACTTGCATGCCAAATAGCATAAGCAGCACGTGACAGAAAGAGCTAAGCAATCCCACAACCAACAGATCAGATCTAAGCTCTGCGGTCCTGCCACATCCAGTCATGAACAGTGTTGGGCAATTAAACAACTCACTGGAGGAGGTGGCTCCACACCTATCCCCATCCACCATGATGGAGGACCCCAGCACATCAGTGTAAAATATAAGGCTGAAGCACTTACTAACAATCTTCAGCCAGAAGTACCAAGTGGATGATCCATCTCAGCCTCCTCCAGAGGTCCCCAGCATCATAGATGCCAGTCTTCAGTCAATTTGATTCATTCCATATGATATCAAGGAATGGCTGAAGACACTGGATAGTGCAAAGGCTTTAGGCCCTGACATATTCCGGCAATAGTACAGAGGATTTGTGCTCCAGAACCTGCCGTGCCCCTAGCCAAGCTGTTCCAGTACAACTACAACACTGGCATCAACCCGGCTATGTGGAAAATTGACCAATTATGTCCTGTACACAAAAAGCAGGACAAATCCAACCCAGCTAATTACTGCCTCATCTACTCTCCATCATCAGTAGAGTAATGGAAGTAATCATCAACAGTGCTATCAAGCGGCACTTGCTTAGCAATAAACTGCTCATTGAAGCCCAGTTAGGTTCCGCAAGGGCCACTCAGCCTCTGACCTCATTACAGCCTTGGTTTAAACATGCACAAAACAGCTGAACTCCAGAGGTGAGGTGAGGTGAGGGTGACTGCCCTTGACATCAAGGCCGCATTTGACAGAGCGTGGCATCAAGGAGCCCTAGCAAAACTGTAGTCAATGGGAATCAGGGGGGAAACTCTCCACTGTTTGCAGTCATACCTGGCACAAAGGAAAAAGGTTGTGATGGGTGAAGGGCAGTAATCTCAGTTCCAGGACATCACCGCAGGTGTTCCTCAGGGTAGTGTCCTCGGCCCAGCCATCTTCAATTGCTTTATCAATGATCTTCCTTCCACCATAAGGTCAGAAGTGGGGATGTTTTCTGATGATTGCACAATATTCAGCAGCATTTGCGACTCCTCAGATACTGAAGCAGTCCATGTCCAAATGCAGCAAGACTTGGACACTATCCGGGCTTAGGATGACAAGTAGCAAGTAACATTCACGCCACACAAGTGTCAGGTAATGACCTTCTCCAACAAGAGGGAATCCAACCATCGTCCCATGATGTTCAATGGCATTACTGTCACTGAATTCCCCACTATGGACATCCTGGGGGTTATCATTGAAAAGAAGCTGAACTGGACTAGCCATATAAATGCTGTGGCTACAAGAGCAGGTAAGAGGCTAGGAATCATGTGACGAGTAACCACCTCCTGACTCCCCAAAGCCTGTCCACCAAATACAAGACACAAGTCAGGAGTGTGATGGAATACTCCCCACTTGCCTGGATGAGTACAGCTCCCTCAACACTCAAGAAGCTGGACACTGTCCAGGACAAAGCAGTCCATTTGAGTGGCACCACATCCACAAACATTCGCTCCCTCTACCACCGCCACACAGTAGCAGCAGCATGTACCATCTACAAGATACACTGCAGGAATTCACCAAGGCTCCTTAGACAACACCTTCCAAACCCACAGCCACTACCATCTAGAAGGACAAAGGCAGCAGATAGATGGGAACACCTCCACCTGGAAGTTCCCCTACAAGTCACTCACCATCCTGACTTGGAAACATATTGCCGTTCCTTCACTAACGCTGTGTCAAAATCCTGGAACTCCCTTCCTAACAGCACTGTGAGTGTACCTCCACCACATGGACTGCAGCAGTTCAAGAAGGCAGCTCATGAACACCTTCTCAAAGGCAACTAGGGATGGCAATAAATGCTGGCCCAGCCAGTGAAGCCCATATCCCATGAATAAATTTTTAAAAAATAATTGGCACAGATCTTCCAGTCTCTGGATGGTTGGAGACCAGACATACCCAGAGGATGCACTATGAGACTCCTCAAATGCAAGGACTCCATGGTAATGGCCCGGGAAGTTTCAACTTCCAATGGGCAATTTCTTTGCTCCCTGGGACCCTCCGTAAAAGTTTCCAACTCTGACTTAGAGTCAGAGACTTTGGAGTGTTCTGACTTATACACTTGGATGGTTACCCAGGAAATATTAGACAGAAAAAAAAGTCCAACTCCTGGGTACCTATACAACTGACACTCCCGACTTCCCAATGACACACCAACACACCGCCTACCTTGCCGACTCTCCCCCTGACCATTTGACTCCCAATAGCTCTATTGACAGACCAGGAGAAACAATAGATTATTGTAGACTATATACTGTAAAACTGTGCTTTAGAAAGTGGATCTAAATATAAAGCAAGCAGGTCAAAGCAAAGCAGAGATGAATAGATGAGGTAAACCATAACAACTCAGCAGATAATAAACAATTTAGTCAATAACAGTCATCAGGCAGTATCCAGAAAACCAAATCATTAATTGCTTGCCTTATAATCCTAAACAATATCAGTCACTTCTACTTATACCCAATATTCTTGCCAAATGAAATTGTCCCTCCACTGAGCCAAGCCCAATACTCAGGCCCATGAATGCAACACCTTTTCTCCATAACCACCTTCAAGTATCCTATACTGTACTAGAATAACTGACAGGATACAGACAGTTAGACAAATAAATTTGCCTGAAAGTTTACAACGTAAGGTTCAAGTGTGCTCAGCCTGCATCTCTTTCATGAAACTGTATGATATGCACCTCTGCTCCGTAATTCAGTGCTACATCTAGCAGGGAGGAAACAACATGGATGGCTGTTGGGTGTTTTCATGAATTGCCAGGCCCTGTATTTTCAGAGACATATGCATAATTATTTGCATTGGATGGCAGGAGATCATGGATATGGCATCTTCCTGTGGGACATCTCCATTACCATGCCAGCTTCTAATGGGAATCCCAAAATGTGATTATAGATCTGTATGAAACAGGCTGTTGCATTAGAGTTGAACCCTGCATGATGGTTGTCTTTATTGAGTTTTCATCCTAGTGAATCCAGATAAAGCAAACTGTTGTAAATTAAAGACCTGTGTAGAGAATCTGTGTAGCTCCAATTAATGCATTTGTCATCGTAGTTATGCCTGAATGAAGACAAGGTGAGAGCCATGCAGAAGCTAGGGCAAGGGGGTAGGACACCACAGGTGCCAGTTCATCAGAGTGATGCAGCTCTGCTGCAAAAGACTCAAGACTTCTAGAGGCCAGCCTACTAAAGAAGATTGATGAGCATTTATCAGGAAATGGTGGGTGCATCAGGAGTTTTCCAATGAACTATTTTGTCACGTTGCAGAACCTAAAAAAATCCAGTTCTAACTTGTGTCCAGAATTAGTGCAGATCATGGAAACTACTCTGCATATCTTGATATGAGTAGACAGTTCAAAAAGGCTCTGCTGACAGTTTTCAGAGCAACACACTGCTGCCATTGAAGATCAGATGGCTGCCATCTTGGCATTGGGGGCCAGTGTTGACAGAGGCCTCGAAAGCATCACAAAGGTCCTGGCTTCCATTCTTTCGCAGAGTCATGGAAGCAATGAGGCACCATCCAGTGGCCTCAACTGCCTGGGAGGGCTACCTATAGTTGTCTCTCAGCGGTAAGGAGTTAAGGAGTAGAATCCCTAACAATTGATAAAGATGCCAGGCTGGTAATAAGGAGCACATAAGACAATGAGATTGCAACCTATTGCACTTTTTACCTGAACAAGACTGCCATTTGAACGAAGCCTAATGTCTTCACATCCTGCATAACTCTGTCACTAAAGGAAAAAGTGTTGGTGCTCCCCGTGGTATAGAGAGCTTCGGTGATCTGAGAAGTAGACTGAAAATTGAGATATGTTGTTGATACCACCTGCTGCAGTCTGAAAGAAATACTTTGGTATAAGAGTTGCGGGCCACAGTGACCTTTACAGCCAGTCAGTGCTGTCTATGCCATGGTGCAGAACTCAAGTTGTGGCTCCAGCAGTGACATAGCTCAGTGGCAATCTCTTTTGTGAAGTGAAAGCACCTCAGACGTTGCTGTCAATAAAGTCAATGTAGAAGTGCTCCCTGAATAGCCGCTATGGATATAACTTTCTGCAGTGTCTATCACCTTCTCCTCACAGTAACTGCTTCTGTTCTCTGCTGTCCCTCCTTGTTGTGTTAATTGTCCAGCCATGATAGCAGCCCTGAGAAGGCTGGTGATTGCAGTCAAACTACCAATGAGGCAAGTAACAATAGTGAAACACCAAAAAAATTGAATTATTTGCAGACAAAGTGAACCTTCCAGAGTAACAAAACACAACTAAAGTGGCCAAGAAGTTAACCTGCAGTCTGAAATTATAATCCAACCCTAACTTATAAGTTCCATTTGATCTGTTTAAATAGTGCTGATGAGGAGCCCTTCCTGCAGGCTAGTATCATAAATTGCTAGATGAGTTCATTACATTGTATATCAGGCATTAGGGTATACCAAAACAGGAAAAGAGTCCTGCAAGAGCTCAAGTCCATGGTCTGGATTTGTGCAAAGACGAAGATGCAAAAATGGTGGAAGTAGCCAAAAATCGAATGTCCCACCCCCAAAAATTGCACCAATCAATTATGCGGGGATGGGAATGGGCCCAGGTTGGGATTTACACATGGATGCTTCATGGAGACAGTTGCCTATATAAATCAACAGCTGCTTCCACTCATGTCTAATTTTCATGATCCAGGTATGCGAAATATGACATGCACAGGTTAGAGCTGGTAGAAGCCAGTTTCTACTTGTGGAGACCTTTTGCGAGATGGGTACCCCTTTGGATATGGTCCTGGACACCTTTGGGAGATCAGGTGCCCCTTGAGATTGTTAAAGTAGACATGACTGTGCATAAAAACATTAAGTGTCAAGCTCATTGCAACTGTCAAAATTGTCAAAATGAATTGTCATACACAATTGTCGAAAATATCGAAATCAACTGTTAAAGGAAACTGTTAAGCAGTCAAAATATTCAAAGATCCTGCCCTTTAAATCACTGAAAACAAATCTGGAGCATTTTAAAAAATCATGCTTGCTTGCTATTTCATTCTGTTGACATAATCCTGAGGCCTACCATTACCGAATTCATGCTTAATGACTGATTTCACAGTCTTCCATTATCACTGTAGAATGCCTTCCATTCCACAGTTTGAATGACAGCTCCAAGTGGTTACAGACTCTTTGAAGTGGGACAATGAACTCCAATGTTTGTTTTCATAAGATGTAGTTGAAGGAATGCAAATGTAGTGAATGATTTTTTATGAATAAGTGTTTTTTTTATTTTATTTTATCTTATTTAATCCAAGCATGTGTCCTGAGGTCTGCCCATGTGGATACTGGGTGAGTTGACATGGTAGGTGTAAGGGAGAAGGGTGGTGGATGAGGAGCATGGGTTAGCACAAAGTTGGCTTGGGGCTGTAAAGAGCCACAGGATGGATAGAGAAGCATAGGTTGGCATGGGGGGATGAGCAGCCATGGGGATGGGTAGAGGGGAATAGGTTGGCATGGAAGGTTTGAGGGGCCATGAGGGTGAGTATAGGAGACATAGATTGACAAGGACATGCGAACGTAACAACAATAGGCCATCCGCCACTCGAGCCTGCTCCGCCATTTAATAAGATCATGGCTGATCTGATAGTAACCTCAAATCTGCATCCGGTCTACCCCCGATAACCTATCACCCCTTTCTTATCAAGAGGGTATGAGGAGCCATGGGAGTGGGTAGAAGTCATGATGTGGCATGGGCTGGTATGGATGGGGCATGGGGAGTGTGTGGGGGTGTGAGGGATTGTGGGGGGTGAGAACTGTTTCTCATTTTGTTGTTTTTTTTTAATTGGGGGCACAGTTCCAGAACACAGAGGCAAGCCTTTCACCCAGCGCCCCCTTGCATCTGGCAACCTCTGCACTTATCCAGGGGACGGCAAGCCCGGCTCCCAAAGAACCTTACCACTCTAGAATGAAAATCCCAACATCCAGGGCACTTTCTGCAGGCTCGGCTTTGTGGAGCCTAGAAATATCTCGACTCTGCGCTCTTGACCCAGGAGTGAAAATCCAGGCCCACAAGTTAAATAGGTTATTCACTCTTTTAAATTCTTCTGACATGTGCCCTTGATGATCTTGGAGAATCCTAGTCCAATATAAGGAATGACACACTTTTGGATGAAAATGTACCCACACTTTCTGATTGTCATATTGGGAAATTAGAAGGTCATTTAGTAACTGGAAACTATTAGTGCCCATTTGAAACAAACCAAGTGCCAACCTGGTAAGTTTGTTATGAGGCTAATTATTAAAAGATGATGTAATTTTAGGGCAGAGTATAATAGAAACTCTGCATTAAGAATTGAATAAACTACTACTCCTACAGAATTAAGAATCAGCACCCAGTGATGAGGCCTACCTATCCAATTCCACAGGCATTGCATGCATTTCTGGTTTCTCAGTAATAGCGTATCAATGATTTTCACAATTGCTGTTCACCGCAGATCACGGCAACATTAAGATCCTTTGTACTGGGCTGCCAGTACTGGGCAGATGGAACAAATTTGCATAGTTTCTCTCACAAATGAAGTTATGGAGAACATCAATTCCAAATTACAGAAGTTGGTCATGGCTCAATTTGACAGGGCGGGGATCAAAGCTCCAGTGTTGAGATTTACATTCCTCAGTGACACTGTATAGTTTTCTCTCAGTCAGCTTGCAAGTCACCTATGGGGCATGGCAGTAGAAAGAATCAATAAGGCAACTTTCTACACAGATAAAAACACATTTAACTAACCCAGCAAGCTCCACAAATGATTGAAATTCCATGGGTTGAGTAAGCATTGGCTGTCATAGACATGCCTCAAGCTGTAATGGAACCACCTAATGAACTTAAATGTAAAACCATCTCCATCTTGAAGCTCACAAAGTACAACAGAGATGTACCAACACTAGAGTAGTACTTAAACACAGTGGCAGGTAAGGCACTAAAATATCACACTTTATAGAGTCAAAGGAAGTACAGCGTTCACCACCAGAAACGCCAAATAATTTGAGCACTTTTTCCTCCTTGGTGTACTGAAGTTTTGGTAGCACAGTGAAAGATATAAGAGATGGATCTGCAAATCTTGTGAAGGGATTAGATTTTGAAATTTCAGGAATTACTTGCTCAAAAAATCTAGCTAGTTGCACCTCCATTTCTTCCATTGGGCCATGGTTCTCCCAGTTATTTTGCTGCATGCCTAAACATCTTTGTATCATGAAGTTATGTGGCACGTAGCAGACCATCGTTATTTTGAAAAGTCTTTGATGAACTCCTTGGAGTAATCAACCTGAGAGGTTCAAATAGTATATGTTTCTTTTAGCATCGCAATGGTGTGCTCCACAATAATTCTAGTTGAGGGATGTGATTATTTGCATTTAAATTCTGTTGTTGATTCTATTGAGGAAACCACTGAACATCAGTCTGAATGTATAACTTTAGTTTTCAGCATCCTAAGACGTGAATAGTTACACGTGAAGTAACTAACATGCAGAAATGCATTATGAAATGCACTGAAGGGTCTCAGACGAGCGCAACTCCTTGCCAAATAGCATGACATGAAATAGTTAATGCAGCCACTAGAATGAGACAACATTCTATATTATCAAGGCACTGACGCCATACTCCATAGAGAAACTGACTTTAAAACAATCGGGATAGAATTAAATATACAGGTAATGATCAAAATGAATAAAGTTAAATAAATGGGATAAAATTTGGGTTGGGGCAATTGAAGGCTTGAGAGAAATAATACTTATTATCCAAAAGATGGATACAGGTGGGGATAGAACTGGACAATTATATAAATCCATGCAGAATCTGTTGTTTTTGTATGTATTTATATGCTAATAGCTTAGAAATTAACAGCACTCCTCAAAAGAATTCGGGATATCAGGATATAAAAATATCTTCAGAATTACCTGGAAAAACTCAGCAGGTCTGGCAGCATCGGCGGAGAAGAAAAGAGTTGACGTTTCGAGTCCTCATGACCCTTCGACAGAACTTGAGTTCGAGTCCAGGAAAGAGCTGAAATATAAGCTGGTTTAAGGTGTGTGTGTGGGGGGCGGAGAGATAGAGAGACAGAGAGGTGGAGGGGGTTGGTGTGGTTGTAGCGACAAACAAGCAGTGATAGAAGCAGAATATCAAAAGATGTCAACAACAATAGTACAATAGAACACATAGGTGTTAAAGATAAAGTTGGTGATATTATCTAAACGAATGTGCTAATTAAGAATGGATGGTAGGGCACTCAAGGTATAGCTCTAGTGGGTTTTTTTTATTTTATATAATGGAAATAGGTGGGAAAAGGAAAATCTTTATAATTTATTGGGAAAAAAAAAAGAGAAGGGGGAAACAGAAAGGGGGTGAGGATGGGGGAGGGGACTCACGACCTAAAGTTGTTGAATTCAATATTCAGTCCGGAAGGCTGTAAAGTCCCTAGTCGGAAGATGAGGTGTTGTTCCTCCAGTTTGCGTTGGGCTTCACTGGAACAATGCAGCAAGCCAAGGACAGACATGTGGGCAAGAGAGCAGGGTGGAGTGTTAAAATGGCAAGCGACAGGGAGGTTTGGGTCATTCTTGCGGACAGACCGCAGGTGTTCTGCAAAGCGGTCGCCCAGTTTACGTTTGGTCTCTCCAATGTAGAGGAGACCACATTGGGAGCAACGAATGCAGTAGACTAAGTTGGGGGAAATGCAAGTGAAATGCTGCTTCACTTGAAAGGAGTGTTTGGGTCCTTGGACGGTGAGGAGAGAGGAAGTGAAGGGGCAGGTGTTGCATCTTTTGCGTGGGCAAGGGGTTGTGCCATAGGAGGGGGTTGAGGAGTAGGGGGTGATGGAGGAGTGGACCAGGGTGTCCCGGAGGGAGCGATCCCTACGGAATGCCGATAAGGGGGGTGAAGGGAAGATGTGTTTGGTAGTGGCATCATGCTGGAGTTGGCGGAAATGGCGGAGGATGATCCTTTGAATGCGGAGGCTGGTGGGGTGATAAGTGAGGACAAGGGGGACCCTATCATGTTTCTGGGAGGGAGGAGAAGGAGTGAGGGCGGATGCGCGGGAGATGGGCCGGACACGGTTGAGGGCCCTGTCAACGACCGTGGGTGGAAAACCTCGGTTAAGGAAGAAGGAGGACATGTCAGAGGAACTGTTTTTGAATGTAGCATCATCGGAACAGATGCGACGGAGGCGAAGGAACTGAGAGAATGGGATGGAGTCCTTACAGGAAGTGGGGTGTGAGGAGCTGTAGTCGAGATAGCTGTGGGTGTCGGTGGGTTTGTAATGGATATTGGTGGACAGTCTATCACCAGAGATTGAGACAGAGAGGTCAAGGAAGGGAAGGGAAGTGTCAGAGATGGACCACGTGAAAATGATGGAGGGGTGGAGATTGGAAGCAAAATTAATAAATTTTTCCAAGTCCTGACGAGAGCATGAAGCAGCACCGAAATAATCATCGATGTACCGGAGAAAGAGTTGTGGAAGGGGGCCGGAGTAGGACTGCAACAAGGAATGTTCCACATACCCCATAAAGAGACAGGCATAGCTGGGGCCCATGCGGGTACCCATAGCCACACCTTTTATTTGGAGGAAGTGAGAGGAGTTGAAGGAGAAATTGTTCAGCGTGAGAACAAGTTCAGCCAGACGGAGGAGAGTAGTGGTGGATGGGGATTGTTCGGGCCTCTGTTCGAGGAAGAAGCTAAGGGCCCTCAGACCATCCTGGTGGGGGATGGAGGTGTAGAGGGATTGGACGTCCATGGTGAAGAGGAAGCGGTAGGGGCCAGGGAACTGGAAATTGTTGATGTGACGTAAGGTGTCAGAGGAATCACGGATGTAGGTGGGAAGGGACTGGACAAGGGGACAGAGAAGGGAGTCAAGATAACGAGAAATGAGTTCTGTGGGGCAGGAGCAAGCTGAGACGATCGGTCTACCGGGGCAGTTCTGTTTGTGGATTTTGGGTAGGAGATAGAAGCGGGCCGTCCGAGGTTGGGCAACTATCAGGTTGGAAGCTGTGGGAGGGAGATCCCCAGAGGAGATGAGGTCAGTGACAGTCCTGGAAACAATGGCTTGATGTTCAGTGGTGGGGTCATGGTCCAGGGAGAGGTAGGAGGAAGTGTCTGCGAGTTGACGCTCAGCCTCCGCGTGGTAGAGGTCAGTGCGCCAGACAACAACAGCACCACCCTTGTCAGCGGGTTTGATGACAATGTCAGGGTTGGACCTGAGAGAATGGAGTGCAGTAAGTTCAGAGAGAGACAGGTTAGAATGGGTGAGAGGAGCAGAGAAATTGAGACGACTAATGTCGCGCCGACAGTTCTCAATGAAAAGATCGAGAGAAGGTAAGAATCCAGAGGGAGGGGTCCAGGTGGAGGGAGAATATTGAAGATGGGTAAAAGGATCCGTTGAACTGGGAGAGGACTCCTGCCCAAAGAAGTGAGCCCGGAGACGAAGACGGCGGAAGAAGAGTTCAGTATCATGCCGAGCCCGAAATTCATTGAGGTGAGGGCGTAAGGGTATGAAACTAAGTCCTTTGCTGAGCACTGAACGTTCAGCATCGGAGAGGGGAAGGTCAGGGGGTATAGTGAATACACGGCTGGGGTTGGGATTGGAAGATGGGGTGGGGACGGAGGGACAGGCAGGGGTGGAGGGTCCTAGATGGGTGTTGGTGTCGATGAGTTGTTGGAGCTTGCGTTCCTTAGCACTTGAGAGAAAGAGAAAAAGTTTCTTGTTGAGGCGTCGGATGAGCCGAAGGATAAAATGAAACTGGGGGCACGCGCAGCTTTGAAAAAGGGTACGGCGGTGCTGCTGGAGGGAGAGGTCGAGTGTGTTCATATGGCGGCGCATGGCACTGAGAGTGGATTTCAGAATGTGACGGGAACAGCAGTCCGAGAAACGTTTTTTTTTCCCAATAAATTATAAAGATTTTCCTTTTCCCACCTATTTCCATTATATAAAATAAAAAAAAAAACCCACTAGAGCTATACCTTGAGTGCCCTACCATCCATTCTTAATTAGCACATTCGTTTAGATAATATCACCAACTTTATCTTTAACACCTATGTGTTCTATTGTACTATTGTTGTTGACATCTTTTGATATTCTGCTTCTATCACTGCTTGTTTGTCGCTACAACCACACCAACCCCCTCCACCTCTCTGTCTCTCTATCTCTCCGCCCCCCACACACACACCTTAAACCAGCTTATATTTCAGCTCTTTCCTGGACTCGAACTCAAGTTCTGTCGAAGGGTCATGAGGACTCGAAACGTCAACTCTTTTCTTCTCCGCCGATGCTGCCAGACCTGCTGAGTTTTTCCAGGTAATTCTGTTTTTGTTTTGGATTTCCAGCATCCGCAGTTTTTTTTGTTTTTATAAAAATATCTTCCCCTCAACTGGAGGAGTTGCAAGGTTAACTAGAATGCTAATTGTTAAAATCTAATTTTATTATTGGAAACCAACATCTAACCTTATTAGAAACTAACATGACTCTATGAGGTACACTTCTTTGTGGAATAATATCGAGCGAAAATCTAGAAGTAAGGCACAGTATAGAAAAGATGCCAAGATTGAGGGATTCTGAGAGTTTATGTCAAGTTTTGCTGCTTACAGTGGAAAAAAGCTGAGACCTTGAGGCTGTCAGTGAGAAACTGCTGAAGTATCGATATCTCTCTCCCTCTATGAGGTAAGAAACCACAGGATGTAAAAGCATCGAGATGTAACAGTGCATACAAGGTACATTACTTACGTAAATATGTAAGGTTAGCAGCAGCCACATAAACTATGCCTGGTTGGTCAAGGAAAATATCCTCATGCAAGGGGCTAAAGATGATTGGGGATAGGGAGGGTTAATTGGATAACAGACAGAATAAAAGATGCCCTCAATTTGTCTTTGTGCAGCAGAGAGAGACAAACCAGAAAAACAAGACAAGGTACAAGAACAAGCAAGACAGGAGACAAGAGAGAGAGAGAGAGAGAAAGAAAAAAAGACTTGAACACAAAAGATCAAAGAGAGAAACCATTCATGCTCTTTACTGTCCATATCTTGACACAGGTAGTATGATCCACATCAAACTATAAATCACTGGCCAAGTTTATTGACACGATTTATCGGAGAACTTAATGAACTTGTCCTGACTTTGTCTTAATAAAGTTGATTCACGACAAAGCTTTACCCCCAAGTCTGTTCTTGCTTTAAGGTGTGCAAGACCCCCAAATTTTTACAATCATTCCAAGCCCTCAAATAACATAAGAACATAAGAAATAGGAGCAGGAGTAGGCCATTCGGCCCCTCAAGCCTGCCTGCCATTCAATATGATCATGGCTGATCTGTCCCAGGCCTCAACTCTTCTTTCGTGCCAGCTCCTCAGAGCCCTAAACTCCCCAGAGCCCCAAACTCCCCAATACTTCAAAAATCTTTCTACCTCCTCTTTAAATACTTTCAGTGACCTAGCCTCCACAACTCTCTATGGTACAGAATTTCAGACATTCACCACCCTCTTGAGAGAAGAAATTCCTTTGCATCTCAGTTTTAAATGAGTGTCTTCTTATTCTGTAACTATGTCCCCTAGTTCAAGATTCCCCCATTATTGGAAACATCTTCTCAACATCTACCCTGTCAAGCCCCCTCAGAGTCTTGTATGTACCAATAAGATCATCCCTCATTCTTCTAAACTCTCATGAATAAAGGCCTAAACTGTTTAGCCGTTCTTAATAAGTCAACCCCTTCATCCCAGGAATCAGCCTAGTGAATCTCTTTTGAACGGCCTCCAATGCCAGTATATCCTTTCTTAAATATGGGGACCAAAGCTGTACACAGTGCTCCAGGTGTGGCCTCACCAGCACCCTGTACAGTTTTAACAAGACTTGCCTACTTTTAAACTCCAATTCCCTAGAAATACAGGCCAGAATGCCATTTGCCTTCTTAATTACTTGCTGAACCTGCATGCTAGCTTTTTGTGTTTCATGCATAAGAACTCCCAGGTCCCTCCGTGCTGCACTTTTTTGGAGTCTCTCGCCATTTAAATAATAGTCTTCCTTCTGAATCTTCCTACCAAAGTGCATGACCTCACAGTTTCTTCCATTAAACTCCATCTGCCGAGTTTTTGTCACTTACTTAACCTATCTATATCCCCTTGCAGGTTCCTTATGTCCTCACCACAACATGCCCTCCCACCTATTTTTGTATCATTAGCAAATTTGGATACATTACACTCTGCCCCCTCCTCCAAGTCACTAATATAGATAGTAAATAACTGAGGCCATAGGACTCATCCTTGTGGCACTTCACCCATGTCTTTCCAAGCTGAAAAAGACCCATTAATCCTGACTCTCTGTCTTCTGTGTGTTAACCAATCCTTAATCCATGCTAATACATTACCCGCAATACCGTGAGCTCCTATCTTGTGCAATAGCCTTTTATGTGGCACCTTATCGAATGCCTTCTGGAAATCCAAATACACTACATCTGCTGATTCCCCTTTATCAACCCTACTTGTTATATCCTCAAAGAGCACTAAAAAATTTGTCAACCATGATTTCCCTTTCACAAAACAATGTTGACTTTGTTTGATTGCGTTAAGCTTTTCCAAATGTCCTGCTATTTCTTCCTTAATAATGGACCCCAGCATTTTCCCAAAGACAGATGTTAGGCTGACTGGCCTATAGTTTCCTGCCTTTTGTCTCCCTCCCTTCTTAAACAGGGGCGTCACATTAGTAGTTTTCCAATCTGCTGGGTCCCTCTGGGAATTCAGTGAGTTCTGGAATATTTCGACCAATGCCTCCACTATCTCTGCAGCCACTTTTCTTAAAACCCTTGGATGCAAGCCATCAGATCCTGGTGACTTGTCTGCATTTAGTCCCATTAATTTGTCAAATACTTTGTCCCCCGTGATAGAGACTGTTACAAGATCTTTCCTCCCATTAGCTCCTTGATTATCTGATATCTTTGGGATATTTATAGTGACGTTCACCATGAAGAGCGATGCAAAATATTGGTTTAAGGTATCTGCCATTTCTCTGTTCCCCATTATCAATTCTACAATTGCATCCTCCAAGGGACTCACGCTCGTTTTAGCCACTCTATTTCTTTTTATATACCCATAGAAGCGCTTACTGTTTATTTTTATATTTCTTGCCAATTTACTTGGTGAGAAATAACAGGCATTGTTAACAACCACATTCACTATGAGAGGTACCTGGACAATAGGTATGTACTTTCATTATATTTCTCTGACCAATCATTACTTTATCATTAATGGAACAGAATCCCTTTCTGTTCACAGAGGCTTTGTGGCTGATACTCATGTGGATGCAACCAGCTACATTTTGGGATCATTATGAACTATATCACCTCCTTTCCAAGTAGAATATGATGGAATAATGCTCCTTTGGAGTGGAAATTGATCTGGCAAATGTGTCTGTGATGACTTGGGAGAATCTAGCATCATTAAAGCGTAAGACTGTGGTGACCGTTGGAAGTATTGTAAAAGTCATTCACCTAGTAGAAATTGTCTGCAGGTCAGCATGGAGTGAATGGAATAGCTCTCTAACAGCCTTTAGCAAAGCAGATGCAGACAGGTTTCATCTGACATGCCCAGATGGACAAGTCATGGTTTGGAAATGTGGGTTCTGGTACCAGATTAATGTCATAGCACCCATATTTGGAGTCTCCCACTGAACTTGAAATCCTCCTCTAAATTATGGAGATCTATGGGCACATCCAAATAAATTCCGATCCTCAACACTTTGCTTGCTGCAGCTTCAATACTAGAAGAATGCATCAATATTGGGGAAAGGACTCAAGAAAAGGAGAGTAAAAACGATACCCTCCACAGCAGCAAGCTAGCCTGTGTGACTTTGACCTTCACTGTTGCTGGGTCAAAATCCTGGAACTCCCTCCCTAACAGCACTGAGAGTGTACCTACAACACATGGATTGCAGAGGTTCAAGAACGCAACTCACCACCACCTTCTCAAGGGCAATTAGGGATGGGCAATAAATGGTGGGCTAGCCAACGACGCCCACATCCCATGAATGAATTTTTAAAAACTTAAAGTAAGCCTGCACCACTTAAAGGGAAGGAGCATTCTGGTTGGAGCAGGTTCTAGAATTCATTACAGATGTGACTTGGAACTGGAAAAGACCCAAAAATGGCACAACATAGTAGAGAGCAGGCTCCTAGATTTAGTTGATGATGCAGCACTGGAGTCCTTGCAGCAAGAGGTGGACAGAGCAGAGGTGTTCTATCCGCAGTTTGGGAGGCGGGGTGGGGTACCGTTGGGGAGACACAGCACCAAACAGTTAAACTCTGGGAAGGCAAAGGGAGCAGAGCTATTCAGGTCAATGGCAGGAACATAGTCCTGGGGACCTGGATGCAGTACTAGAAATAAGTTCAATTAGCTGAAATGAGTAGGAAAGCTTAGTAGATTAGTAAACACATCTTGAAGTGCCAAATGCCACGAATTGCACCACAAGCTTCATTCAATGCTCAATGCATCACACCACCGTCTCTCACCTACCAACAATCCAGAATTCATATTTTATATTCACAGCTTCATCTCACCCTCACATCATAACTTTCACACACACCCAGCTTTTTTTTATTTTGTGGAATGTGAGCTTCACTGGCAAGTCCAGCATTTGTTGTTCATCGCTAATTGCTCAAGAAGGTAAAGGTGAGCTGCCTTCTTGAAACACTGCGATCCATTTAATATAGGTACAGCCACAGTGCTGTTAGGAAGGAAATACTAGGATTTTGACCCAGCGACTGTGAAGTAGCAGCAATTTAGTTTCAAGTCAGGATGGTATGTAGCTTGAAGGGGAACTTGCAGGGGGTGGTGTTCCTGTGTGTCTGCTGCCCTTGCTCTTATGGGTGGTAGAGGTCATTGGTTTGGAACGTGTTGCCAAAGGAGCCTTGGTGAGTTGCTGCAGTGCATCTTGTACATGGTACACACTGTTACCACTGTGCATTGATGGTGGAGGGAGTGAATGTCTAAGGTGATGGATGGGGTGCAGATCAAGTGGATTGCTTTGTTCTGGATTATGTCAGGCTTCTTGAATGTTGTTGCAGCCATACTCACCCAGACATATTGCACCACACTCACTGACACACTTCCCTCTCTGTTGCAGGACAAAGTGGTGCATAAACACTGAAAGCATTGGGGACAGGCACGGCTGCATGTCTTCACTCAAATGGAAGAGACAGCGATTGGAGCCATGACTGAGACTGAGGCCAGCAGTGAGGCTGAAGAGATTGAAGATGACAGAATGTTACTAACTAATCCTCCTTCTCACATTCCACATACCCTTCTCACAATCATGTCTGACTCCCAAGCTGCTGATGGTGTAATCATACACCACTTTCTACCTCCTCTTCCTTCACCCTAAACTTATCTGTGTGCCTTTCTGCTTTCAAGATATCCAAGAACAGCCACCTGGCCAGGCAGTAGTGGAGGGACATGAAGTGCAACAGGTAGAAGAGACCAACTATGATGAAACGCTGTCACTCAATCTCATACTCACAGCCGCCAGCTCAGACATGGGCACTGCATATAATTTAGAGGATAGCTTAGACACAGGATCCGCATGTGGTGAGAAATTGGGCAAAAGTGACCTGCCATCACGTCAGGTGGCAGCTTGCAACATGCAAGGCTGCATGCAAGTTCTGCTACAGAGGACTCAGTTGATGCCTTTGATGGGGCAGCATACAGAAAAAAATCTAATGTGCATCTCCAATGAAATAATTGGCATATTGCCGGGTGTGCCAGAAAGTCTGTTGCCACGGTTGAGGAGCATGGATGAGGTCTGCACCAACTTGGAACAGGGCTTTGAGCATAGTTTGGAGGCCCTCTTTAAATGGTGGCTAACTGGATGAAAACACTTGTGAACCTAACTACAATGCAGCATCTGATGGCTAACATATCAGCCTCCATTGTAAAACAGAAGCCACACACCTTCTGAATGCTGCAATAGAAGCTCAGACTGAAGTCAATGTAACCTCAGCTTGTTGCCATGCAAGCACAGCTTGCTGCAATGCAGGTTCAGATTGCTGCCATCATGGCTGCAAATGTCACTGCTCAAAGAGCAAGGTTTTTGCAGCAATCTGTCCTCCAGATTGCTCTGTGAAGCACAAATCTGCTGTTTATCCACAGGATGACAGAATTTGTTCTCCCACTCACCTATGCCTTTGCTAGCCCAGATTGCTCACCTTTGCTAGCTCAGGTTGCTGCTGCCCTTGCCGAGATGGTGCAACCAAAGCTATGCTCTCTAGGGCCAGGACTACTTGAGGTCGTACTGCAAGGCTATCTGCAGACTCCCCGATTGAAGATCAGCAGCTTTCTTCCAGTTATGAGGGTTTAAGACCTCAGCCCATATATTTTCTTTTATAAAATATATAGATAGCTCTTGCTATCTCTAAAAATTTAAAATTGGACAAAGACCAAAAATGGCTGAATCTATGTCTGTCTGTGACCCTCAAGTAAAAGAAGCTACCTGGAAGTATCAGGGAAACTCGCACATCATTATCTCTGAAAAGCCATGAATGACACATTGTGGGCTGCACAGACCAAATTCAAAGAGACTGGTCCATCTTCTTTCTTTAGGAGGTCCACTTCTTTCTTCAACTGTGAGTCGGTTAAGTCCAGATGCTTTTAAAAATGGCGCTCAGATATGATGACGAGGTACAAGCCATCCATGCCGTCCAGCCGCGCTAAATGTTGCAAATCCGCCCCCCCCCCCAGGCATATTTAATCACACAATACAGCGCGAATTCTCAGCGGCCTCTGTAGCAAGAAACACTTCCGATCCCTGACACGGGACTTATGCCCAGGAAGGAAAATTCTGCCCATTATCTCTGAAGAGCCAGTAACAACACATTGTGGGCTGCACAGGCCACATTTAAAGAGAGCTATACAAAGGCCACCTGCATTTCACAACCAAAGCTGGCCAACAGGCGTCTACTCGCTTGCTAAGACAAAAGACCCGCGACCTTCCTTTCAATTCTTAATGGTTGAGACATTCAACATTCTCAGGGATCCAGACAAAGGATACAGAGCCTTTGTCAAAGACAATGTGAAGAGGTGGGAGTCATGTGACATGGACCTATGGTTTGTGGAACCAGTAATATTGTTTTGCTGTACTGCAAAGTCTCTACCATTGTACCAGCTTACTAGCAGCATCACAGACAAGGAACTCTGGCCTAGGTTGGACAACTGGCCCCACTTACACTGTTCTACTGGAAAGCCTGTAAGATCACCTTCAAGATTGAATCATCTCTGCATGCCTATCCCATCATGTGAAGTCAACACCACCTGGAAAGTGGATTATCCAGCATCGGTTTTCTGCTCACCAACCCCTGTGAAGGAATACTGAATTGGACATTGATGGTCATAGAGTCATAGAGGTATACAGCACAGAAAAAGGCCCTACGGCCCATCAAGACTGTGGCGGTTAAACAAGTACCTAACTATTCTAATCTCATTTGCCAGCATTAGGCCCATAGCCTTGTATGCCAGGGCATCGCAAGTGCACACCCAACTACTTCTTAAATGTTATGAGGGTTTCTGCCTCTACCATCCTTTCAGGCAGTGAGTTCCAGATTCCCACCACCCTCTGTTTGAAAAAATTCTTCCTCACATCCCCTCTAAACCTCCTGCCCCTTACCTTAAATCTATGCCCTCTGGTTAGTGATCCCTCCACCAAAGGGAAAAGTTCCTTCCTGTCTACCCTATCTATGCCCCTCATAGTTTTAGACACCTCAATCATGTCCCACCTCGATCTCCTCTACGCCAGGGAAAATAACCCCAATCTATCCAATCTCTCCTCATAACTAAAACTCTCCAGCCCAGGCAACATCCTGGTGAATCTCCTCTGCACTCTCTCTAGTGCAATCACAACCTTCCCAAAATGACGTTTCCAGAACTGCACGCAATACTCTAGATGTGGCCTAACCAGTGTTTTATACAGTTCCAGCATAACCTCCCTACTGTTATATTCTGAGCCTCAGCTAATAAAGGCAAGTATCTCATATGCCTTCTTAACCAGTTTATCTACCTGTCCCGCTACCTTAAGGTGGACATGTACATCAAGTTCCCTCTGATCCTCGGTACTTCCCAGGGTCCTACCATTCATTTGGATTCGCCTGCCTGTTTGTCCTGCCCAAGTGCATCACCCCACACTTATCCGGATTAAATTCTATTTGCCACTGGTCAGCCCATCTGACCAGCCCGTCTGTATCCTCCTGTAATCTAAGGCTATCCTCCTCACTATTTATCACCCCACCAATTTTCGTGTCATCCATGAACTTACTGATCAACCCTCCTACATTTAAGTTTAAATCATTTATATATACCAGAAACAGAAAGGGACCCAACAATGATCCCTGTGGAACCCCACTGAACACAGGCATCCAGTCACAAAAACACACCTCAACCATCACCCTCTGCTTCCTGCCACTCAGCCAATTCTGGATCCAATTAGCCAAATTGCCTTGGATCCCATGTGCTCTTACCATCATTATCAGTCTCCCATGCGGGACCTTATCAAATACCTTGCTGAAGTCCAAGTAGACTACGTCAAATGCATTGCCCTCATTATACACCTGGTCACCTCTTCGGAAAATTCAAACAAATTGGTCAGACATGACCTCCCCTAAACAAAACCATGCTGACTGTCCTTGATTAATCTCTGCCTCTCCAAGTATAGATTAATTTTGTCCCTCAGAATTGTTTCCAATAATTTCCCCATCATTGAGGTTAGACTGACTGGCCTGTAGTTCCCTGGTTTATCTCTTCCTCGCTTCTTGAATAAAGGTGCCACTTTGGCTCTCCTCCAGTTCTCTGGCACCTCTCCTGTGGCCAGAGAGGTATTGAAAATTGCCAGAGCCCCTGCTATCTCCTCCCTTGCCTCACTCACAGCCTGGGATACACTTCATCCAGGCCTGGAGATTTATCTACTTTTAAGCCTGCCAGACTACTTAGAACCTCCTCCTTTCTATGCTAATTTCTTCAATTATATCAGAGTCCTTCTACCTGATTTCCATACCCACATTGTCCCTCTCACTTGTGAACACCGACACAAAGTATTCATTTAGAACCCTACCTATGTCTTCTGGCTCCACACACAAATTACCACTATGGTCCTTAATGGACCCTACTCTTTCACTAGTTACTCTCTTAATGTTAATGTACTTGTAAAATAACTTTGAATTTTCCTTTATTTTATCTGCCAATGTTTTCTCATGTCCCCTTTTTGCTCTCCTAACTTCCTCTTTAAGTTCTCCCCTACTCATTCTATACTTTTCTAGGGCTTCTGCTGTTTTGAGCCCTCGGTATCTGCCATAAACCTCCCTTTTTCTCTTTATCCAACCCTGTGTATCCCTCGACATCCAGGGTTCCCTGGATTTGTTGGTCCCACCCTTTGTCTATGCTGGAATATGTTGGCCCTGTATTCTCCCTATTTCCTTCCTTATGCTGGAACCTACATGAAACACTTTCTCTTCTCTGTGGTTTCCGCACTATGAATCTTTCTTTTCTCTATCCTCTTTTACTGTGTGGATGCAAAGGAGGCAACATTGCAACTGTCCTCCCAGATTTTGTGTGCGTGCAAATAAACTGACCTTTTTTACCCTATCTCGAGTTTGCTGTGGAATAATAGAAATTGGATAACACCAAAGGATTTGCAATACGTCACCACTTATAAAGGGGGAAGCAAATCCTAAACACCTTTCTGGTTATGGGTAGATGGTGAGATGAGAAATTAGTGCTGTTTAAATTAGCACCCCGCCCTATCCATAACACATTCTACAACTACTGGGGTCTCACTACATAGAATCAGACCAAGCAAAGGCACCAGCAAGACCAGCATCAAGGAAATTTATAAGGGTGATTGGATGATTCTTGTATGGAATATTGGATAATTTGTTTAAATAAAGTTGGTTTGGAATACTTATTATGCGGTGGTTTTTATTTCAGCATTTGACCAAGATGTCACTGTGATGGTCATTAAGAGGGAAGATGAAGGACATTGGATCAGCATTCATGTAATGTCCCACGGGGAAGCTAATGACCCTATCAGCTGAATGAATTCCAAGAGAAAACTAAAGGACTCCGAAGAGCCCCCTTGCAGAATCCCAGTCCTCCCAGAACCGCCAGTCTCAACATTGAGGAGCCTTCTGATTTTATAGTAATATGGTATGCACTCCGAATCTTACAACTTAATGTCAAGGGACTATCAGCCTCCAAGTGAAACCTCACTGGATGTCTTCCCACCCAACACTCCACTGACATAATTTGCCTATGAGACACCCATATTGGAACTGAAGCAGGTCCCTATTACATCAAAGGCTTTGACCTACTGTGCTAAACACAGCCATGCAACCTATGTCCAATCCAATGCAGCTGTCCTGCATCAAACATGTTTTGACATACAATTCAGATCAGTAGTTTCCAAATTCTGAATGTGTACAAGCTTCCAAGTACTAGCTAGGAACAAGGAGTCCTGCCAATACTTCCCCATCCAGATACCTACACGGGAGACTTCAACAACCACCACAATGAGTGGGGTTACTCAGCACCAGACAAGTGATGTTGAACAGCTCCTAGAGTGGGCCTCCAGAAATGACCTGATATTGATAAATCACCCCAAGCTATAAGGAAGATTCTATTCTGGCAGATGGAGTTGGAATTGCTCACCTGACCTATGCTGGGTCAGTTCCCTTGATGGTCACCCCCAATCAGCACAGTATCTAGCCCTGGATGACTTCCCACATAATCAACACAGGCCATCGTTCATTCACATTGACTTTTGCCTTCCAGTTATCAACAGTACAAAGAGGATGCAATGGAACTTCTGTAAAACAGATTGACCAAATACAACGAGAGCTTGGATCACAGCATTATAATTACACCCATTCATCACATACCTCTGAAAGAATCATATAAGCATTTTGTGGTGCCATTCATAAAATTGCTTGCCCAGCCATCCATCATGGCTATCGACCATTTACATCCCATGCCTTGATGCAGCGAGTTCAGCACTCTTAAAGAAATATGAATCCTCTGGCAACCTTGATATAGCAAACCACCTAATCGAATCTCCATGATGCAGGTAGCGCCAGATGGGAGGAAACAACAGCAGGGCTCAATTTCATTCATTTCAATCAGAAGCGCTGGAGCCTTGAAACAGCCCAAAAATCACCCATGTTAAATTGTCCATCAGTCACACCAAATCAATTGGCCAGTTATCTGCTCCATGTAGCGAGAACACCATTGGAAAAGGAAATAAAGCACATCACCTACAACAAACTGAAAAACAACGCCAGAAACATGCAAAATACATCAGTGCTGATCCCTTCAAGATCACGGAATTGGAGAAAACATTAAGGGACCTGAAATGTGGCAAAGCAACCGGATAGGACAACATCACTTCAAAATGTCCTTTAGGGAAGGAAATCTGTCATCCTTACCTGGTCTGGCCTACATGTGACTCCAGACCCATAGCAATGTGGTTGACTCTTAAATGCCCTCTGAAATGACCTAACAAGCAACTCAGTTGTAACAAACCGCAACAGACACAAAAAAGGAATGAAGCCAAACGGACCAACAGGCATCAGAAACAACAACGGCAATCGCAGCCCTGTCAACCCTGCAAAGACCTCCATACTAATATCTGGGGGCTAGTGCCAAAATTGGGAGACCTGTCTCACAGGCTGGTGAAGCAACAGCCTGGCATAGTCATCCTCAAGGTATCTTACCTTACAGATAATGTCCCAGACTCCACCATCGCCATCCCTGGGTATGTCCTGTCCCAACAGCAGGAAAGGCCCAGCAGTGGAACACAGTTGGGAGGGAGTTGCCCTGGGAGTCCTCAACATCGACTCCAGACCCCATGAAGTCTCATGGCATCAGGTCAAACATGGGCAAGGAAACCTCCTGCTGATAACCAGGTGCTGCCCTCCCTCAGCTGATGAATCAGTGCTCCTCCATGTTGAACATCGCTTAGAGGAAGCACTGAGGGTGGCAAGGGCGCAGAATGTTCTCTGGGTGGGGGGATTTCAATGTCCATTACCAAGAGTGGCTCGGTAGCACCACTACTGACTGAGCTGGCCAAATCCTAAATGACATAGCTGCGAGACTGGGTCTGTGACAGGGAACCAAGAGGGAAAACATACTTGACCTGATCCTAACCAACCAGCCTGCCGCAGATGCATCTGTCCATGACAGCATCAGTAGGAGTGACCACCGCACAGTTGTTGTGGAGATGAAGTCCCGCCTTCACTGTGAGGATACCCTCCATCATGTTGTGTGGCACTAACGCCATGCTAAATGGGATAGATTTCAAACAGATCTAGTAACTCAAGACTAGGCATCCATGAGGCATTGTGGGCCATCAGCAGCAGCAGAATTGTACTCGAACACAATCTGTAGCCTCATGGCCCAGCATATCCCCCACTCTACTATTACCATCAAGCCAGGGGATCAAACCTGGTTCAATAAAGAGTGCAGGCGGGCATGCCAGGAGCAGCACCAGGCATACCTAAAAATGAGGTGTCAACCTGCTGAAACTGTAAAACAGGACTAAATCATGCCAAACAGCATAAGCAGCAAGTGATAAACAGAGCTAAGCCATCCCACAACCAATGGATCAGATCTAAGCTCTGCAGTCCTGCCACATCCAGTCGTGAATGGTGGTGGACAATTAAGCAACTCACTGGAGGAGGTGGCTTCACAAATATCTCCATCCTCAATGATGTTGGAGCCCAGCACATCAGTGCAAAAGATAAGGTTGAACATTCGCAACAATCTTCAGCCAGAAGTGCCGAGTGGATGATCCATCTCGGCCTCCCTCAGAGGGCCCCAGCATCACAGATGCCAGTCTTCAGCCAATTCAATTCACTCCACGTGATAGCAAGAAATGGCTGAAGACACTGGATAGTGCAAAGGGTATGGACCCTGTCAACATTCCGGCAATAGTACTGAAGGCTTGTGCTCCAGAACTTGCTACGCCTCTAGCCAAGCTGTTCCAGTACAGGTGCAACACTGATATCTACCTGGCTATGTGGAAAATTGCCCAGGCATGTTCTGTACACAAAGAGCAGGACAAATCCAACCTGGCCAATTACCACCCATCAGTCTACTCTCCATCATCAGTAAAGTAATGGAAGGGATTATCAACAGTGCAATCAAGCAGCACTTGCTTAGCAATAACCTGCTCACTGATGCCCAGTTGGGGTTCTGCCAGGGCCACTCAGCTCCTGGCCTCATTACAGCCTTGGTTCAAACATGGTCAAAAGAGCTGAACTCCAAGGTAAGGTAAGAGTGACTACCCAAAACATCAAGGCAGCATTTGACAGAGTGTGGCATCAAGGAGTCCGAGCAAAATTGGAGTAAATGGGAATCAGGGGGAAAACTCTCCAATGGCTGGAGTCATACCTAACACAAAGGAAAATGGTTATGGTTGTTGGAGGTTGTTCATCTCAGCTCCAGGACATCACTGCAGGAGTTCCTTAGGGTAGTGTCCTAGGCCCAGCCATCTTCAGCTGCTTCATCAATGACCTTCCTTCCGTCATAAGGTTCGCTGATGATTGTACAACGTTCAGCACCATTCATGATTCCTCAGATACTGAAGCAGTCTATGGCCAAATGCAGCAAGACCTGGACAATATCCAGGCATGGCTGACAAGTGGCAAGTAACATTCGTGCCACACAAGTGTCAGGCAATGACCATCTCCAACAAGAGAGAACCCAACCATCACCCCTTGATGTTCAATGGCGTTACCATCACTGAATTCCCTACTATCAACATCCTGGGGGTTACCATTGACCAGAAACTGAACTGGTCTAGCCATATTAATACTGTGGCTCCAAGAGCAGGTCAGAGGCTAGGAATCGTGGGATGAGTAACTCACCTCCTGACGCCCCAAAGCCTGTCCACCAAATACAAGACACATGTCAGGAATGTGATGGAATACTCCCCACTTGCCTGGATGAGTACAACTCCCACAACACTCAAGAAGCTGGATACCATCCAGAACAAAGCACAAAGCAATCCGTTTGATTGGCACCACATCAACAAACATTCACTCCTTCCACCATCGACACATAGTAGTAGCAGTGTGTACCATCTACAAGATGCACTGCAGGGATTCACCCAGGCTCCTTAGACAGCACCTTCCAAATCCATGACCACTACCATCTAGAAAGACAAGATAGATGGGAACACCAACACCTGGAAGTTCCCCTCCAAGTCACTCGCCATCCTGATGTGGAAACATGTCGCTGTTCCTTCACTGTCGCTGGGTCAAAATCCTGGAACGTCCTTCCCAACAGCACTGTGGGTGTACCTCAACCACATGGACTGCAGTGGTTCAAGAAGGCAGCTCATCACCACCTTCTCAAGGACAACTAGGGATGGACAATAAATGCTGGCCCAGCCAGCGAAGCCCACTTCCCATGAATGAATAAAAAAAAAATCCTGAAAGAACTTGGCCCCCATGCTTGTGCCTGGCTGATTCAGTCCTAAACAAGAGTCATCAGCTCAAATTCACTCCCAAAGATGTGGAGTGTGGAGTTTTTCCTTGCCATTCCAAAACCTGGAAAAGATCTTACATTGGTGGCCAACTATCGACCAATTCACTACTTTCTGTGTGCTTTAAGGTCTTTGAATACCTTTTCTCCAGAAGTGGGGATCATCCTTAATGTTGACCAAGCTGCTTTCTGTAAGGGGTGCAGTGCATGTAATCAAATTCTGTCACTCACCACCTGCATTGAAAATTGCTTCCAAAATTATCTGAAGAAAGACATAGTGCCACTGTGCCTCACAGGTGTCTACAATGTGGTACACTGGCCTGCTCCTAAAACTGCCCAGCATGCTTCCATTCTGGGCCAGGACAGTTGTTGAAACATTCCTTCACAATAGATAATTCAGAGTTCACCTTGGACAAGGGCCAAGTGCACGGAGAAGACAGGTCAGCAGACCACCGCAGGGCTCAGTGCTAGCCCCAAGCCTGTTCAACATACATATAAATGATCTACCGACAACCACATCGCCAAGTTTATCTATCCTGACCACATTGTTGTGCCACCCAAGTTCCATTCTTCTGTAATCAGGACCAGATCCATAATAAGTACATTACAAAGTTGATGAAATACTGCTACATGGTTTTTTAAGTTAAATCCCTCAAAAACCATATCCAATGTATTCCACCTGTAAGGGGCACACAGTCAGGAGACTATGAATGAGTGAGACGGAGACTGAGTGAGTAGCAAGTCAGGTTTATTTGGGAATTTGGTGCATGCTGGAAAGAGGTGCTTTAAGTAGGGTTTATTGCAACTCATGAATTGTGTTAACTATAAGATTTATGAGCACTGGTATGGTTTATCAATAGTTGTAAGGTTTATTAAGTTAAGGTGAATTACAATTAAAATAAGCAAACCAAAGTAAAATAAAGTTAACGTAATTGAAGTTAAGACATGGCAAGGCAGCTCGGTCGCGTGGAATGCGTGTGCTGTAGAATGCGGTAACTCATGGATGCTACTGGTGACCGAGATAACCACATGTGCAAGAAGTGTGACCAGCTGCAGAAACTTAAGCGGCAGTTGGAGTCACTGTGGCACATTCTCAAGGCTGAGAGCTACGTGGATAGCACGTTCAGAGAGGTGGTCATGCTGCATGTTAGGAGCATGGAGGCAGAAAGGGAATGGGTGACCGTTAGGCAGTCCAAGAGAACCAGTCAGGTAGTGCAAGAGTCCCCTGAGGCCCCACTCGCTAATTGGTTTTTCATTTTGGATATTGGTGAGTGCCTCGGAGGAGTGCAGTCATGGCACCATAGGCAGCTCAGCTGTATAGTGGGGGAGGAAGAAGAGGGGAATAATAGTAGTGATAGGGGATTTGTTAGTTAGAGGAACAGACAGGCATTTCTGTGGCTGTAGACATGACTCCAGTATGGTATGTTGCCTCCCTGGTGCCAGGGTAAAGGATGTCACAGAGCAGCTGCAGGATATTGTTCTGGGAAGGGTTGTCCAGTTGTCTTGGTCTATGTCGGTACCAATGACTTAGGTAGGAAGGGGAATGAGCTCCAGATTTCAGGAAGCTAGGAAGGAGAGTGAAAAGCAGAACATCTAAAGCAGTAATCTCAGGATTACTTCCAATCCCACTGCTAGTGAACATAGAAATAGGAGAATTGAGCAGTTGAACTCGTGGCTGGAGAACTGGTGTACGAGGGAGGACATCAGATTTCTGAGGTACTGGGATCATTTCTGGGGAAGATCTTTAGCAGGACCAGGACATCCTTGCAGGGTGATCCGCTAGTGCTGTTGGGGAAGGTTTAAATAAGATTGGCAGGGGGATGGGAGCCTGAGGTGGAGTTTAGATTCAAGGAAAGCAAAACTGGTAAAAGAAAGTAGAAAAATAGAAAGCAAAAATAGAAGGCAGGCGAAGCATCAAATAGGATTAGAATGGAGAATAATGTTAAAAAAGCAAAATTAAAGTCACTCTACCTGAATGCACATAGCATTCGCAAAAAAGGTTGATGATTTGAATGCATCAATTGAGGTAAATGGGTATGATTTGATTGCCATTACAAAGATGTGGTTACAAGGTGACCAAGATTGGGAACTGAATATCCAAGGATATTCTGCACTTAGGAAACTTGGGCAAAAATGAAAAGGAGGGGTAGCAGTCTTATTAAGGGATATGAACAGTACATTAGTAAGAGAGGATCTCAGATCAAAGGATCAAGATGTAGAATCAGTTTGGGTGGAGCTAAGAAACTGCAAGGGGCAGCAAACATTGGTAGGAGTTGTTTGTAGACCATCAAACCGTAGTGCTAATGTTGGGCATAGTATAAACAAGGAAATTAGAGATGTATGTAACATGGGTAATACAGTAATAACAGTCAATTTCAACTTACACTTAGGGTGAGTTAACCAAATCAGCACTAATGCTCTGGAAGAGGGATTCCTGGAATGTGTACGAGATGGGTTTCTGGAGCAGTATATTGAGCAGCCAACTAGGGATTGGACTATTTTGGATTTAGTGTTGTGTAATTAATACCCGTGCTGTAAAAGAGTCTTTGGGAAACAGTGACCACAATATGATAGAATTTCACATTAAGTTTGAATGCAATATAGCTTATTCTGATAGGGTCTTAAATCTGAAGAAAGTTATGAAGGTATGAGAGGCAGGTTGGCTATGGTGGATTGGGAAAATACACTATAAGATTTGATGGTAGACAGGCAATGGCTATTTAAGGAAATACTACACAGTCTACAACAGATATACATACCTCGAAGGCACAAACACCTAAACGGGAAAGTAAATCAACTGTGGTTAAGAAAGAAGTTAAAGATTGCATTAAATCAAAGGAAGTGGCTTATGAGGATGCCAAAAAAAGTGGTAAGCCTGAGGTTTAGGAGCTATTTAGAACCCAGTAAAGGAAGACCAAAAAACTGATTAAGAAAGGGAAAAAACAAAATGAATGCAAACTAGCGATGAACATAAGGGCGGATTGTAAAAGCTTATTTGGTTATGTGAAAAGTAAAGATTAGCTAGGCAAATGTGGGTCCATTATAGGTGAGGACAGGAGAATTTATGGTGGAGAACAGGGAAATGGCGGAGAAACTAAACAGTTACTTTGCACCTGTCTTCATAGAAAATGATACAGAAAATCTCCCAGAGATACTAGGCGACCAAGGGACTTATGAAACTGAGGAACTGAAAGAAATTAGTATTAGTAAAGAGGTAGTACTTGAAAGGTTAACTGGATTGAAGGTTGATGAACCACCCCCACCCCCCCCTACCCCGGACCAGATAAGCTTCATCTCAGAGTGCTGAAGGTGGCCATTTCCTTTGATTTAATGCAATCTTTAACTTCTTTCTTAACCACAGTTGATTTACCTTCCCCTTTAGGTATTTGTGCCTTCAAGGTATGTGTATCTGTTGTAGACTGTGTAGTATTTCCTTAAATAGCCATTGCCTGGAAAGATAGTGGATGCATTGGTGGTCATCTTTTAAAATCCTATAGATTTTGGAAAGATTCCTGTGGACTGGAAAGTAGCAAATGCAATTGCACTATTTAAGAAGGGAGGTAGAAGGAGAATGAAGAACTACAGACCTGCTAACTTGATATCAATAGTAAGGAAAATGTTAGAATCTATTATAAAGTATGTGATAACTGGACATTTAGAAAAAATGGTAAAATTGGCAGAGTCAACATGGATTTATGAAGCGGAGATCATGTTTGACAAACGTGTTGCAGTTTTTTGAGAACACTGCTTGTAGCATAGATAAAAGAGAACCAGTGGATGTGGTGTATTTGGATTTTCAGAAGGCTTTTGATAATGTCCCACACAGGAGGTTAGTAAATAAAATTAGAGCACGTGGGATTGAGAATTGGTTAACAGATGTAAAGCAGAGAGTAGGAATAAATGGATCTCTCTCATGATGGCAGGCTGTGGGGTGCAGCAAGGATCAGTGCTAGGTGAACAGCTGTTCACAGCCTATATAAATGATTTGTATGTGGGGACTAATTGTAACATTTCCAAATTTGCTGATGACACCAAATTGGGTGGGAAAGTAAGATGTGAGGAGGAAAGAAGGAGGTTTCAAGAGGACTTGGACAGGCTAAATGAATGGGCTAGAACATAGCAGATGGAATATAATGTGAATAAATGTGAGGTTATTCATTTTGTTAGAAAAAAATAAAAAGGCAGAATATTTCTTAAATGGGAAGAGGTTGAGAAGTGCAGGTGTCCAAAGGGACCTGGGTATCCTTGTTCACGAATTACTAAAAGTTAGCATGCAGGTACAGCAAGCAATTAGGAAGGCAAATGATATGTTGGCCTTCATCACAAGGGGATTTGAGTACAGGAGTAAAGATGTCTTGCTGCAGTTGTATAAAGCCTTGGTGAGACCTCAACTGGAGTAGTGTACACAGTTTTGGTCCCCTTATATAAAATGGGATTATACTTGCCATAGAGGGAGTGCAATGGAGGCTCACTAGATTAATCCCTGGGATGGCAGGATTGTTTTATGAGGAGAGACTGGGGTGACAGGGTTTGCACTCCCTAGAGGTTCTAAGAATGAGGGGTGACCTCACTGAAACTTACAAAGTTCTTACAGGCTATGACAATGTGGATGTAGGTAAAACTGGCTAGTGAGTCTAAAACCAGGGAAAATAATCTCAGGATAATTGGTAGGCCATTCAAAGGCTGAGATGAGGAGGAATTTCTTCAGTCGGAGGGTGGTGAATCTTTGGAATTCTCCAGCACAGAGGGCTGTGGAAGCTCAATCACTGAGCATGTCTCAAACAGAAACAGATTTCTGAAGGCTAATGATGTGAAGGGATTATGGAGATAGCGCAGGAAAGTGGTGTTGAGGTAGCTGATCAGCCATGATCTAATTGAATGGCAGAGCAGGCTTGACAGGCTGAATGGCCCACTCCTGTTCCTATATTCCTATGTTCCTAAGTCAGGCCGACAGACTACCACAGAGCTCAGTGCTAGCCCCAAACCTGTTCAACGTATATACAAATGACCTGCCAATAACCACTTCCTGCAAGTTCATCTATGCTGATGACATCTGTTGTGCCACCCAAGCTCCATTCTTCTGTACTCTGGACTGCGTATTGATGGTGTTTCACGTTAAATCCCTCTAAAACCACATCCAATGTATTCCACCTCTATAATGCCAGTGTCAAAAAAGAATTGCATATCTACAGGAATGGCCAGAGACTAAAGCATGATCCAAACCCAACATACTTGGGAATGACTCTAGATAGGACTCTGTCCTCCTGGGAACATTTGACAAAAGCAGTTGAAAAGTTTAAAAGCAGAAACAAACCAAACTTGCTGGATCTACATGGGGTGCTGCTGCCGCTGCACTCCAGACCTCAGTACTTGCCTTATCACCCTCTGCAGCAGAGTACTGTGCACTTGTCTGGCAAAGAACATCACACACACACACACACACACATCTTGTTGACATGCAATTGAATGCAACAATGCACATCATAACTGGAACTCTCCACTCAATGCTCCTCCATTGGCTTCCTGTCCTCGCAAACATCTTTCCATCACACCTCCAGCAACTGACGAAAACACAGAAGCTGGTTGAAACCATCTATGCTATACCTCACTTACCACTCCATGATGGCCTGTTCAACCCACCACTGCTCACCCTCCATCTTAGCATTCATATAGAGCACCCTTCCTGAGCAAGATCTACAATCAGGCACACTTTCAATCAGGATTGGGAAACACGGGAAGTCACTAACAAGTTTCTTGGAACAAATCCCATCTGTCAAATGGCTGGTTTTGAAATACCTCAGTGAGAGTGGTCCTTACTAAACTAGTTAAGGACAGGCCAGGGCCCCTGTGCAGCCAACCTCCACCACTGGCCTCAGTACAAACCCCTTGTGCACTTGTGGAAAGACACAATGCTACAGATTACCGAGCAGTGTCCCCTCTACAGACTAAGTGGCAGAGTAATTACTTTAAACTCAGCAAATGAGGCTATCGCTTGGCTTTGGGGATTTGCATTCACTAAATGGGACGGAGGGTGGAGAACTGTTGTTGAATGGGATAGAAGGATTGGATTCACTTGGACCACTGACAGATGACCTGATCATGGACACCCCTGCTGGAATTGGGTTGTGTTGGATGCCTCCTTCCTTGCTCCTCCTCCTCTCACTCCTAAGCTGCTCACCGTATGCCTGGAGCAAGGGCTATGCCCTCATAATGGTGAGGATTGTGCAGGATGCAACAGTCCTGTCATACCTGCTTTATCGAGTATGAAAGGACTCTTCCAGAAGGGGTCCAGGCTACAGAAGCATTGCTTAAGCACTCAGTGTTCAGTTCAATAGAGTTTTGTGTGGCAGCATTATATGCATGCTGTCCATGTATGCTTGGGTTGCACACCGGTCAATAAACCAGATGGTTAGCGGATAGGGCTTGCTCCAGTAGCCATCCTCTGGTTTGACATCGTGGCTCCAATACTAATGGTACAGCAGACTGGCACAGAATACAGGCATCATGACTACAGCCAGGATGCAGGACATTCACCCTCATGATGAGCTGGGTGTAGTTGCACACCAACTGTATATTCAGCGAGTGGAATCCTTCGTGGTTGTGGTTTATCTCTGCATTTAGTTGATCCACTTGCAAAGCCATGTGTGTGCAGTCAATGGCACTCAGCACCATTGGGAAGCCTGCTATCCTGGCATAGCCAGGTGCAAGCTCCACATACTATCTCTAGCCAAAGAAAGTGAGTGTATTCCCCTCTCTTGGCATACAGACCATCATTGATCTCCCTTAAATAGGAGTAGATAGGGAACTGGAAGGTGCTCAATATGTCATCGGATCCAGTCTGGACAGATCTTAAAGTGAGGAGGTTCATGGCCATGGTCATCCTCATAACCACTGGCAAACACTGTCTTTGCTCTGCTCCGAGACTACAGGTTTGCCTGCAAGAGGAGGCAGATTTCAGTAAGCACCTCCTTTGTAAGACAGAGACTCCATACATAGGCTAGGGTTTTCCGTGCCCTCCAGCGATGGTCGTGTTCGGTGGCGTGAGCAAACAATATGGCGCGATCGGTTTCACAATGGCATGAAACCGTTTCGCTATTGTCCGCTCAGCCTGCCAATGGTGGGCCACATTCTTCATCATCGGACATCAGGAACCTCATTGTAATACATCAGCATATCATTATTAGGCCTGGCCGCCGGAATCATGTCCCCGTTGGATCGTCCGCCTACGTCGGTGGGAAAGCACACCGGTGTAAAAGATGTCTTGACACCTGTGACCTGCAGAAGTTGGGACTTACCCGCCAGTGCTTTGCTCACATCGCAGACATCCGTGGAGCAGAAGATGCTGAAGCCCAACACCAACAGCAGACTGCAGGAGTGTCCATGACATGCTGGGTGGACTGTCATGGATGTGGCTCTGCTGCAAAGCAGCGCAATGAAGCTGGATAGTCACCATTGATGCTCACAACAGGTGATGGTGGAGGGGATGGGAGAGGAAGGGCTCGGATCAGCTGGGAGAGGAAGAGGTGTTGGTGGGGCGAGGGTGGGGGGGGGTGGTGCCATATAAGGTTGGAGGGGGGAAATCAACGTGTTAGAATGGGGTGAGGTTGGGAGGGGGGGAACAAAGGTGTCAGGATGGTGTGACGGTGGGAGATCGAGAATGAAGGTATCAGGATAGAGTGAGTTTGGGAGCTGGGAAATGAAGGTGTCAGGATGGGGTGAGATTCAGAGGAGGGCAATAAAGGTGTTGCAGGGGGAGTTTGGGGAGAGAGGGAGAACCAAGGGAGAGGGGAGCAGGTAATGGGGGAGAAGACGACAACTGGGTAGGTAGGTGTAAAGGGGCGGAAGGTGCAAGGAAAGGGTGCGGAGAGGGGATGGTGTCCAGGGCAGGAAGTGCTGCGGAGAGGGGAGGGATTAAGGGTGGAGGAAGAAGTAAGAGTAGAGAAAGGAGTCAGGAAGGGGGAGGGAATGAGTGGGATTGGAGGGGGAGGGGAGTTGTTCCTGGGGTTGAACGGCGTGCAAAGGGGACAGGGGGGGCAAGGGGGTGTGGAGGGGGGGCAAAGGGGGTGCGGAGGAGGGAGGGGCGAAAGGGTGCGGGGGGAAGGGGTACACAGGATGAGAAGGGGTGCAGAGGGGGAGGGGAAGTGTTGCGGTGGGGGAGAAGGGGAGCGGGGGGGGGTAAATATGCAGGTGAACATGCATGGGAGGGGTCGGATAAGTCCATGTCTGCCTCCTAGGGAGTGAAATGAGGGTGGGTGTGGCATGGAGGAAGGGTAAGAATGACCAAGGGCAGAGTGAGGCTGTAGAGTGGATGGGTGAGGGTTCAACAATAGCGATAGAAGAGGTGGCGAAAGTGGTTGGTGGGGATCTGGAGGCAGACATGGACCCTGAGGATAGGAAGAAGGTGGTTGGGGAGGTGAATGTAGATGGTGGTGGGATTTTCAGGGACGAAGAGAATGTGCACATTCACCTGGAAACCCCAAAATAAAAAAGTTGTGACTGGTAGGTTACCTCCGTAACCTACCAGCCAGGGGTTCAACTGTGATGGAGGAGGGGAAATGGGTGACTGGGGGAAGGTAGAAGACATGGGAGCGCACAATGCAGTGAAACCAGACCATGCTTGCTAAATCAAAAGTGAAACTAGAGTTTTGGTGGATGAGATCATGTACTTCACGGGAAGGTGCTCAGAGGGTGGGTAGAGATGCAGGTCATCTCAGATGGACAACTGAAAGCGAACCCCAGCAGGCAGCACTCAAAATGCTCAGGACATTGAAATAAGTATGTAGGATCCGCATGCGTGGGAGTGTGCTTGCACCAGGTTCCAAAAGGCCCTGCCACACACACTCGTTTCCCTCCAGAAATTCCTGGGCCGGCTGCTCCCTCTGCGGGGATGAGTTTCCCGGGTTGCTTATTTCCATCTCTTCACTGGAGGAGTCCAGAGTCCTCTTGGCTGCGGATGACATGGATGGAGCTGAGGGATTGGCTGGCTGAAGGTGTTGGTCCTTTGGCAGGGCTCCCTGTGAGTCAAAGTAGAGATAAGTAGTGCATGGCAGCAGTCAAAAGCAGGAGAGAGCACTCACAGTTGTGTTGAGGGAGGGATGATATGGTGCAGGATCCTCAGGTGGGTATTCGCCACCAACTGACCGTTGCCGCAGGCAGGGTCCACGTCCTCACCAGTCAGCACAATGACATGCACCTGAAAGTGTGTGAGGGGCCTAATGTGGCCCACTCCACCCCCAATCTGGGACCTCTCCCTGCTGATGTGATCAGGCTTCTCCTGCCTGAAAACAAATAGAGAGAACGTGAGAAGGATGCATGGTACTGCATGGAATATTTTTGTGGTGAGCAGTGCCATGGAAAAGAATGAGGATGTGAACTCGAGAGGATATTAGCCTGATGGAAATGTAAGAGTGTGTGAGAGTTATTGGTGTTGTCCCTAAAGGTGTGAGATCTCTTTGGATGTGTGATGCGTTTGTGAGTGTGGGGGTTGAGTGATGAGAACTGAGTTACCTTGGCAGAACAGGTGAGACCATTCACCCTGCAGTGGCACTGGGAGACTGTCCTCTTTTGCAGGGCACTGGCACTGACCACCAATGCCACCACCTGCCAAGCCTAGTTGGTAAAGCCGCTGCCAATCCTGTGGCAAGAGTGGATATAGAGGACGTCATGGCGGGCCTCCATGGCACCCAAAAGGCGTTCCCAGTGACACGTCGCTAAACCTGGGGACTGCAGTCTCCTTGCCTTTCATGGACACCTTCCCTGCAGTAGTTGTGGCCTGGAAGCACTGAGATGCGTGTGCCCGGCATGATGAAGTGGCAAGGTGATGGCAGGCGGGCGAATGAGAGCTCACCCACCAAAACAGCATATTTCTCAGGAATGCATAAATGATGTCGCAGGGTTGGGGTGACACGGCATGAAAACCCACCAGGGTGGCCAGTAGGTAAAACGTCATTTTACCACCCCTGCCCCCCCACCGCCCCCCCCTCCACTCCTCACACTGACTACCACACTTAGTACAAATCTGGGATGATTCCATCGATAGTATTCCTTGCTGAGATTAAAGTAAGTGGGTTGCTATCTGAAAACCTTTCTTGGTACAGAATCCTACTGAGAGTCCTTCTCCCTCTACAAACAAATTGTACTTTTGCCCAATCTTTCTATTGCCTTGTGTGTTATAACAATATAAAAGCACTAATCATTCATAAGGGAGTGTGCAAACATGCTGTGGATTCATTTCTTAATTTTAGGCACATGTGACAGATATACATGGACAGAAAGCTTGAGGACATCAGGGCTGCAGGGCTGTGCCTGCTGTGCTCTGCTCCAGGCTGAAGTGAAATGGGGCTGGATCATATGATGCACCTCCCTTAAAGTGATGTCATGCTGCTATCCCTTAAAGGCATATTACAACACCTCCATTCTTTTTAAAGATACTTTCCCCCCCTTCCAATGAAGTATAACTATTTATATTACATGTTCATGTTTAGTTACCATTACATAAGTGTATAGGACTAGTGAATCTATGACTCTCTAAAGTATAGAGGTAATCTACTGGTACATCCAGATCTTGTAATGGTAACCTTGTCTTGAGGTGTTTTTATTTGCTTACAGTATTCTGTGGGATTGCCATTCTTGGATTTTGCATTTGGGATCTAGTCCTCAATGCAGTAGGACTGTATGGTGGTTGAGGATCTGGAATGGATCTAATTTGTCCTCATTTGTGTAAAATGACTGCATAGGACCTTGTCCTGAACAAATCTTTGTCACCTTGGCTGATTGCCATGTACCTTCTGAATGCAAATATGTTGTCCCAACTGTAAACTTGGCAATTCTGTACCCACATTTTTATCGTGCACATTGCTCGTCATCTCTTGCAATTTTAAAAGTTGCTCTCTAGTTTCTGGGAGAGTAGAACAGGTAATTGGCATGTACTGCCGAACACGAGCTCTGCCAGTGACGTCGCTCCCAAATGTAACACTGCGATGTGTAGATCTTGCTTTGGTCTGTCTACATTTGAAAATTAAGGATTTCACCACGTGAATCATTAATTCAGCTAGACCATTAGTTCTAGGGTAATAAGGAAAAGAAGTAGCATGATCAATGTTCCTCTTCTCACACAGATCCTGAAATAGCTTACAAATAAATTGTGGACCGTTAGGTGAGATTATCTCTCTAGGCACATCAAATAAACTGAAAATAGCTCTAAGAGTGTGCATGACAGTTGTGTTTGATATATTGTGCAATTGTCGAATAATGGGGTACTTGGTAAAGTAGTCAACAATGACGATGAAGTCAGTGCAGTAAGCATGAAAGAGATTGGATGCGGTTTTTGACCAAGGATCAGTAGGAACTTCATGCGGAATCAATACTTCTTTGTGCTGACTTGGCATTGCTCTTGACGTGGACTCACACTTCTTGATGACTTCAATATCATTCTTCATATCTGGCCAATATACTGTCTCTCTTGGAAATCTTTTCATATGATCTATGCCCATGTGTGAGTGATAAAGTTGTTGAAGAATATCAAGTCGCAAAGATTCCATTATGATGACTTGCCTGCCTTTAAACATGACTCTCTTGGAGATGCCTAGCTCATCCCACTAAGGCAAAAATGGTCTCATGTGTTTGTGAACATGCTGAATCAGATCAGGCCACCCTTCACTGATGGTTTTCCACACTTTCTTTCGTGTGGAATCTTTCACTGATTCTTCTTGTAGCTGCTGGCATTTGTGTTGCACAATACGTGCCAGATCAATTACATTCCCCTACAAGTGTAATGTTGCAGCTCCCTTGAAACTGCCAATTTTGCCAAAACATTCTGGATATTCGATGTTAGATCATGAACTGAGGAGATAGAAGCAGTTTTTGAAGTCGATCTGCTATGTGACGTCTGACTAATTCCGTGGACTGTCACTAGTGCAAGGTCACGATATGCTGATACTTTAGTCTCCACAATGTGGATCATTTGTGGCATCCAGGAAAATGGATCTTACTTGCATTCCAGGACAATGGAACCTACCTATGGAATTGTTCCTATGGACATGACACATGAATTAGTGAACTGCTGAATGCTGAGTTTCACAGAAGTTGGTTTTGCCATGGCCAAAGTGAAACAGAGGCTAGATAACATGACACAATTCCTTTAAAGTGATGGCATGCTGCTATCCTTAAAGACATATTACAGACCTATCAGTCTGCAAGCCAAATGGAATGGGTAACTGCAGTATACATAATGGGGGCAAGTGGCCTGAATTGAACTCAGGAAGTCAAAACCAAGACCTTCACCACATGCAACACCACTTTTTGTAGACTTCATCAACTTTAAGTAGCAGTAAAAATCCCCTCATATCACTTCTACAATCTCAGCAACAACCAGTAAAAATCAACCACTAACTTGTAAGTAATGATCCCTTTAAATAGCACTCATTGGGCTGCCCTTCCTACTGCTGAATGTATATATTTAAGGGAGAATATTAGCTGGATTACTGAGGTTAGAAGTGGCACCAGTGGCATCAAATCAGCATTACACACTTACTGACCTCATAATCTTCCTACTTTGCAACTTCCCGCATGTGCTCCTAATTTACACATTAACAACCTCACCAAAATGGCATCAGATGTAGCCTGCACAAAGTGTGCAGCATGGATGCCATTTTATACCCAAAACAGCACAAAAAGTGCCAAAAATACAGGTTCTACGAAGCTGTATTTTGGGGTTAAAAAATAGTGGGCAGATTGGAATGACTTGCACCACAATGCCATTCAGTAGCAGAAAACCAACAACTGCAATGTGACAGATGAGTAGGATTATCTATTCTAAAATATAATTTGTGTAATCTTAATATGGGCAAAAAGGGTCACCATACAGAAGACTTTAAATATATATTGCAGTCCTAACTGTTCCATCTAAAGAGCTAAAGATTATTTGACAAACTTCACAGATAAAAATACTTTTTAAAATTCTCCATCCTTCAGATTTGGAAGTGGTCCCATAATAAACTGTGACCATGTTTTCAGTCATGAATTAACCTTTACATTCCTAGCTTAGAGTCTGTTTTCCTGATCATTAGTTGTGAAACGTCAGAGCACATTTCTTAGAATAGACCTTTAACATAATAAAATGTCACAAGATGCTTTGCAGGAGCTTTGTAAAGCAAAATTAGACACTGGACTACGTAAGGTGATACGAGGACAGGTGGCTAAAAGCTTAGTTGTAGAGGAAGGCTTTAAGGAGCATCTTAAAGGAAGAAAGAGAAGTAGCAAGGCAGAACAGTTTGGGGAGGGAACTGCAAAGCTTAAGGCCTGAACAGCTGAAGCATGGTCACCAATGGCAGAGTAATTAAAATCAGTGATGCCCAAAAAGCCAGAATTAGATGAGCACGGATATCTCAGAGGGTTGTTAAGCTGGAGAGATTGTGGAGATAGAGGGTTGAGACACTGGGGAGATTTGAAAACAAGGATCAGAATTTTAAAACCGGGGAATTACTTGACCAGGAACTAATGTAGGTCAGCAACCTGCAGGAGGCATAGAGGAACAGGACTTGGTGTGAGGATGAACATTGGCAGCTGAGTTTTGAATGACCTCAGGTTTATGAAGTATACATTGCGGGTGTCTAGCCAGGAGTGCACTGGAATAGTCAAAACAAAGACATGAATTAGGGTTTAGCAGCAGATGAGCTGAGATGAGGGTAATATTACAGGGGTGGAAATAGATGGTCTTAGTGATAGTTCAAATATGAGACTGGAAGTTTATGTCTGGGACAAATATAACACCAAGGTTCTGAACAGCCTGGTTTAGTCCCAGACAGTTGCCAGGGAGAGGGTGGAGTCAACAGCTACAGAACAGAGTTTGGAATAGGGACTGAAGACAATGGATTCGGCATTCCCAATTTTAACTCTGCTTATTCAGTAATGAGTGTCAGATAAATAGTCCAATAATTTAGCAACAATGGAGAAGTCGAGAAAAGTGGTAGACAGCTTGGGCTGGGTGTCAAAAAACGTAAATATGAAAATAATGCTGTACTTTCGGATGATGTTCCTGAGGCGCAGCATGTAGATGAGAAAGAGAAAGAGGGCTAAGGATAGATCCTTGGAGGAAATCAGAGGGAGAGGGGAGAGGAACCACTGTAAGTAATACTTTGGCTACAATTAGGCAGCCAAGAATGGAATCTAGCAAATACAGCCCTGTTCAGCTGGAAGATGGTGGAAAGCCATTGGATGAAAATAGTGTGATTAATAGTATGCAAAGATTGCATACAGGTCATGAAGACACGAGGAGATCTAATTTACCTTTATCCCAGTCACATAGGATGTCATTTGTAACTTTGATAAGACCTATTTCAGTACTCCAGGAAGAAAGAAAGACAGACAGACTTACATTTATATAGCACCTTTCATGACTCCCAGATATCTCAAAGTGCTTTACAGCCAATTAAGTACTTTTGAAATGTAATCACAATTGTAAGAAAACATGCCAGCCAATTTCCACACTGCCAGTGCCCACATCATCAATATGACAATGAACAGATAATCTGCTTTTGCAATGTTGACTGAGGAATAAATATTGGTCAGGATATCGGGGATAATTCCTCTACTCATCTTTGAAATAGTGCCTTGTGATCTTTTACATCCACGTAAGAGGGAAGACAGGCCTCATTTTAATGTCTCAGCTGAAAGATGGTACCTTCAGCTGTGCAGCATCTCCTCACTGCTGCAGTGGAGTATCAGTCTTGACTTTTGTACTCAAGTCTTGGACTGGGACTTGAACCTGGAACTTTCTGACTCAGAGTCAAGAGCGGCAGGGGCAGAAACATGATTAGAGGTATTCAAACATGGAGTTTAGGGTAGATGGCACAGATTTAGTAGAAAAAAACATTTCACTTGTTCTGGATAGCCATTTATGCCGGAAATTAGCAAGCACGGCCTCAAAAGTAGTAATCTCTGGATTACTCCCAATACCACACACATGTTCATACAGGAATAGGAAGAGAAAGCAGATAAATATGAGGCTGGAGAGGTGGTGCAGGAGGGAGGACTTTAGATTCCTGGGACATTGGGACATGCGCAGGGGGAGATGGGGCCTACACGGCCAGTTGGGTTGAACCTAAATACTGAGTTCCTTGCAGGGTGATTTGCTCGTGCTATTTGGAAGGATTTAAACTAACCTGGCAGTGGTGTGGAAACCAATGGGTATTATCAGAGGAATACCAAGGGGTGCAGAATACTGGGATAGGCAGATGGCATTAGAGTAGGAAAGTATAAGTTATTAGGTGTTCAGAGTACGGGAGAAAGTAATAAAGTCTAAATTGGGGTTATTGTGCATGTATATGAATGCACAGAGTGTAGTAAATAGGATTGGTGAGTTACAGGTGCAGATTACCAAATGGAAATGTGATGTTGTGGCTATAACAGTGATATGGCTCAAAGAATGGCAGGACTGGTATTAAGTATTCCTGGATACAAGGTGTTAAAAAAAAAGGAAAGGAAGAAAAGGGGAGGAGTGGTAGTATTAATTAAGGGTAACATTGCAGTGCCTGAGAAAGAGGATGTCCCAGAGGGATCAAGGACAGAATCTAATTGGCTGGAGCTGAGGAACAAAAAAGGTGCAATTAAACTGCTCAATGTAATATGTAGGTCACCAACAAGTGCAAAAAATGTGGAGAAACAAATTTGCAAGAAAATTACAGAGGAGTGAAAGAATTGTAGGGCAGTTATAATGGGGGACTATAATTATCCAAATGTACACTGGTATAGTAACAGTTTAAAGGGCAGAGAGGGGCAAGAGTTCTGAGAGGGTGTTCAAGATCATTTTCTGCAGCTGTATGTTTCAAGTCCAATTCGAGAAAGGAGGTACTTCTAAACCTGGTTCTTGGGAATAAGGTAGGCCAAGTGGATCAGTTGTCAATCAGAAAACAATTAGGGGACAGTGATCATTCTATCATAATGTTTAGGTTGGCTATGGAAAAGGATAAAAACAGTCCAGAGCAAGTATAATTATTTGGTGGAAAATAAACTTCAGTGGGGTAAAGATAAATTGGGCTGAAAGGTTAGCAGGAAAAACACTAACTGAACAATAGGCTACTTTTAAAGTAGGAGAGTTTGGGTACAGTTCAGAGGGGAAGTTAAAATGCATATAAATGAAGCAAAGAGAGATTACAAAAAGAGACTGGTAGCTAACATAAAATAGAATTCAATATTTTTATATCGGCATATACATTGTAAGAGGTTGGTAAAAAGGAATTGGGCCAATTAGGGACCAAACAGGGGATTTATGCATGGAGGCAGGGGGCATAGGTGAGGTACTGAATGAATATTTTGCATCTATCTTTACCAAGGAAGAAATGCTTCCAGATCATTGTGCAAGAGGGGGTAATTCAGACACTAGAAGTGTTTACAATTTATAAGGAGGTATTGGATAGGCAGCCTGTACTCAAAGTTGAGAAGGCATCAGGATCAGATGAGGTGTATCCAAGGATACTGAAGGAATTGAGACTGCAAATTGCGGAGGCACTGGCCATAACTTTCTTAGGTCTTCCTTAGACTCAGGGGTGGTGCCAGAGAACTGGAGAATTGCAAATATCATACCCATGTTCAAAAAAGGGTGTAAAGGTAAGCCCAGCAACTACAGGTCAGTCAATTTAACTTTGGTGATAGGTAAACTTCTAGAAAGAATAAATCAGAGCAAAAATTAATGGTCACTGGGCAAATGTGGACTAATTACGGAAAGTTTGCATGGATTTGTTAAAGCCAAATTATGTTTAACTGACTTGCTAGAGTTATTTGAAGAGGTGACAGAGAGGGTTGTTGAGGACAATGCTGTTGATATGGTGTATAAGGACTTCCAGAAGTATCTGATATAGTTCCACACAACAGACTTGTGAGCAAATTTATAGCTCATGGAATAAAAGACAGTAGCAACATTGGCTGAGTGACAGGAAACAGAGTAATGGTTAATGGATGTGTTTTGGACTGGGGGAATGCTTGTAGTGGATTTCCCATGCAGGGGTCAGCATTGGGACCCTTGCATTTCTTGATATACATTAATGACCTCGACCTTGGTGTACAGGACATATTTATCATCTGTAAATTTTGAAATTAAGTTGGAAGCATTGTAAACTGTGAGTAGGAAAGGATAGAACTTCAAAAGGACGTAAACAAGTTGGTGGAATGGGCAGACAAGTGGACAGGTTAATTTTGAAGAACATAGAGAGACAATATAAAATAATCAGTACAATTCTAAAGAGAATGCATGAGTTGAGGGACTTGGGTGTTTATGTGCATAAGTCATTGAAGGTGGCAGGACTGGTTGGGAGAGTGATTAACGAAGCATACAACAACCTAGGATTTATTAACAGGGGCATAGAGTAGGAAAGCAAGGAGGTTGTGTGAATCTTGTATAAAAAAATGGTTCAGCCACAACTGTAATACTGTGTTTAGTTCTGGGCACCACACTTTACAGGCAATGCAGAAAAGATTCTTAAGATTGGTTCCAGGGATGAGGAACTTCAGTTACATAGATAGATCGGAGGAGTTAAGGCTGTTTTCCTTGGAAAAGAGCAGGTTGAGAGGAGATTTGATAGAGGTATTCAAAATCATGAGGGGTCTGGACAGAGTAGATAGGGAAAAACTGTTCCCATTGGTTGAAGGATCAAGAACAAGAGGGCACAGATTTAAGGAAATTGCCAAAAGAAGCAATGGAGACATGAAGAGAAACTTTTTCATGCAGCAAGTGAATAAGGTCTGGAATGCGCTGCTTGATAGTGTGGTGGAGGCAGATTCAATTGAGGCTTCCTAGAGGGAATTGGATTATTATCTGAAAAGGAAGAATGTACAGGATTACAGGGAGAAGGCAGGCAAATGGCACCAGGTGAATTGCTCATTCAGAGAGCCAACACAGACACGATGGTCCAAATAGCCTCCTCCTGTGCTGTAATAAATCTGTGATTCTGTGAATAACATGTTCAAGAATATTGGAGAGGGTGGGATGATAGTTTACAAAGGTGGTGGGATTAAGGGTATTTTTATTGAGGAGAGGGTGGTAATGGCAGATTCAAAGGAGAGAAGGATAGTACCTGAAGAAATTGAATCCTCAACAACATCGGTTAACATGGGGGCCAGAATAGGAAGCTTAGTTCAGTGGAAATAGGATCAAGGGAGCAGGAGTTGGGTCTCATGGACAAGGTGAGTGCAAAGAAGGCATAAAGGGAGATAGGGAAACTGGAGAAAGATCAGGGCTATGGCTCAAGGAACTAAATAAAATTTGGCTCGGTGGGCTAGTGTATGAAGGAAAGTGGTAGAGGTAGCCGATTATCACCAAAGTTGAGATCTTCCAAAGAAGTCCATGGACTCCTCCCACTTATCATTAGAAGTGAAGGTAGCGGAGATAGTGGACAGGGGTTTAAGGGTATAGTTTGCAGTAAAGAAAAGAAGCCAGGGATTATCTATGCATTCTGGGATGAACCTGAAATAGTAAGCAGTTTTAGAAGATGATAGTGGACCCAATACTGCTTTACAAATACTGCAGATGCTGGAAATCTGAAATAAAAACAGAAAATGTTGGGAACACTCAGTTGGTCAAGCAGCATCTGTGGAAAGAAAGTTAATGCTTCACTTCATGATAACCCTTCATCAGAACTGAGAAAAGATTGAAAGGTACCAAGTTTTGAGCAAGTGAAAGGTGGGGGGGTCGGAGAACAAAAGGGGAGGTCTATTATAGGGTGCAGGGCAGGAGAGATTAAATGACAAAAGGTTTTGTGGTAATGGATAAAATGAAGAAACAAAAGATGTGTCCATATCCATAACCCATCTGGACACATCTTTCATTTCTTTACCCATTATCATGAAACCTTTTGTTATTTAATCTCTTCTGCCCTCCTTCTGTTCTTTCCCACACCCATCCAATGGTGTTTTATGTTGTCAAGCAAGATGTGGCAGTGAATGGTGAAAACAGTTCTCTGCTAGATCCTTTCAAGACTCCTACCTTGGATTTCTGTGAGCAGAGATGAGGGCTGTACAAGAGGGAATGAACAGGATGCAAGACAGTAATGATTTTACTGGGGACTAGAGCATCAAAAATGGAAGTGAAGGTGCGGTTGAGCAAATCAGTAGCAGCATAAATATTGTGGTGACTAATCAGTTCATTCGTTCAAAATGACAAGACATTCCCACCCACCAGAAAAACTAAAATACTGCCACTCAGTGTCCTTCTCAATAACTGCAAAAGCTGAACATTTCTATAATTTCCATCAGTTCTGTCCCATTAAACAGAAACGAACTAAACTCTGCTGAGCAAGAAATTAGATCATAGAAAAGCATCTTACAAATGGAATTGATCATACCCAGTTCTCTTCACTCCATGAAACTTCGTTTTGATGTAAAACCGGTGGTAGGTAATCAATACATACAGCAGAATCTAATGGAAAGGTAAATTTAAAATTAACAGATTATTAATACATAATTCTCCACAATTTCATTGAGTTTTCTCATTTCCATGCAAAATATCAGTTGGGGAATGCAACTGTTGAAGAACTGGACATCCCTGGATTGAGCTTCTAAATTCTTAACATATTAGGCTCCAACTTTTTCAGCACTCATGCAAGTAACATCACAAATTTAACAACTGCATAACTAAAAATATACATATCTAATTGTGCAAGCAATCTGATGAATCAGCAGAACATTTTCAGCAAAATTTTAATTGGTTTCATTGGGGATTGGGATAGGGGTAGCAAGAAGGAAGCAGTGAACAGAAGGAGCAAGGGAATAAGGACAGGTGGTGGGCAGAAGGGAGCGAAGGGGTTTGGATTTGAGTGGCAAGCAAGGTTGCGGGAACACTGTTTTGGAAAAGCAGCCTGGGACTGTGCAGTTGCAATGCATTTCTTGGTGCATGCGCAGTAACCACGTTAAAATGAAAATGGACATCTAGGCCAGCAGCATTATTTCAGCAAGTCCCCTATTATACAAACTGCATTAAAAAACATGTATTAGAATTTGTTTAATTGGGGGGTATCTGTATATACATTTATGAGGTAATGTATGTTTTTTAACATTTCATGAGGCATACATTGTTACGTAAAAAAAAAGTGTTTGCAGAATCAAATTATTTTCAAGTCTATTTTTTAAATAACTGCAACCTTAGGTGGCAATGAAGATAATTTAGTTTATACATGCTACAGTAAATTTTTAACTTACAATTGCAAAGCATTACATATAACGTGCAGCAAAAACACAAACCAGTCAGCCCAACCAGGCAATGCTGCTATTTATGCTCAACATGGATCTCCCATCGTTCCACATCTAAATCAATCAATGTAACATTCTATTCCCTACTTCCTCATATGCTTGTTTACCTTCCCATTAAATGCATCTATAATATTTGCCTCAACACTCCTTGTGTTAGAGAGTCCCTATTCTCACCATGATCCGAGTTCTTAAAAATTATTTCACAGGATGTGGGCATCGCTGGCTGGCCAGCATTTATTGCTAAACTCTAACTGACCTTGAGAAAGTGGTGATGAGCTGCGTTCTTGAACCGCTGCAGTTCATGGTGATATTGGTACACCCACAGTGCTGTTAGGAAGGGAGTTCCAGAATTTTGTCCCAGTGACAGTGAAGGAATGGTGATATAGTTCCAATTCAGGATGTTGTGTGGCCTGGAGGGTAACTTGCAAGTGGTGGTGTTCCCATACATCTGCTGCGCTTGTCATTTTAGATGGTAGAAGTCTCAAGTTTGGAAGTTCTGTCCAAGGAGCCTTGGTGAATTGCTGCAGTGCATTTTGTAGACAATACACAGTGCTGCCACTGTTTGTCAGTGGTGGAGGGATTGAACGTTTAAGGTGATGGGCGAGCTGCTTTTTCCTGGATGGCATCGAGTTTCTTGAGTGTTGTAGAACTGCACTCGTCCAGGCAAGTGGAGAGTATTCCATTACACTTCTGACTTGTGTCTTGTAGATGGTGGACAGGCCTTGGGTAATCAGGAGGTGAGTTACCCTTGGCAGAATTCCCAGCCTCTAACCTACTCTTTCTTGTAGCCACAGTATTCATATGGCTGGTCCGTGTTTTGTGGTTTGTCTCATGGCTTAATCTATACTGAGGCTGTTTCCTTCTACTTACGAGTGACACAGGTCAGGCTCAGGAAGGTTACTTCAAAACTACTTTATTAATGCTATGTGCATGATAGGATACTATATTTCTTGTGTAGCAACTGTTCCATCTGCTTGTCAGGGTCTCCAGCACATGACTGCTGATGTCACTGTTATAGCATGATGTGCATCACTATTTTATTACCATAACTATTAACCAATTATGTTACAGTCCAGTTTAGATTCTGGTCAATAGTAACCACCAGGATGTTGACAGTGGGGGCTTCAGCGATGGTAATGCCATTTAATTTCAAGGATGGTCATTGCCCTTGTGCAATGCAAATGTTACTTACCCAATTCTGAATATTGTCCAGGTCTTGCTGCATATGGACAGGGACTCTTTCAGTATCTGAAGAGTCACAAACGGTGCTGAACATTGTGCAAACATTAGCGAACATCCCCACTTCTGATCTTATGATGGAGGGAAGTTCATTGTTGAAACAGCTGAAGAGGGTTTGGGCTGAGGACACTACCCTGAGGAGCTTCTGCAGTGATGTCTCAGGACTGAGATGATTGATCCCCAACAACAACAATCATATTCCTTTATACTAAGTATGCTTCCAACCAGTGGAGAGTCTCCATTCTGATTTCCATTTACTTCAGTTTTGCTCGGGCTCCTTGATGCCATACTTGGTCAATATTGCCTTGATGTCAAGGGCAGTTACTCTCATCTCACTTCTTGAGTTCAGCTCTTTTGTCTATGTTTAGACCAAAGCCATAATGAGGTCAGGAGATGAGTGGCCCTGGCAGAACCCAAACTGAGTGTCAGTGAGCAGATTATTGTTGTGTAAGTGCTGCTTGATAGCACTGTAGATGACGCTCCCATCACCTTGTTGATGATTGAGAGTAGACTGATGGGGCGGTACTGGCTAAGTTGGATTTGTCCTGTTTTTTGTGGACTGGACGTACCTGGGCAATTTTCCACTTTGCTGGGTCATTGTTAGTGTTGTGGTTGTACAGGAACAGCTTGGCTAGGGGCACGGTTAGTTCTGGAGCACATGTCTTCAGTCCTATTGTCAGGGTCCATTGCCTTTCATGTTTAATGTTGCGCCAAAACAGATCGCAGGCACCTGTTGTTGGGTTTCTTGCTGAAGGGAAATGAAAGGCTGAAAAAGAAGTCTGACTGCTTTTTTGAAGGGCTGGCCAAACAAGGTACTTTTGCTTCAATAGAAACAGGAGGTGTTGGAAATATTCAGCACATCTGGCAGCATTTGCACAGAGGGAAACAGGGGTCAGTGACCCTTCATCAGAACCAGTGAAGATTGTGGACCTGAAATGTTGACACTGTTTCTCTCTCCATATATGCTCCCTGGCCTGCTAAGTGTTTCCAATATTTTCTGTTTATAGTTTAGATTTCCAGCATCTGCAGAACATCCAAACCCATTTCATATAATGCATAATGAACACATCAGCATACAAAGGATCTATCAAACTGAGAAAGGTTGGTGCAGTTAAACGGCAACAAGAGCACACATATTACTGATTTTGAAATTTTGTTATTGCATTACAAGGGGAGGTGATGGTGTAGTGGTATTGTCACTGGACTAGTAATCCAGAGACCCAGGGTAATGTTCTGGGGACCTGGGTTTGAATCCTGCCATGGCAGATGGTGGAATTTGAATTCAACAAAAAAAAAATCAAATTTACTGCATACATTTCTAATAATGACCATGAAACAATTGTCAATTGTTGTAAAAACCCATCTGGTTCACTAATGTCCTTTAGGGAAGGAAATCTGCTGTCCCCTTACGTGCTCTGGCCTACATGTAACTCCAGACTCTTAAATGCTCACTGAACAAGGGTAGTTAGGGCTGGTCTAGCCAGCAGTGCCCCCATCCAATGAGTGAATAAAAAAAGTTTACAAAATGCATATTTCACCACCATATTGTTTTAATTTTTTAAAAAATCATAATAAGATTTTGATTTATGACTTAGTCTCTTCCTTTAATTGTTAAAGACCTACTGTATAGAATAATTGATATCTAGGAATGATTACAAACTAGTAATTAAAGGTTTCTGGTAACAGAATGGCCTCCTCCTGTTCTTTGTCATCCTGTCTGCTCTTTTTCTATAGCCCTGGAACTTGTTCCCTTTGAGTATTTGTCCAGTTATCTTTTGAAAGTTATTATTAAATATGCTTCCACCACCCTTTCAAGCAGTGCATTACAAATAACAATTTACTGCATACATTTTTTTCCCCTTTCACCTGTTTTTTCTGCCATTACCATAAAATCTATGTACTCTGGCTACTGACCTTCTGCCATTTCTTAACTATTTCTTATTTACTCTAGCAAAACATTTCATGATTTGAAACAACTCTTATCAAATCTCCCCTTAACCTCAGGAACATCAACACATAAGAAATGGAAACAGTAGTAGGCCATTCAGCCTACCTTGAGTCCATTCCACCATTCAGTAAGTTCATGGCTGGTATTTCCCCAGCTACACCTTTCTGCACTGTCCCCATATCAAATCATTCCCTTAAAATCCAAAAGTCTATCAATATCCAACTTGAATATACTCTACAGCGATTCAGGGGGTACTAGCGCCTGTACTGGGGAAAGAGGGAGCTGTTCTTTTGGGATGGGCTTAGCTTCAACTGGGCCAGGGTCAGCTAGGTCAGGTGAAGGGAGATTTAGAAATCTAAAGAGAAAAGTTGATGTAATAAAGCAAATAGTGATTTTGGTAAAGACAAGCAGAGTGGGGCAGGAAGGATCAGTCAGTTGAATGAAAAAGTTCACCAGCAATAAGATCCATGCAAAGAATAGTGGTGTGAAAATAAAATTAAAGGTTCTTTATCTAAATGCACAAAACATTCATAAGATAGATGAACTAACGGCACGGTAAAGATAAATCAGTTTGATATAATCACCATTACAGACACATGGTTGCATGGTGACAAAGGGTGAGAAATTCATATTCCAGGATACACAATATTTTGAAAAGACACACAGAATGAAAAAGGAATAGTAGTCATGATAATAAAGTATGGCATAATGATAGTAGTAAGAAAGGAACTTGGCTCAGAAGATCAGTAAGTAAAATAAGTATGGGTAGAGATCAGAAATAACAAGGGTCAGAAAATGCAGGTGGGAAGAGTTGATAGGCACCCTAACAGTAGCTACACCATTGCACACAGCTTTAAGTAAGAAATGATTGGAGCTTGTAACAAAAGCAATGTAATAATCATAGAGGACATTAATCTTCATTCAGAATGGACAAATCAAATTGGCAAAGATAGTTTGGAAGGCGAGTTTGTAAATTCTTTCACAACAACTCCTAGAACAATATGTTTGGAGCTAAGTAGTGACAAAACTATTTTAGATCTAGTGTTATGTAATGAGCCAGTGCTAATTCACAAACTAATAGTAGAAGGTACACTGGGAAAATGATAATATGAAATTCAATTGTATTACGACGTTTGAGTGTGACATTTTCAAGTCCAAAATATGAATTTTAAACTTTAAAAAAGGACAATTGCATAGGTATAATGGGAAAGCTAGCAAAAGTTGATTGGGTAAATAGAATGAAAGGTGCAGTGGTTAATCTTTAAAGAAATAATTCAAAGTTGTCAACAAAAATATGTTCCATTAAAAAACAAAATTCAGCAAGAAAGATCCATCCATTGGTTACTAGGGAAATTAAGGATAGTATTAGATTAAAAGAAGAGGCTTGCAATACATACAAACATATAAATTAGGAGTAGGACTAAGCCACTTGGCCCCTCGAGCCTGCCACACTATTCAACAAGATCATGGCTGATCTAATTTTACCCTCAATTTAAAATTCCTGCCTGCCCCCTTGCTTATTGTGAGAATGGATGTTACTTTTTAAAAATATTTTGGGGAATATTGTGTTATTCTGTAAAGAAGGCAGGGCATCTGTGTGTGTGTGATTTAATTAAGCTGGGCAAGAGTTTGATAGGAGTCAGGCTGGCTAGATATTAGGAAACATGAAAAGTTAAAGGTGTTAGGTTTGAGGTACAAGTAAGTAGGATAAATCTAACATTTGCATTTTTAGATAAGTTGATAGATTGTTGAATTTCAAAGGAGAATCAGAGTTGACGGGGAAAATGTTTGCATCTTGCACAAGTCCAAAGGTAAATAGTAGTGGAGATATTATATTTTTATTGACCCAAAAGCAAAGACAAAATGGAAACACAAAAGATCTAATAATTGGAAGTGTTTGAGTTTCAAAGGGGTATGAGAACAATGGGACTGAGCTGAAAGGGGAAAAAGATATTAGATATTGTGGATAGCTGGTTTTTAGCTTTTGAACTGGATATCTGTTGAGCCATTAAGCTGGAGATAGCTGGAGCTGTTTGAGCTACTGAGAAGCCTTGAGCTGCAGCAAGCAGTTTGATTCCAAAGTGGAAGAGGGTATAGGTCATATGGTATGCCAGTATAGGAGCGACAGCAGTCTGCCTTGTGTGATATAACTGGATTCCATATTTAGATATCTATATGGGTTTGTTGCCTTGAAAGTGATTACTTGTGGGTCTGACCAAGTAGAATGTTTTTGGGGGAATGTTTGTAAGACTAACCTTAATTGTGTAACTGTAATATTGTGTATTTAAGTTTTTTTTGTTAATAAAACGTTTAATTTTAATTTTTAAAAACTCAGATGTGTCACTGGACCTCTTACTGTTGAAATTGGTATGTCGTCTTCTTGTTATTAGAATACGAAAAAAACGTTGTGACCCATAAACCAAGTTTCCCTCTGGGATTTGGTTTGCACAGCATTAACACCAGCTGTAGTCATAAATTTGGGGGCTTGGCTGGGATCATTAAAATTCCTTGATTGGGTAGGAGTTTGTGAATCCAAGGGATACGAGTACGAGAAGAACTCTAAACTCAGGGGTTTTGTATTGAGGGGGTTGAAGTGGTTAGACGGCAAGATGGCTTTAGCAATTGCTATGGCTTTTCTGGGAGTGAAAAATATATTTGCAGAATATTTGAAATCTCTGACTAAAACTCAGTTGAAAGAAATAGCAGAGAAAGTGCAGGTAGAGATAAAAAGTGGAATTTCATTAGGCTAACATGGTTGAGGTGCTTACCCAACATTTGAAGTTAATGGAAGGGATACCTGAAACTAGTGTGTTACAGCTGGTGGTAGCAAGCCTTCAGTTGCAAATGAAACAGCTTAATATGGAAAAAATAGAGAAAGACAAAAGCTAGAATTGGAAGATAGAGAAAAAGAAAGCAAAATGAAAAAAACCCAGGTTAGAAAAAAAAGATAGAGTGAAAGATATAGAACTAAAAAAAACTTCAACTGGACAAAGAGGGGCAGGAAAAGGAAAAGAAAAGATTACGAAAGATAGAAATGTGAAAGCTTGACCATAAACTTCAGAGAGAGGAGTTAACAATTGAGGCAAGAGATAGGGAGCTTCAGAGAGAGAAAGAAGCCAGACAGTATGAATTGTGTAAAGTGAAACTTGAAATGAAGGAAGAAAGGAGAGATAGTGATTCAGATGGTGAGTTCGGTTCTTTGGAGGAGTTTGATTTTGCTAAAAATTTGCAGCTAATGCCTAAACTTACAGAGGATGGAGTTGAAAGATATTTAACCTCATTTGAAAAAATAGCTATGAAATTGAATTGGCCAAGGCATACTTGGGTTATCATGTTACAAGTCAAAGTGCTTCCTCAGGTACAGCAATGAATGTGTTCGCAAGTTTATCAGAGGAGCAGTCTGCAGATTACAAAACAGTAAAGGCGGCAATATTAAATGCTTATGAGCTTGTCCTTGAAGCTTATCAGTTGAAGTTTAGGGCTTTAAGGAAAAGAGTTAATCAGGCTTACGTAGAGTTTGCAAGAGAAAAAGAAATAATCTGGGATCAGTGGTTCAGGACATTAAAGTTGGATAAGACTATCGAAAATGTAAGAGAGGCTATGATTATGGATGAATTTAGGAATAGCGTTCCAGGAACTATTAAGACATATTTAGATGAAAGACGGCAAAAGGATCAGGGAAGCTACTGTTTTAGGCAATATGTATAATATTTCAGAGAAACAGTTATGTGTAGGAAAAGGGTCATATGAAAATCAGCAGGGAAGTTAGAAATTTATGAAACCTAGTGATGGTAAAAATGTTAGTAATAAGGATCAATCTGAAGGATACTAGTCTATTAAAGATGGTAAGGTGGAAAGCAGAGTTGAAGGAAGAAAACTGATATGTTACCATTGTAATAAGGTAGGGCACACAAGGTCAAGCTGTTTTGAGGTTAAACGGGAAATTGATTGTGGTAATTGGAACTCAGAAAAGTTCTGAAAATATGAGTACTGTGGGCTATGAGATCCAGAGGCAAGGAAAGTCTGTGGTTTGTGTACATGCGGAGCAGGAAGAATCAGTGGTAGCAAGAAAAGCGGATATGCATTCATGACTTACCCAAGGGAGTTCTGAAGAACAGGTGTCAGAGATGTTTGAAGATTTTATATGCAAAGGGGAAATATATCCATGTGTGCAAGGAAGAGCAGGAAAAGAGGTCAAATTTTTAAGGGGCACTGGGGCTAGCCAGTCCTTAATGTTATGGGATAGTGCTATCTGTTGCCCAGAAGGGTTATTGCAAGACAAGATATTAATTAAAGGAATCCATGGTGAAGTCAAAACCAATTTCATTGTGTAAGGTAAATTTAAAAAGTTATTTGAAGACAGGAAAGCTGATTGTTGGGGTAGTGGAGAAATTGCCCATTGCAGGGGTTCAATTTATTCTCGGGGATGATATAGCTGAATCACAGATATGGATGATGCCTACTATAGTAGAGCAGCCTGTTGAGACAAGCAGCAGAGGTGTTACAGAAAGAGTATACTGGATTGTTTCCAGGTTGTGTGGTAACGAGTTCACAAACACACAATTTTAAACAGGAAGAGCAGGAATTTAAAAAGGGGGAGGATATTGAAATTCAGTTGGCTGGATCAATCTTTGAAAGGATTAGGCAGGAGGAGAAGAGTAAAGAGATTGAGGTTGAGGTGTTAGTTTAGTGAAGTTAGCAGAGTTACAGCAGAAGGATTCAGATTTAAAGAAATTATATTAAACAGTTTATTTGGAATCAGAAGCAGAATACATTCCAGAATGTTATTACATTAAGAACAATGTGTTAATGAGGAAATGGACACCGCCTCATGTTCCAGCAGATGAAAAGTGGGCAGGTTGTACACCAAGTAGTAATACCATCTGAGTACCAGAATGAAATTTTGAGAGTAGCTCATGAAATTCCAATGGCTGGACATTTGGGAATTAGGGAAACTCAAGCTATGATATGAAAGCATTTCTACTGGCCTGGGTACATAAAGGCGTAGTCAAGTTCTGTCAAACATGTCACACATGTCAGGTGATAGGAAAGCCTCAGGCAGTGATTAAGCCTGCATCTTTAATTCCAATTCCAGCATTTGAGGAACTTTTCAACAGGATCCTAAGTGATTGATTAGGAACCCCCCCCAAAGGCTAAAAGTGGAAATCAGTACTTACTGACAATCATGGATTTGTCCACAAGATTTCCAGAAGCAATACCTTAAAGGAAAACTATAGCAGATGATTGCGGAGGAGTTAACCAAATTCTTTACAAGGTACGGATTACCAAAAGAAATAGAGTCAGATCAGGGATTGAAGTTCACGTCACAGCTGTTTAAAGAAGTAATGAACAGCCTAGGAATAAAGCAATTTAGGTGGTAACCTTTTCACCGTGAATCAGAAGATGCCTTAGAAAGGTGGCATCAGACTTGAAAAACTATGATTAGAGCAAAAAGTCAAGACTATCCACATGATTGGGATTGAGGATTCCATTCTTGCTATTAGGGATGCCCCTAATGAGTCAACAGGGTTCAGGCCTTTTGAATTAACTTATGGTCATGAAGTGAGGGGACCACTCACTCTGATTCAGGAGAAATTAGTGAATCAGCGTCCTGAACCAAATCTTCTGGATTATGTGACAGAATTAAGAGAGAGATTAAGCAGAGCGTGTGAATTAACTAGAAAACAGTTAAAGATATTTCAACAAGTGATGAAGGCAAAGGTAGACAAAAAGGCAATGGCTTGTAGCTTTGTGGCTGGGGAAAAAGTTGTTACTATTGTTGCCAGTGTCAGGTGAAACATTGAAGGCAAGGTTCAGTGGACCTTACAAGACTGAAAAGAGACTGACTGAAGCAAACTACATAATAAGTATCCCAGATAGAAGGAAGAGGCAGCAAGTTGCCATGTAAATATGCTCAAAAAATACTTCAACAGAGAGAATAGACAGGATGTGGTAATGGTAGTTGTAAGTGGATTTTATCGGAAATTCGTGCTAAACTTCAGCAGTGTAGCTACTCCGCTGACTGAATTATTAAAAAAGGTCAGAAAATTCCAATGGGCACAAAAGTGTCAGAACACATTTATCAGCATGAAATCTGTACTAACAACTTTACCTGTTCTGTTAGCACCTGATTTTACAAAGCAGTTTAAGTTGGTTATTGATGCCAGTGATATCAGTATTGGTGCCATATTGCTGCAAGAAGGTGAATTAGGGTTTGAGGGGCTGGTAGGATATTTCTCATGGAAATTGAATGTACACCAGAAGAAATATTTAACCACAGAGAAAGAGACCTTGGATGGAATCGTCCTAGATTTGAACTAAGTGCAGCAGTGGGCAGGGAAAACGACGTTTTGCCTCCCAGCTGCAATGGCGGCTTCTCACGCCATATCATCCCAAACCTACCACATGATGGGCTCTCATTTGCCTGCCATGCCATCAACTTGCTGTTTCATCACTCCAGGCACCATATTTAAAGTACAGCCGCATGCAAACCTCTCACTGTTTCCAGCCCAGGACTGCTGCAGAGAAGACATGGCCATGAAAGGCAAAAAGACTGCAGCCCCCAGGTTTAATGATGCATCCCTGAAGCGCCTTTTGGCAGCTGTGGAGGCTTGCCATAATGTTCTCTACCAGACAGACAGCAACGTCAGCAATCTGAATTGGGAGTTGGTGGCAGCGGTGGTCAGCATCAACGGCCTGCAAAAGAGGACAGATGCCCAGTGCCACAAGTGGATGAATGATCTCGTCTGTTCCACCAACGTAAATCACTCTTCTCATAACTCTCAACTCTCACACTCACAAACCTATCACACATCCACAGGGCCCTCACTCACTGCCAGTTAAAGGAACATCACCATTCACTCTCTCAAACACATCTTCATTGTCCTCAACTCATCCATGGGTCCAGTCACCACCCACATATATCAGGCATACTTATCATCTGGCCTGGCAGGCATCCTACTTACACTTTCTCCACTTATATTCATGAAGGCCAAGCAGGCACATGACAAGAGGGAGAGATCGCAGACTGCTGGAGGAATGCCTGAAATCAAGGTCCTCACAGAGTTTGAAAGTAGAGCCATCCAGCTGGCCGGAGTGGATCTGGACCATACCTGTGCTAACAGTGAGTTCAGCAGTGCTCTACCAAGTGAAGAACCAGCAGTGCAACATCTATCAGACAACCATGCTATAGGTGATGTGTCCTGTTTCAAAGGCCACTGCCATGCACTAATTATTTCTCTTTACTTTCGCAGGGACATCTGTCAAACAGCCGAGAGAGTCCACAACCCAGTGCCTCCAATGAAGCCCCCAAGAAACCTCTGAAGAGGAAGCTGAAGGCACACTCCATGAGTCCTGTCACAGTGCTCACCCATACCCTCCACTAGTGCAGAGATACACATCAGTGAGACCTAGCTTTACAGTAGCCTCGGGATCACAATTTGTGAGCACATTGCACTTTCTGATCTACAGTAGGTGGCGGCAGAGATTCCCAGGTCCCCAGTACTCAGAGGACTGCTGGAGGCCAGGAATCTGCTGAGTCTGAGTCAGATAAAGAGCCTCTGGACTTGGTCATGTCTCAGTTGCTGGAGCTGCAAAGGCAAGGTCGGGAGCATCAGGAAGAGATGTCCGCTGCACTCCTTAGGTTGCAAGGCAGGATGGAGGAGTGCATCCACCTTCGGTCTGAAGTGATAGCACTGGCATGTCAATGCACCGAGGTCAACACTGGTAGGATGGTGGCTGCCATTGATGCCTTGGCCCATGTCATGAAGCTGTTAATGTATAATATTATTGGAAAATATTTTTCTTTTAAAATAGAGATTTAGCCTGTGGGTGTGTCTTAACTTGCTTAAAGCTAATTAATCTGGGTGCTTTGATGTGATTTGAGATGTAAGAGAGGTGGAATACATTTGCATTTTTGAATGGAGCATTCAAGAGGGTAGGGTGAAATCTGGCACCAACCATCAGAGACCAAGCAATATGTTTATATTACTAATAAAATTTGTACTATTGAAGGGGTTTTATTGTTAGAAGAGGTGGAGTTTAAAGAGGGTGGTGAGACAATGAGAATTTACATTCAATGAGATGTGCTGGATATAACCAACAGCAGTTTCCGTGTGTGCAGTGCAGAGACAATGTATGATCAAAGTAGCTGTAAGCTTAAAACTGTCACTACAGGAATCAAAGTGAGAGGAACCTCATTTTGAATTGATACAGTGAAAATGCTTTACCTGGTGTTTAATTAAGTCCAAGGGTGCTAATCGAGATTAGTTTGGGAATTTGTTAAAAGTTATGATAGTAGCAATTTGTAGCATGTATATATATTTAACTTGTGTAAATTAATAAAATGTTCATTTAGTTTAATATAAAACCTCTCAAGAACTGGTAGCCTGACTCCTGAATTTAGAGTTGCATCTCAAACATACAAAAATAAAAATATAGGTTATGACAGTTGTTTAAAGTTTCCCTCTGGGATTTTTAAATAACTCAGCTTTACCAACTGCTGGGTCATAACAGTCCAGGACAGCGCTCCTGTACTGCTGTCCCATCGCTAACACCAACAGCACATATGCAAGAGGGGCACAGGGCAGCTTGATCTCACTCCAGCTTCCCTTTCTCTTCAAGAAGTCATCCAGGGGGCCTTGAGCACCGACAGGGAGGAGGGTAAGCAGGTGCGCACCCCCTGGGCCATCCACCCAGGTGACTCTGGGAGTATCCAGCTCATTCGAATCCCCTCTTCCTGTGACCCCAGCAGCTCCAGCTCCACAACTTGAGGGGGGTGCCACTGCCACACTGCATGATCTTGAAAGCAGGCCGGGACCCTCCAGGTCTCAGCCCTCCAGAGGACGCCAGTCAAGCTAATCACAGACAGGGCCTAGCAGTCAGCAGGCTGCTTCTACCTCCATGGTGGATGTCCAGGGAGCATCAAGATGTAGCAGCAGGGTTTGGAAGGTTAAGATGAAGTAGTTGCACAACCTGAGCGTGAAACCTAGATGTGAAACCTTTCTATACAAGATAAAGGCAGGTATCTCAGTCCATAGCCTCTTCCCTGAGCTTTGTGCAGCCTTCAGACCAAAGTGATGGTCTGGCCTCACACTCCCTGGATGTATTAGTGATGCTTGTCGATGGTGCTTGTCATTGCTGCCAGAATGTGGTGGGCAAGTGTAACTGAGTTCCATCATTCTCTGTGTGCTCTTAGCATCTTAGCAGGGCTGAACCCCACCTCTTCAGCATCTGTGACCAGTGATGCTGTATTCCTGAAGGGCTCAGGTGCTGAAGGTGGACAAAGGGTCAAGTGCTTTTAAAGTTTCATGGCTGTGTCTCCATATGACCCTAAACAGACTGCAAGCGAGCTGCCTTCAGCCAGACAGGAGTCAGGCATTCTCAGAGGCGATATGAAGATCTATGGAGTATCCTCACTGCATGTCGTCATCATCCTCCTGCAATCGAGTGACTATTAGGTTCTCCACTGTGGCTCCATGACAGGAGCTTTATCACAGGGGGTACATATGCTGCCATTAAGCATAGCTGGAGTCAACCATTCATAGCTGCAATGTCTCCTCACAAATCTGGACATTACTTTTACAGAGTAGGTTGGTAGGTAGAGCTCATGAGCTTTATGCTTCACTTTCAGAAGAGATATCAGTGGATTATGATTCAGTAAAAAAAAAGGCTATTCTGAGTGCATATGAATTAGTCCCTGAGGCATACAAGCAGAAATTTTGGAATGTAACTTAACAGCTTGGGCAGACATATGTTGAGTTTGAAAGGCTAAAGCAAAGTAGTTTTGACCATTGGATAAGGGAATTAAAAGGCAGAGACAATGCGTGAAGCTCTTAGGGAAATAATTCTCTTGGAAGAATTTAAAGATTCACTTCCTCTTGCAGTTAGAACCCATGTTGAAGAATAGAAGGTTAAAACAGCGAGACAACAGCAGAAATGGCTGACAATTATGAACTGGTCCATAAATCTAAACCCTTTTTCCACCATCCTTATAAACCTCAGAAGGATAGAAGACAGGAAAGTAAAAGGAAGGCAAGTAGTCAGAAAAGTGAAGGGACAGTTGGGAGTTCTCAGGAAATTTCTCGTCAGACCAAAAGTGAAGGTGCTGAGGATGGAAGTGACATTCGAAAGCCTAAGTGCTTTCATTGTATAACATGGAACATGTTAGGGCAGATTTCTGGAGGTTAAATGGTAGTCCTATTGCAGTAGTAGGAATGCCTAAGGAAGGATTGTGCCAGAAAAAGAAATGGTTGTTTAAACTTTAGCAGTAGTACAAGTGAAACGTGTTCCCTCAGAACGTACAGGAAAGGGGGATATGGGTCAGGATAATCCAGAGATTTCTTCTTTGATTACTAGTGAAGGAAGTCAAGCTAACATAGGGTCTGAATGTTTTGTGTCAAAGGGAGAAGTGTTCCCTTACTCCTCCAACAAAGTCAGTAAACAGATTAAAACTTTGAGAAATACAGGGGTAGAACAATCATTGATAGTGGCTGATGATGCAATTTGTGTTCTGGATAGTTTTATGAAAGGGAAAATGTTAATAATGGATATTAATGGAATTTATGAACCTGTTTCTTTGTGTAAAGTTAACTCACAAAGTGCTTTGTATATGGAATTGTTACAGTGGGAATTATTCCTAGATCACCTATTGAAGGGGTGGATTTTATTCTGGGTAATGGCTACTGGAGACAGTAATGTGGCAATGACTATATTGCAGCAGGCAGTTGAAAATGTTGATCTTAAAGTTCAGGAAACTACTGTGGCAAAAAATGAAACACTAATTGGTGATAACAAGCAATTGAGGGAAAACCTGACTAAAGTAGGAGACCAACGTTCATATGTGAAAGAAGCTTGCTAATGAAAGAAGAGAATTGATGAGAACAACTGAAAACAAGTGACAAAAAGTAGAACGCTTGACTGAGGAGTTGAACTTTCTAAATGATAAACTTGTACAAGAAAACTTAAAGGTAAAGCTTCAGTTAAAACTTGATAAACTTCAAGCATCAATAGTTATGAAATATCAGGGAAAATGCCTTGAACAAGAAAAGGAATTGTTGGTAACTCAGAATAATTGGTTGTATGCAGAATTAATAACCAAAACTAATGAACTGTTAGAACCTCATCGAGAAAAGAGCAATGAGATCCTTAAACTTCGAAGTAAACCGAACGAAAGGAAAGAGATGTGTGATATGGAGTGTCACAAGTTGTTCCTATGAATAAAAACTCTTTTCTGAATTGTGGTTCAGTTGAGCAAAGAACTGACCCAAGCAAAATTACTGCTATATTAACCTCGGTAATGGACAATATGAAAACAACTTAAGTGCACGCAGAATTGGAAATCAGGAATTGCCAACAAAAAGAACTGAGATCACAAAACGGTCTGGAAAGGTCAATGACCAGAGACACTGATTTACAAATGCTTGCTGGTGCTAATATACAAAATACAGCAGTTGGAATCCAGGGAAGTGGACAGTTTGCAAAAGACCATGCAAAACCTGTAAAGGAGTGGAATGATATAGTTCGCTGACTATGTAAAAGAATTGAAGGATTGGAACGGAATATGAAACTCCACAGGGAGAATATAATTGACACTGCTCAAAAGAAAGTGGAAAAGATCTGTTCAAAATGGGATCTGGAGAAACAACAATATCATAAAAAGTTTAAAGATCAAACCAAGCAAAAGTATGAACATAAAAAGCAACTTAATAACATCCTTGAAATGGAGAAGAGAGATTTTGACCAGAGAAGAAATGAGATGTTAACGTACAAAAATGCTATTTTTGACTTTGTTAAATCAAAATGAGAATTTGCCACATTTGGGTTCAGGAAAAGAGCTTGAGAATGGAATTACACCTACAGTGAATGAAAAAGATGATTGGGCTGTAGACTCAAATTAAACATTTTTGCTGAGTTAAAAGGAAGAAAAAGAAACATAAAAGTTGAGTTACGATAATACGATGATGTACAAATCCTGCTAATCTTGTTACATTTATTAACTTTGTGTGTTTTTGTAGTTGTATGATATAACATGTCTAATTATGAAACTAATTGGAAAGTTCATTTGTATAATAGATAATAAGCTACTGTTAGAGGTTTATGATGTTAAGTTTGTGTGAGTAGGATGTAAGGCCATTGTAAAGAAACCTCACTGGGTGAAGCTTTCTTTCTTACAAAGGGAGTTTGTGGGAGAGGGGTGAATGTCAGGAAAAAGAGATAGTTTAAGTCTGTTATATTTGTACTTGTGGGTGTTAGGAATTAGTTTTAGCTTTAATGTTTAAGGTTGATGTGTATTTCTGTATCTGTGTGTTAAGAAAGGTCAAATGGAGTTTTAGTTTCACTTTAAAAGGCTGCTAGCATTTCTAATGAGCTGTTTATGACCCCTATATAGTAAAAGTAAATACACAAGAATAGGAGGAACAGTGCCATTGCCAAGCAACAGGAGGCCAGTTAGGCAGGTTCCTCCCACAGACACATACACAGAAGAAAGACAGTAGTTTTGATTTGGAAGCTCTGGAGTTTTTGGAGCTGGTTTTTGAAAGTTGCTGCCAGGAGAGACTGGAGCAAAGGGGGCAGATAGAAGTCCCAAGCTAAGAAAAACCCCAAAAGTCCAGGGGAGTGGAAGAGGGGAAAGTCCAAAGAAGATCTTCTAGTTAAGGGAAGGACAGGAACCCGGGAAAAGATCCAGCTAAGTGAAGTTAAGAGTGAGGGGCAGAGACAAAGGCTCTAAGCTTCAGATTTAAAGTGAGAACAGCTTGCAAGAGGCAAGAAGGTTCAAAGGAACAACTGAAGGTGTGTAATTCTTTGCTATGGGCATGTGAAGCAGTGGTGTACTGTTAACACTGAGTTGGTGAGAGATAGTGCCTGGAAAACAGCTTGAATGCATGTGGTGGCCCAAGGAAGAGGAACATTAAAAGGAGAGTTTGAAACCCTGGAGATGAACCCTTGTGGAAGGCATCTCAGAGAGAGTGCTGGTTTGGGAGAAGATTCCGAGGCGAGGTCCTGGAGAGTGAGACTGGAATCCCTTGTGTGAAGGACGGAATTCAGTGAGACTGGTTGGCAAAGTCAAGGGGGAGTTGAGGAGAGATCCATAGCATCTATTTGAGGTGGCATATTTCACTTGGTTTCAGAGTATGGTGTGTCTGACCACAGGGTGCTATAGGTTTACATGGACTATGTACTTACTGTGAACATTAGAGTATAAGATAGCTTTTGTAACTTGTGTTATCCTTACAAATCTGTAGACATCTATAAAGGTATAGTTGTGGACAAAGGAGTATTGTAATATAGTTCATCTTTTCTTGTTGAATAAATGTTTTATTCTTTTGTTAAAAGCTAATAAGCTGACTACTATGCCTCTGTTCAGTAGTTACTCTTCACATATCTAGACAAACAAAATATAAGTTAGGATCTATCAAGCTGGGTTCCACTCTGGGATCGGGCTTGTCCAGGGGTAACCTCAGTTTGGATCATAACACTTCACCAAGGTGCGAGTTGCAGCATGAGACTCGTTATACCTTCGCTCTGATGCAGTCTGAGGCCGCCGCACGAGTATCATCAGCCACATCAAAGAACAAAGAACAAAGAAAAGTACAGCACAGGAACAGGCCCTTCAGCCCTCCAAGCCTGGGCCGATCATATTGCTCGTCAACTAAAACATGTTGCACTTCCGAGGTCCGTATCCCTCTATTTCCGTCCTATTTATGTATTGGTCAAGCTGCCTCTTAAACACCACTATTGTACCTGCTTCCACCACCTCCTCTGGCAGCGAATTCCAGACATTCACTACCCTCTGCGTAAAAAACTTGCCCCGCACATCTCCCTATAGTTTTCTCCTCTCACCCTTAAACCCATATCCCCTAGTAATTGACTCTTCCACCCTGGGAAAAAGCTTCTGACTATCTACTCTGTCCATGCCACACATAATTTTGTAAACTATCAAGTCACCCCTCAATCTCCGTTGCTCTAGTCAGAACAATTCGAGTTTCTCCAAACTCTCTTCATAGCTAATAACCTCCAGACCAGGCAGCATCCTGGTAAACCTCCTCTGCACCCTCTCCAACACCTCCATATCCTTCTGGTAATGTGGTGACCAGAATTGCACACAATATTCCAAGTGCAGCCTAACCAGCTGCAGCATGACTTCCCAGCTTTTATACTCAATACCCCTGCCAATGAAGGCAAGCATGCCATATGCCTTCCTGACTACCTTATCCACATGCGTTGCCACTTTCAGTAACCTGTGGTCCTGTACACCCAGATCCCTCTGCCTGTCAATGCACTTAAGGGTTCTGCCATTTGCTGTATAATTCCTGCCTGTATTAGACCTTCCAAAATGCATTACCTCGCATTTGTCCGGATTAAACTCCATCTGCCATTTCTCCGCCCAAGTCTCCAACTGAACTATATCCCGTTGTATCCTTTGACAATCCTCTTCAATATCTGCAACTCCTCCAACCTTAGTGTCATCTGCAAACTTACTAATTAGCCCAGTTACATTTTCCTCCAAATCATTTATGTATACTACAAATAGCAAAGGTCCCAGCACTGATCCCTGCAGAACTCCACTAGTCACAGCTCTCCATTCAGAAAAGCACTCTTCCACTTCTACCCTTTATCTTCTACGACCAAGCCAATTCTGTATCCATCTTGCTAGCTCACCTCTGATCCCATGCGACTTTACCTTCTGTACCAGTCTGCCATGAGGGACCTTGTCAAAGGCCTTAATGAAATCCATGTACATAACATCCACTGCCCTTCCATTGTCGATCATCTTTGTCACTTCCTCGAAAAACTCGATTAAGTTAGTGAGACACGACCTCCCCTTCACAAAACTCTCACTAATACGCCCATTTGCTTCCAAATGGTAATAAATCCTGTCACGAAGAATCTTCTCCAATAATTTCCCTATGACTGACGTAAGGCTCACCGGCCTATAATTTCCTGGATTATCCCTTCGTAAACAATGGAACAACATTGGCCATTCTCCAGTCCTCCGGGACCTCACCCATAGCCAGTGAGGATACAAAGATTTCTGTCAAGGCCCCAGCAATCTCCTCCCTTGCCTCCCTCAGTACTCTGGGGTAGATCTCATCTGGCCCTGGGCACTTATCCACCTTAACATTCTTCAAGACGCCTAACACCTCTTTTTTGACCTCAACATGATCCAGGCTATCTACACACTCTTCCCTAGACAAATCGACCGCTAAGTCCTTCTCTTTGGTGAATACTGATGAGAAGTATTCATTTAGTATCTCTCCCACTTCTTCTGGCTCCACACACAGATTCCCACCTCTGTCCCTGAGTGGGCCTACTCTTTCCCTGGCTACCCTCTTGCGTTTTACATATGTATAAAAGGCCTTGGGATTTTCCTTAATCCTGGTTGCAAGTGACTTTTCATGAACCCTTTTAGCCCTCCTGACTCTTTGCTTATGTTTCTTCCTACTTTCTTTGTATTCTCCACGGGCTTCATCTGTTCCCAGCCTTCTAGCCCTTATGAATGCTTCCCTTTTCTTTTTGACTAATCTTGCAATATCCTTCATTATCCAAGGTTCCTGTAACTTGCCATGCTTATCCTTCATCCTAGCAGGAACATGTCGGTCCTGAATTCTTATCAACCCACGTTTGAAAGCCCCCCACATGTCAGTTGTTGATTTACCCTCAAACATCCGACTCCAGTCTAGATTCCTCAGTTCCTGCCTAACATTGTTATAATTAGCCTTCCCCCAATTAAACAACTTAACCTGAGGACTCCTGTTATCCTTATCCACCAGTACCTTGAAACTTACTGAATTATGGTCACTTTTCCTGAAATGCTCTCCTACTGAAACTTCAACCACCTGCTGGGTTCATTCCCTAATACCAGGTTCAGTATTGCCCCTTCCCTAGTTGGACTATCTACATATTGTCTCAGGAAGCCCTCCTGGATGCACCTTACAAATTCTGCACCATCCAAACCCCTAGCTCTAAGTGTTTCCCAGTCAATATAGGGAAAGTTAAAATCACCCACCACAACAACCCTATTGCTTTTACATCTTTCCAAAATCTGCCTACATTACTGTTCCTCAATCTCCCGCTGGCAATTGGGAGGCCTATAGTAAACCCCCAACATTGTTACTGCACCCTTCCTATTCCAAATCTCTACCCATATTGCCTTGCTGCATGACCCCACGGAGGTGTCCTCATGTACGTCCTCTACTGGATGCTCTTGTCTGCGAGGAGCCATCCTCAGCAGTCTCTGTGGACCCTGGAAGACATCATGGATCTGTGACCGACTGAGAATGTAGGAGTCATAGGCAGACCCTGGAAACCATGTGCAGACCTGCAGGATGCGTTTGTGGCGGCCACACACCATCTGCACATTCAACAAATGGAAGCCCTTGCAGGTGACATAGTTGACCACTTGTTGCGATGGAGATCTGAGCGCCACTTGAGTGCAATCAATCACACCCTGCACCTGTGAGAAACCTGAGATCTGGGCAAATCCAATTGCACTTGCATCCTGGCTCTCCTGGTCCTGGGCAAAATGCACAAATTTATGTGTCCTCGCAAAGATAGCAGCCAGGACCTCATGGACGCATTTATGGGTACAGGCTTGTCATATCCCACAGAGGTCACCTGTGGAGCCCTGAAAGGAACCACTGGCACAAAACTGAGCACTGCAGACACTTGCATGGCCACCAGCAGTGGATGCCCTCCATGCCCCTGTAGCAACAACTCCTGTAGTGGCTGTCAGATGTGACTCACTAGTTCCTTAGACATGCATAGCCTTTGGTGACACTGGCTCTCGGTCATTTGCAGGAAGAAAGCTGGAGTCTGTGGACCCTGAGTCTAGCTAGGGGCCAACCAGCAACAGCTCGCTGTGGTTCTTCAGCAGCATGTGCGGGAGTCCCACAGTAGCCCCTTTTTCCTGAGGGTGCTGCTCCGTCACTCTCTTCTCTATTGTCTTCGCTCTCTGTATGCCACAAGGCGTACAGCTAGTTCAACAGGCTCCAAGCTCCTGATGTACTCCTCCTGCGTGAAGAAAGAGAAAGACACATGGTGTGGTAAAGTGGAATGCTATGTACCTTTAAGAGAAAGTAGTTAGTTGACCATGTGACGGTATTGACCGATTGCTGCACAGCACAGGCTTCTTCGGTAACTGTAAGTCTAGAGCTGGAGGTGATTGAAGAAACACACATGGTGTTGGTGCTCTGTTCTTAGTTCCAATAAACCACCAGTGTTTGTTCAGTTAATCGGGTCTCTCTGCCTATATTGATTCAAGCACCAATTAATATGTTAATTTCAAGTGCGCAGCTAGAGCTCGCCGGATAAAGCGAACCTGATAACCAAAAACGTAAAACATGGGTTAGCATGGGTGTACTAAGAACCTCTCCTGGTTAAGTCTGAAGACCCCTTAATGCATCCAGGAGACTGCTGGCCACCACGGGGGTGGCCAAAGTTTAGTGTGCTGCATGGCTGCCCAAAACCCCAACCACCTCTGCCCCGCTGCACCTGACTGTTTGGCGGCAGCTCTGTCCGTTGGACTGCATGCTGTGCTTGCAGCTCAGGTGCAGGCATTCTCCTAACCCACACTGCATAGCTGTACTGTTAGCTTGAATCATGGGGAGGCTGGTCCAAACTGGTATGATGACACTGCAAGGGGTTGTGCGCATGTCCAGCAGTGCCTGCTTCGCGGCCAGCTTTAGGAAGCAGATTGTACAACGTGCCCAGTCATCCAACCATTCTGCAGTCCACTAAAATATTCATTAGTTTGCAGTCTGTGCCCAAGGGGTGAAAAGCTCTGGAGCACCTGGTGCACTTTCATGCTTCTGCACTGCTTGAGGGGGCAGATAAGCTAGATACCTGACCCTACACACGTCAACGTGGTTGCATCTGAACTGACTCAGTTGCAGAGGAATTGTCACTTTATACCGGACTGAATATTGAATTCAACAACTTTAGGTCGTGAGCTCCCTCCCCCATCCCCACCCCCTTTCTGTTTCCCCCTTCCCTTTTTTTTTTCTTCCAATAAATTATAAAGATTTTCCTTTTCCCACCTATTTCCATTATATAAAAAAATACCCCCACTAGAGCTATACCTTGAGTGCCCTACCATCCATTCTTAATTAGCACATTCGTTTAGATAATATCACCAACTTTAACTTTAACACCTATGTGTTCTATTGTACTATTGTCGTTGACGTCTTTTGATGATCTGCTTCTATCACTGCTTGTTTGTCCCTACAACCACACCCCCCACCCCCTCCAGCTCTCTGTCTCTCTATCTCTCCGCCCCCCACACACACACCTTAAACCAGCTTATATTTCAACTCTTTCTTGGACTCGAACTCAAGTTCTGTCGAAGGGTCATGAGGACTCGAAACGTCAACTCTTTTCTTCTCTGCCGATGCTGCCAGACCTGCTGAGTTTTTCCAGGTAATTCTGTTTTTACTTTATACAAGTTTTTCTTAACGCATGGCTGCTTCCCTCCCCCACCACCTCGCACATGCTTGTGCACTACCTTCAACCCCAGGGCAGCCCTTGCCCACACCCTCACCGCCTCCCCCCACCACTCCACCCCATTGCGCCTCAACCTCAGGGCAGCCCTTTCCCCACTCCCCCTCAATGTATCTCAATCTCAGGGCAGCCTTTGTGCTCCCTCCCCTTGATGCCCAACAGGCGCTGCTCAACGTTACTCACCTCCAAGTTCCCCGCAAACTGCAGCCCACCAAATACACACCTTATATATTTGCGGAGTGATGGACAGACGATCCAGTGAGCTGGTCTTACGGTGACATGCAGATGTATTTCAATGAGGTTCCCGATAACTGATAACAGGAAACGCAGCCCATCGACAGGCTGACAGGACGATCGCAAACTGGTTTCAAGACGTCATGAAACCAATTTCTGGCCTTCTTGCCGTACTGTCCGTTCATACCACCAAGCATGCCCGACGCCAGTGGGCACAGAAAATTCTGCCCCTTAAGTTTGGTGTTGGCTTTGCAGCATTTTGAATTGTATGCTGCAATCAATTTTCCAGAGACTGTTATATATACTGACCACAATCCTTTGAAATTTCTGGACAAGTTACGGGACAGAAATACAAGACTGATGCATTGTTTTGAGACTGTTTTGATGGAGTTTATTATTGCAACCAATCAATTTACAAATTGTGTGTGTGGCTGGACGAGAAAATGTTATTGCAGCTGTGTTGTCAAAAGTTTAAAATTCAAAAGAACTTGGATATTGGCAAATGGAAAATAGACTGGAATAAATTCTATTTTTACAAAAGGCTGGTGTATGTATATGCATGCACACTATAGTGTAATAGTTTTGTTTGTGTAGTTAAATGTAGTAAGGAATAAGAAATGGGTTGAAAAATGAAACCATCTCTTCGGAATTATGATGGTTCATTTTTTGTTAAGGAGGCATATGTGAGAATGAATGTTTTTTTAAAATATTTTGAGGAATACCATGTTATTCTGTTAAGGCTAGCCATGTGTTTATGTGAAATTTAATTAAGCTGGGCAAGAGTTTGATAAAAGTCAGGCTGTCTGGGTGTTTTGGATACAAGAAAAGGTTAAAGGTGTTAAGTTTGAGGTACAAGTAAATAGGTTACATCTAATATTTGCATTTTTAGATAAGTTGGGAGATTGTTGAATTTCAAAGGAGAGTCAGAGGTGACAGGAAAAGCGTTTGCATCTTGCATGAGTCTAAAAGGTAAATAGTAGTGGGGATATATTTTTTATTGACCCAAAAGCAAAGACAATATGGAAACACGAAAGATCTTATATTTTGAAAAGTTTGAGCATCAAAGGGGTGTGAGAACAACGGGATTGAAATGAAAGGGGAAAAATGTATATTAGAGTTACTGTGGATATCTGGTTTTTAGCTATTGAGCTGGATAGCTGTCAAGCCATTAAGCTGAAGCTGTTGAAAAGTCTTGGGCTGCAGCAAGTTATCCTCAGGTAGCAAGCTTGAGGATTATGAGTATCTTAGAAACCAGTAAAAAGTGACAAAGAGTTTATTAAAATGGGAAAAAAGCAAGGAAAACATGAACTATATATATATATATAGAACTAGCTAAGTATACAAAAATGATTATGAGTGTTTACAATTTTAAAAAGGAAAGGAGAGTAGCAAAAGTAACCAATAATCCCATAGAGGCAGAGACGAGAGAAATTACCATGGAGAATGAAGAAATTGAAGAAATACTGAACAATTACTTTATGTCTGTCTTCACAATAGAAGAGTGGGGGCACAGAATAGAGGCAATGAGGACCAAGTGAGACAAGAAACAAGTGCTATCTTGGGAATCTGTTGCAAGTGGGATATCTCTGTTAAGTTTTCTTCAAACTATAATTTAGATTGACAGTCATTTTCTGACTAAGAACTTTAAAACTTCAATGTAGTTAAATAGCCTAGTTTAACAAAAGCTGCCTAGCATTAACAAGAAATTGATGTAGCAGTTGCAACTTGGGTGTGAGTCACCAAACCTCCATAAAAACAGGCAGGCTTTGCGACCCACAGAGTGTGAGCACAGCGCAGAGATGACAAGGACTAAGTGCTAACTTGGAAACTGGGTGTAGGTGGGAACTCAGGGCATAGGAGGTAAGAGGTATTGCATTTTATACATTTTTTCAAGCCTCCAGTAGCTGGTGAGTGATCAAAGGCATTAACTGATGAACAAGTAGGTGATTGGGTGGTGAGTTTTAAGATTTAATCTCTCTAAATGGGGACAGTAGTTTAAATTGGTACTGGTGAGATAGAAGTACTGCATTAAATTTATAGCTTAACTAGGTAAACTAATTAACATAACTTCCACCAGTCGTGAAAGGTCATGGACAAACTAACCAGAGGAGGAGGCTCCACAATTTTCCCCATCCTCAATGATGGGCAAGCCCAGCATATTAGTGCAAAAGACAAGGTTGAAGTATTTACAACTATTTTCAGCCAGAAGTGCCAAGTGGATGATCCACCTCAGCCGCCTCCTGAACTCCTTACCATTACAAATGCCAATCCTCAGCCAATTCAATTCACTCCACATAATATCAAGAAACAGCTGAAGGCACTGGATACAGAAAAAGGCTATGCCTTGACAACATTCCTGCAGTAGTACTAAAGATGTGTACTCTAGATCTAGCCACAGTCCTAGGCAAGCTATTCCTGTACAAGTACAACATCTACCTAACATCATGACAAATTGCCCAGGGACATTCTGTCCAAAAAAATAGGACAAAGGCAACTGGGCTAATCACCACCCCATCAGTCTACTCTCGATCATCAACAAAGCGATAGAAGGGGTGATTGACAGTGCTATCAAGTAGGACTGACACTTCTTTTGGGTTCCACCAGGGCCACTTGGCTCCTGACCTCATTACAGTTTGGTCCAAATGTAACGTGGAATTTAAGTACACAGACTGCATGGAGGTTAATAAACAAGGTTCCTTTATTCCATAGGCATCAAAATTGTATAAATTCTCAAGGGAAAGTGTAACTTTAAGAAACAGAGAATATTCACTGCCGATGCTCCAGATCTCAGAGTAGCTCCTCCAATGCAGTGACTCACCAGGCTTGATCTGCTGCACCAGCTCCTGCCTCTATTCCAGCCCTCTTTCTCTCTCTTCATGAGGGCTCTCAGACTCAGGGGTGCTGTCAGTCAATCTGGCTAGGTCTGCTATTCCCTTCCTGGCTCTAGCCACCCTATTCATGGCCTTGGCTCCTGCCACACGCCACTCACAAATCCTCAACTTGTCCTTGCTGCTTTCTCCCTCACCTCATAGCACCTGTCTCTGCCCCTCAGCTTGCCAAAGACACTGCTCTCTGCAGGGAGGGGTCAACAGGGCTTGACCAGTTCCCTGCTGGTGCTCTCCCCCATTATTGCCACATTCTGCTGGAGGCCTCACGACACAAACATGGACAAAAGAGCTGAACTCAGGAGGTGAGGTGAGAGTGACATCAAGACAGTATTTGGCTGAGTATGGTATCAAGGAGCCCCAGCAAAACTGGAGTCAATGGTAATCAGGGAGATAACACTCCAATGGTTGGAGTCATCCCTGGCACAAAGGAAGATGGTTGTGATTGTTGGAGGCCAATTATCTCAGTCCCAGGTCATCACTGCATGAGCTCCTCAGCGTGGTGTCCTCGGCCAACCATCTTCAGCTGCTTCACCAATGACCATCCCTCTACCATAAGGTCAGAATGGGAGTGTTTATTGATGATGGCAGAGTGTTCAGAACCATTCATGGCTCCTCAGATGCTGAAGTTGTCTGTGTTCATATGCAGCAAGGCCTGGCCAATATTCTGGCTTGGGCTGATAAGTATCAAGTAACATTCACACCACACAAGTGCCAGGCCATGACAAGCTACAACATGAGAAAATCTAATTCTCTCTCATGATATTCAATGGCATTCCCCACTATCAACATTCTGGGGGGTTACCATTGAGCAGAAACTGAAATGGACCAGTCAGACAATTACTGTGGCTACAAAAGCAGGTCAGAGTCTGTGAATTCTGCGGTGAATAATTCACCTCCTGGTTCCCTGAAACCTGTCTACCATCTACAAGGCACAAGTCAGGAGTGTGATGGATTATTCTCCACTTACCTGGATGAATGCGGCTCCAACAACACTCAAGAAGCTCAACACCATCCAGGAAAAAGCAGTCACTTTATTGGCACCCTATCCACAACATTAAACATTCACTCCCTCCACCACTGATGCACATTGGCAGCAGTGTGTACCATCTACAAGATGCACTGCAGCAACATGTCAAGCCTCCTTCTACAGCACCTTCCAAACCCATGACCTCAAGCACCTAGAAGGACAAGGGAAGCAGGTGCATGAGTCCTGGAAACATCGTCACCTGCAAGCTTGCCTCCAACCCACACACCATCCTGACTTGGAATTATATTGCTGTTCCTTCATCTGTGGCTGGGTCAAAATACTGTAACTCCCTTCCTCACAGGGTGTATCTACATGACATGGGCTATAGCAGTTCAAGAAGGCAGCTCATTACTGCCTTCTCAAGGGCAAATAGGGATGGACAACAAATTATGGCTAAGCCGGTGATGCCCACATCTCATGAAAGAATAAATAAAAAATACCTACAGATAACAGTTGAATGATCCAAAACCTATTTAGTTAAATAAAACAAGACAGGGCAGATAATGTCTTGCAGCTATAGCATGTGAGGGCTGGTGGGCAGCAGCGTGACCCATGGCAACCATATCTGACGTGCGTCCATAGGTCGAGCAACATTAGCTCAGAGTTGATGAGCTGGAGTCCTAGCTTCAGACATTGTGATGCATCAGGGAAGGAGAAAGTTATGATTTGGTCCATGATCAGGAACAGGAGGGCTTGACTGTAAGTGAGGCAGGTATGGGGACCAAAAGGTAACAATGGAAGAGCCTTGACTCCTGCAATTGTCCAACAGGTCTGAGGTTCTTGGCACTCGTGTGGACAAGAGCAGGGACTGCAGGGTGGATGAGCAAACTGACATGGCACTGTGGTGCATGGAGCTATTCAAGTGGGGAGAGTAAAAAGGAATGTAGCTGTAGTATCGGATGGCATAGTTAGAATGATAGATACTGTTCTCTGAAGCCAAAAGCATTAGTCCCAAAGGATGTATAGCCTGCCAGGTTCCAGGGTTAAGGACATCTCCTCCATGTTGGAACTTGGGAGTGGGGGTGGAGGGATCCCATTGTCATGGTACACTTGGATACCAGAAACACAGGTAGGGTGAAGAAAGAGGTTCTGCTGAGAGAGTATGAGCAGCGAGGAGCTAAATTAAAAAGCAGAACCACAAAAGTAATATTGACTGGGATAGCAAATTGACATAAGGTAAATAAGATCAAAGAGTTGAACGCATGGCTCAAAGGCTGGTGTGGGAGATATAGGTTTTGATTCATGGGGTGGCAACAGTACTCGGGAAAGAGAGAGCTGCACTGTTGGAACGGACTTCACCTGGGACCTGTATCTGGGCAAGTCATGTAACTAGGGCTGTAGAGAGGGCTTTAAGCCACATAGTGGGGAGAAGAGTTCACATTAAGGGAGATTTTCAAAATTAAAGAGAAAGGACAAGGCAATAGAGCAGGATAATAATACAATAATGGTAATCAGAGTGCGACAGGAAGGGACAAGCATGTAAACATAAAAGTGCACTAACAAATATAGTCAGAGTAGGAAAAATAGCTTTAAAACAGCAGAGGAGGTTGTGGTGAGGGGAGATTTAGAAATCCAATGATAAAAGTTGAGGCAATAGAAAACTACATCAATTTGATACCCTAAAGCGCAGTCCAGACAATGGCATTAATGGCCAAGAGACTGCATTGGTAGGAACAGCAATGTGTAGAAATGTAGTTGTTCTAAGAAATTCTATAGTCAGGGGGGCATTTCTAAGGCAAAAGGCATCTATTCAAAAGGGTTAGGGACCAAGGTCCTCGTGAAGAGGTTCACTCCTCCCATCATACAAAAGTAGAAAAGAGGAATAAGGTGAATAAAGTAGAATACTAGGAATGCTAGAGAAGGGAATAGGTCCATATTAAATATAGTTCCATATTCCAGGACTGTCACTGACCTCATCTCCTCTGGAGATCTTCCCTCCACAGCTTCCAACTTCAGTCTCCCAACCTCGGACGGCCCGCTTCTACCTCCTACCCAAAATCTACAAACAGGACTGTCCCGGCAGACCAATCATGTCTGCCTGTTCCTGCCCCATGGAACTTATTTCTTCCTATCTTATCCCCCATAGTTCCATATTAGATAGGAGCAGACTAAGTGGAAATAGTGGGCAGGACATTTAGGTCAGCGGGCATGCACAATCAGCGAGCCTGGGAGTAACCGGGAAATAAATCGCCGACCACAATCGGCCCCCAACCGCGATTTCACGCTGGCTGACCAATTAACGGGCAGCCAGCACGAAATGTGTGCTGAAAGGCTCAGCGCTGCCGGGATGAAAGCAGGAGGAGGCCAGACACTGACATAGGCGTAGGTGCGGGGAAACATGGAATGTTAGCTCCTTGAAGACAGAGAGCTGCCTCAGGAAGCTGAAGAATTTAAAAGCAATCAATAAAGATTTTAAAGTCCAGAAAAAAATGTCCAAGCATCAGAATCAGTCACATGAACATATAGATGATGAAAATTCTGTCCATTTTTATTTTTTTTAAATTTAATAACAGAAACCTCATCCCAACCTTGATTGAGCTTTCATCAAAAATGCAAGGTATGCCTGGCAGATTCACCCATCTGCAATCACAAGGTTGGACGGACCACTAAAAATCAGAGTCAATTGGAACTTTAATGGGCTTAATTGCCCTCTTAATTGTCGGAAGGCGCGCATCCAACTTTCAGCGTGCCGTTGCTGACCAAAATATTAGATTGGTTCAGAGTATAGGAGAAAGTGACAAAGACGAAATTAGGGTTACTGTGCATGTACGCAAATGTGCAGTGTATGGTAAATAAGATTGGTGAGTTAGAGGCTCGGATTGCCATGTGGAAATATAATATTGTGGCTATAACAGAAACATGGCTCAAAGAAAGGCACAATTGGATATTAAATATTCCTGGGCACGAGGTATTCAGGAAAGACAGGAAAGGAATAAATGGGGAGGGGTGGCAGTATTGACTGAGGAGAACACTGGAAAGAGGGGATGTCTCAAAGAGGTTCAGGGCAGAATTTATTTAGCTAGAGCTGAGAAACAAAAAAGTGCAATTACATTGCTCAGTGTATTCTATAAGCCACTAACTAATGAGAAAGATTTAGAGGAGCAGTTGTTGGATAGGCTGTCTGCACTTAAAGTTGATAAGGCAACAGGACCGATTAGATGCATTTAAGGATACCAAGTGAAGTGAGAGTGGAAATTGTAAAGGTACTGGCCATAGTTTTTCCAAACTTTCTTAGGCTCAAGGGTGGTGCCAGGGGATTAGAGAATTGGAAATGTAACACCCTTGTTCAAAAAAGGGTACAAAGATAAGCCCAGCAACTACATACCAGTGAATTTAACTTAGTGTTGGAGAAGCTTCTAGAAATGATAACATGGGCCAAAATTAATTGTCACTTGGGCAAATGCGGGTTGATTAAGGAAAGCCAGTGTGGATTTGTTAAGGTAAAACCATGGTTAACTAACTTGCTGGAGTTTTTTGATAACGTAACAGAGAAGGTTCATGAGGGTAATGCTGTTGATATGTTGTACATGGACTTCCAAAGGCGTTTGATAAAGTGCTGCACAACACACTTGTGGGCAAAGCTATGGCTCATGTAATAGAAGTCATAGTAGTAACATGCATATGAAATTGGCTGAATGACAGGAACATAAAGTAGTGGCAAATGGATGTTTTTCAGACTGTAGGAAGGTTTGTAGTGGAACTCCCTGGGGGTTGAGGTTGGGACCCATGCTCCTCCTGATATATATTAATTTCCTAGATCTTGGTACAAAACTTGGAAGCATCGTGAACTGCGAGGATAGTGTAGAACATCAAAACAGCACAAATAGACTGGTGGATGGGCAGACAAGTGGCAGATAAAATGTAATGCAGAGAGGTGTGAAGTGATTCATTTAATAGGAAGAACGTGGAGAAAAAATATAAAATAAAGGGCACAATTCTAAAAGAGATGCATGAGCAGAGGGACCTGGAAGTATATGAGCATAAGTCATTGAAGGTGTCAGGACAGGTTGAGAGAGTAATTAATAATAAAACCTAGGATATTGTATGATTTAAGAGGGGCACAGAGTACAAGAACAAAGGAGTTCATGTTAAACTTGTATAACACACTGGTTCGGCCTCAGCTCAAGCATTGCATCCAGTTCCAGGTTGCACACTTTAGGAAAAATGTGAAGACATTAGAGAGGGCGCAGAAAAGATTCACAAGAATGATTGCTGGGATGAGGAACTTCAGTTATGAAGACAGATTGGAGAAGGTGGTGTTGTTTTCCTTGGAGAAGTGAAAGTTGAGAGAGGTATTCAAAACCATGAAAGGGCTGAACAGAGTAGATACGGAGAAACTGTTCCCATTGGTGGAAGTATCGAGAATGAGAAGGCACAGATTTAAGGGAATTGGCAAAAGAAACAATGGTGACGTGAAGGAAAGCTTTATAAAGGAGTGAATGATTAGGATCTGGAATGCGCTGCCTGAGAGAGTGGTGGAGGCAGTTTCAACCAAGGCATTCAAAAAGGAATTGGATTGTATCTAAAAAGGAAGAATGTGCAGGGCTACGTGGAGAAGGTAGGGAGGGGCAATAGGTATGCTGCCTCTATAGAGAACCAGCACAGACATGACAAGCCAAATGACTTCTATGATTCAGTAAGGGTGGAGATTAGGAATAACAAGGGTCAGGAACCACTGGTGCGAATAGTTTATGGGCCCCTCTAACAGTAATGATGCCATTGAATAGAGCATTAAATAAGAAAGTATTGGAACCTGGAACAAATGCAATGTAATAGTTATGGGGGACTTTAATCTTTGTATGGACTAGATCACTCAAATTGGTAGTGTTGATCTGGAAAACGAGTTTGCAGAATACTTTTGTGAAAGTTTCCTGAAGCAATATATTGTGGAACCAACTAAGGATAAAGTTATTTTAGATCCAGTATTCTACAGATGAGCTAGGGTTAATTATTAATGGCATAGTAAAAGATTCACTAGGAAACAGTGATCATAATACAATTGAATTCCGCATTGTGTGAAAATGACATACTCCAATCACAAACAAGGATCTTAAGCAAAAACAAATATTGGTAAGTGGGGAGAGATGGCTAAGGTTAATTGTGTTAATAGACTAAAAGGTCTAACAATAAATAAATAGTGGGAAACATTGGAAGAAACAATTCAAAATGTTCAACAGAGATCAATTCCACTGAAAAAAAAATCTCAGCAAGAAAGATCCTTCTGTGACTTATTAAGGAGGCTAACAATAGTATTAGATTCAAGAAAGAAGCTTGCAATATTTTTAAGTAGTAAGTCTGAGGATTGGCAATGTTGTAGAAACCAGCACAAGGCTTTTTTTTAAATAAAATTAATAAAAGGGAAAAAATAGGATATGAGATCAAACTAGCCAGGAATATAAAAACAGATTCTAAGAGCTTTTACAAGTATATAAAAAAGGAAGACCGTAGCTAGTAAATGGTGGTCCCTAGGAAGCAGAGGCAGAAGGAATCATGGGGAATGAAGAAATGACAGAGGGATTGAACGAATATTTTGTGCCAGTTCTTATAGTAGAGGACTCAAGTTACATACCAGAAATGAAGAGTAAACTAGCAGCAAATAAGAGTGAGGAATTTAAGGTCATTAATATCGGCAGACAAAAAGTACTGGAGAAACTCAAGAGAATAAAATCCATCAAAACCTCATACCTGATACCCTATATTCTAGCTGCAGAGATCGTGGATGCATTGGCTATGATTTTTCAAATGCCCTGGATTCCACAGTGGTACCAGCAGATTGGAAGGAACAAATATATCATTATTTAAGAAAGGAAGGAGAGAGCAAATAGGGAACTATAGACCAGTTAGCCTGACAGTCATTAGGAAAGTGCTGGAATCTATTATTAAGGAAGTCTTAACAATACACTTAAAAAATCATAGTATGATCAGACGAAGTCAACATAGTTTTACGAAAGAGACACCCTGTTTGACAAATTCATTGAATTTCTTAGGCTGTAACTAATAGAGTAGATAAAGGGGACCCAGTAGATGTAATATACTTCCATTTCCAATCGACATTCGATAAAGTGCCAAAAAATTGTTTAATCACAAGATAAGGCCTCATGGAGTAGGAGATGATATATTAGCATGGAAAGGGGATTAGTTAATGGAGAGGAAGCAAAGAGTGGAGCTAAATGGGGCATTTTCAAGTTGACAGGCTCTGGCTAGTAAAGTGCTGCAAGGATCAGTGTTGGGGCCTCAGCTATTTATGATGGATTTAATGACTTAGATGAAGACTCAGTGACTTAGATTAATCTAAATTTGCTGATGATAGATAAAAAAGCTAGGTGGGAATGCAAGCCGTAAGGACACAAAGAGGCTGCAAAGAGATGTAGGAGTGTAACTTCTGAGCTCCAGGGCGCCCACCCCAACACTACCCACCACAACCTAGAAGTTCCTAGGTAGGGTTTGTACAGCAATTGCCCAGGGGGTGCAAACTTAGAGAAGATTTGGAAGGTAGAAAAGTAGGAGCAAAGTGGCAACATGACTCTGATTGCCACTCCACAGAGGTTCAGGCCCCTAGACAGGTTAAGGGAGTGGGCAACAAGATGGCAGATGGAGTATAATGTGGGGAATTGTGAGATTATTCACTTTGGTCATAAGAATAGAAAAGCAAAATACTTTTTAAAAGGCATAAAACTTGGAAATGTTGATATTCCAAGAGACATGGGTGGACCATTCAAGGAACACAAAAATGTTAGCATGCAGGTACAAGTGACTAGGAAAGCAAATAGCATTTTGGCCTTTATTACAAGGCAATTGGAGTATAAGAACAAGTCTTAATGTGATCGTACAGGACTTTGGTAAGACCACACCCAGAATACTGTGTGCAATTTGTGTCTTCATATTTAAGGAAGAACATATGAACTAGGAGCAGGAGTAGGCCACTTGGCCCCTCTAGCCTGCTCCACCATTCAACAAGACCCCTGCTGGTCTGAATATAACCTCAACCCCACATCCCTGCCTCCAACCCAGATAACCTTTCACTCTGCCTTAAAAATAATCAAAGATTCTGCTTCCACCGCCTTTTGAAGAAGAGTTCCAAAGACTCAACCCTCAGAAAATAATTATCCTCATCTCTGTCTTAAATGAGCAATTCCTTATTTTTAAACAGTGACCTGTGGTTCTAGATTCTCCCACAAGAGGGAACATCCTCTCCACATCAACACTGTCAAGAACCCCCCCAGGATTTTAAAGGTTTCTATTAAGTCGCCTCTTACTCATCTAAATACCAGGGGATACAAGCCTAACCTGTCCAGCCTTTCCTCATAAGACAACCCACCCATTCCTGGTATTAGTTTAGTAAACTTTCTCTCAACTGCTTCTGATGCATTTACATCTTTCTTTAAATAAGGAGACCTATACTGTACACTATATTTCAGATGTGGTCTCACCAATGCCCTGTACAACTGAGGCATAACCTCCCTACTTTTGTAATCAATTACCCTCACAATAAATGATAACATTCTATTAGCTTTCCTAATTACCTGCTGTACCTGCAGACTAACTTTTTGTGATTCATACACTAAGGCACCTAGATCTCTCTGAATCTGAGAGCTCTGCAATCTCTCACCATTTAGATAATAAGCTTTTTATTCTTCCTACCAAAATGAATGATTTCACATTTGCCTACAAGCTCCATTTGCCAGTCCTTTGCCCACTCACTTAACCAATGTCACTTTGGAGCCTCCTTACATCCACTTCACAATTTACTTTCCTACCTATCTTTGTGATATAAGCAAATTTAGCAACCATTCCTCAGTCCCTTCATCCAAGTCATAAATTGCAAAAAGTTGAGGCCCCAGCACTGATCCCTGTGGCACACCACCCGTCACATCCTGCCAACCAGAAAAAGATCCATTTATGCCAATTCTGTTTCCTGTTAACTAGCCAATCTTCTATCCATGCGAATGTGTTACCCCCTACGCCATGAGCTTTTATTTTCTGCAATAACCTTTGATGTGGCACTTTATCAAATGCCTTCTGGAAACCTAAGAACAGTACGTCCGCCAGCTCCCCTTTATCCACAGCCCATGTGACTCCTTCAAAGAACTCCAATAAATTGGTTAAACATGATTTCCTTTTCACAAAACCATGTCGACTCTGCCTGATTGCCTTGAATTTATCTAAGTGCTCTGCTATAACATCTAAAATAATAGCTTCTAACATTTTCTCTATGACAGGTGTTAGACTTAGTGGCCTATAATTTCCTGCTTTCTGTCTCCCTCCCTTTTTGAATAAAGGAGTTATATTTGCTATTTTCCAATCTAATGGAACCTTCCCCAAATCTAAGGAATTTTAGAAAATTAAAACCAGTGCATCAACTATCTCACTAGCTATTTCTTTCAGGACCTTAGGATGAAGTCCCTCTGGACCCAGGGATTTGTCAGGCCACTGCCCCAACAATTTGCTCAATACCACTTGCCTGGTGATTGTAATTTTCCCAAGTTCCTCCCTCCCTTCCATTTCCTGATTCACAGCTATTTCCAGGATGATACTTGTGTCCTCTATAGTGAGGACTGAAGCAAAATATCTGTTTAATTGATCTGCTTCATCCTACTTTCCATTATTAATTCCCCAGATACACTGGGATAAATGCTCACTTTGTTAACTATTTTCTTATTTATAGGCAGAACTTTGCCCTCGTCGGGCAGGCTCAGCAAGGGTGGGCGAGAGCGCTCGGGAAGCCAACCACCACCCGCAATCAGGGCCAGAAAGGCATTTCACGCTGGTGGACCAATTAAGGCCTGCCCAGCACGAAATGCGGCTCATCACTGGCCAGGAAGGACTGAGCGGGAGCAGGGGCCAGTCGGCCACCGGGTCCAGTTACAACTTAGTGGCTGGTTTAGAACAGCCCAGGAAGCCCCAGAAAGGCAGCCAGGGAAGGGCATCTGTCTGTTGTTTTAAAGATGGACTTGAGTGCAGCAAACACCAGGCAGGAGGGCAGGTCAGGTGGGCACTTGGCCCCCCCATTTTTCCAACAAGTGCTTCGCTGCCCTCCTGGAGGAGGTGCACATAGGGAGTGGAATAATCAATGCTCCTCTGTCGTTTCAGGTGAAGACATCCCTTTACAATATTGGAAGGTCACAGACTAGTGGAGGACCCCCACAGCTCCTCAGCCTCTCCAGGCATGGGTCGGACACCTTGGAGCTCGAGAGAGTTTACACCTCAATCAAGCGACCGCGGTGAGGCCGGGGTGTCAGGCAAAGGTAAGTGTGCAGTGTGCGGAGGTGAGAATTTCAGCTCATGCAACCATTCCAGCATAATCTCTTCATTGATGTGAGCCTCGAACTTGGAGTCCCCATTGATCATTGAAAGACAAGGGCACCATGATGCAGATCTCCATTGTCTCACCAAGGTATCTGGCATGCACAGTGACAGTGTGATGACTTTAACTAATGACATGTCATTCTTCTCCCTTTTAGGGTTGCCAGCAGGCGTTCGCTCTCCGGACCCTGAAGGGCCACCCCTGACCCTGGAGGACCACCATGCTCCTCAAGAACCTGCGTTACACCCAATCTCTGAAGCAGGCACCAGCACAGATACCAGCACCTCAGCGGGCATTTGTTTGGTGGCTAGTATCTCGGTGCACATTGGTAAGGGCACTTCACACTCGCTTGAGGTGCAGGCAGAGAATGCCCAGGTCGCCGGCAGTCAGAGGGCTGCTGAAGACCAGGGCAATGCTCAGTTGAAGGCAGGTGATAAGACTCTGGAGACATCCATTAGGCAGCAGATGCTGGATGTCCAGCGAGGTGTGCGGGAGGATCTGGCAGATATCCAAGAGGATACGTGTGCCATCATCTCTGTTGTGGAGGAGTCTGTGCAGAGCGTGAGCACTGCGTTGATCCTCATGGCTGAGAGCTATGCCTGCTCCATGGAGGGGTTGGCGACTCTCATGGAGAGGCTGCCCCAGGAACAGAATCATGGGTTCTTGGGGTTGCACTCAGACCTGCAAACCTTCACACAGGCATTGACCTCAGCTGGTCTGTGTGTGAGATGGATGGGGCATCCTGCGTCCCAGCTAGGTCCCCGTCCATCAATGGCGAGCAGGGAAGTCCATAGCGACCTCATGTTGGCGCATGAGCTGCTTGTCATCTCTGAGGACTTCTCACAAGGCCCTCTGGTTGACGGCAGCAGCTCCTCCACCCCTCTGCCAGTGCCTGTCGCATATGAGGCTACGGTGACTAGGGAGATGCGATCCACGGCACTGGCTGCTCCCTCCCAGATGGGGCCAGCACAGGCTCCACTGGCCAGGTGACAGCTGCCAAGGCCAACAGGACAGCACAGTCAGCAGGCTGTCTCCAATGCCAGTGCCAGCGAAAGGGGGAGTCCCTAGGCATAGCACCCGTAAACGTAAGTTGAAAACACCTTAAGCACAAGAGGGACTGATTACAGGTGATCTTTTGTTTCCTCATTTTGTTTTTTTTTTTAAATGGTGTGACTACCAACACCAGATATTGTTCCATTCAAGACTATGTGAGTTCCAACATTAAATTATATTTGAATTTTGTGTTATTAGCCTGAGTATGCTTAATTTGTTTTGTAGGTCCAGGGTAGGCCAGTATGTAATGTTGGATGTGGGTGGCTCAAAACTTTATTGCACAGGCATTGAGTGTATCTTGGGGACCAAGTAAAGAGTCATTTCTGTGGTCCAGGATTGAGGCGGCAGCCTTGGCATGAGGTGGTGGTTCTTATTTGGCAGCCTAGCTGAAGGAGCATTGGATCAAGGCATCTCTGGTGTCCCTGCCTCCTTGGAGGTTACTGAGGTCTGGCTCCATGCCCTCAGCGTTCTCCTCACCATGCTCCTCTTCTGACTCACTGCTTTGTTCGTCCTCTGTGGCCTGTGCAGCTGTGTCAAGATCCTCTTCCTCCAGTAGGGCCCCCTTGCCAGCGCCAGGTTGTGAATAGTGCATCATGCAACCGCTCTGGGGGGTATTGCAGAACATCAGAAGTGCATCCTGAGAAGACCTATGGCTCTCTCTAACATCACCCTTTTGGAGGCATGGCTCCTCTTGTACCGCTGCTTCACCTCTGATCTTGGGTGGCGGAGAGGATAACCTTTGTTACCCAGCAGCCATCCATCCTGTCGGGCTGGAGTGCTGAAGAACCTCAGCACCTGGGAGTGTCTGAGGATGTACACTTCAGGGGAGCTGCCAGGATATCTTGCATAGACTTGCAAAATCTGCATCCTGTGGTCATACTATCTGCACATTGATGGAGTGGAATCTCTTCCTGTTGATGAAGGCCCCCAGCTGACCCGCTAGTGCCTTGACAGCCACATGTGTGCAGTGGGTGGCACCTTGAACCCAGGGAACCCAACAATTACTGCAATGCCTCTAGCTCGCTCAGTCTGGCTGGCCTCGTCTGTATGGAAATGAATGAAAATCAATACCCGCTGAAAAGAGCTTCTGTCACCAGCTTGACGCAACTGTGGACAGCTGATTGGGAGACTCCATGCAGATGCCCCACTAAGCCCTGAAAAGAGCCGGAGGCATAGACGTTGAGGGCCACCGTGACCTTCAGAGCCACTGGCATGGGGTGTCCACCAACATAGTCGGAGCTGATCTCGGGTCCGGTCATCTGGCAAATGGAGGTCATGGACTTCGTTGAGAGGTGGAGCTTCCTTCGGCATTGCAAAATATTGAAGTAGCTGCAAAGCCACCTGTAAGCCCAGCAGCAGGATAGTGGCATCTTCTGTGGCCCCTTCCACCTTGGATTTCCTGCTGGCCCTGCGCCTCTCTTCCCACAGGTCCCTCCCCTGGAAGCTACATTGGGACACCTGACCTCTTCTCCCTTCTGCCCATTTCTTCCTCCTCAGAGGAGATGCCTCCAGCAGAGACCACAATTTCCACCACCAGGGTAAGGGAAGGCTGTCTAATACCTGGAAGGGTCCACGTGGTCTGAATCCTCAGGGGGCCTGGAAGACACCAATGAGTCGAGAAATGAAACCTGGAAATGCGAAGAATGAAGCCCTGATCAGAGATCAAGCTGCCAAGTCTCAATAAGGCACCAGCAACAAGTTATCTCCAAAACCCCTCACAACTAACATTGACAATGCTACTGACCCTTCTTATCCCGCCCAAGTACGAGGTCTAGCAAATTGCAGCCTATCCACCTGCCCATTTTGTCCGTACAATGAGCGGCAAAAAATCGCACGGGCAACATTAAATCACCATCAATTGTGTTGTCAAGGGCCTTATCTGGCTTGTTAATTAATGTTGGATGTAGCTCTGATTCACATGTGCGCCCGCCAGTGAAATATCATGCGAGTGTGCAATGACATCAGGACACTTGCACGATGTCATCATGTGTCATCTTACACTCGATTGGGTCAGGCACACGCGTGCCCACTCAGCGAAAAATTCTGCCCTCTATATCTATAGAAACTCTATCTGTCCTTATATTATTGCTAGCTTTCTCTCATACTCTAATTTTTCCTCCTTATTAATCTTTTAGTCATTCTTTGCTGTTCTTTATATTTGTTCCAATCTTCTGACCTGCCAATATACTTGCATTGGAGGCAATACAGTGAAGGCTCACTATGTTAGTCTTTGGGATGAAAGGATGAGTAAATTGGGTGCATTCACTAGAGTTTAGAAGAAGAGAGGTGATCTAATTGAAACATTCAAGATTATTAAGAGGCCTGAGAAGGTAGATACTGAGACTTTGTTCCCCCTAACTGGGGAATCTAGAACAAGGGGGCACAGTTTCAGGATAAGTAGCCGATTGTTTAGGACTGAGACAAAGAGAATTTTCTTCACTCAAAGGTTTGCGAATCTTTGGAATTCTCTACTCGAGAGGGTTGTGGATGTGCCACCATCGAATATACTTAAAACTGAGATAGACAGGTTTTTGGTCTTCAAAGGAATCAAGAAATGTGTGGAGCGGGCAGGAAAGTGGTGTTGTAATCCAAGATCAACCATGATCATATTAAATGACAGAGCAGGCTTGAGAGGTCATGTGGTCTTCTCTTGTCCTATTTCTTGTGTTCTTAAGATAACCAAGCAACTAATAAAAGTGAGGAATATAAAGCAATAAATATCAGCAGAGATAAAATATTAGAGAATCCGAAGGGACAAAAAAAACAACAAATTCCCAGGACCTGGTGGCCTACATCCTAGGGTTCTAAAATAAACATCTGCAGACGTAGTGCGTTCATTAGTCATGACTTTCCAAAATTCTCTATTGCATCTAATTCTGGTCACCAGGCTCTTTAAAAAAGAGTTTTGCATTCATATAGCTCTTTTCACAACCTAATGCCTCAAAAGCACTTTACAGCCAATGAAGTACTTTTGAAATACAGTCACTACTGGAATGTAGGAAAATGAGGCAGCCAATTTGAGAAACAGCAAACACCCAGTGACCACATAATCTCGTTTTTGTGATGTTGAGTGAAGGATAAAGGGTAACAAATGGGCTAATTTGAACAGTAAGGGGTGCACGAGGAGACAGCAGAAAATACCTGAATGAGACGGAGACCAAGTGAGTAGCAAATTCGGTTCACATGGGAGTTCAGTGCATGAGGGAAAGAGTTGCTTTAATTAAGGTGTATTACCACTTGTAAAGTTGTTATGATATGGCAGGTGATATTTGCCAGGCTGACCAAATCCCAAAGAGAAACTTGACCACGCTTTCGGAATAATTTTGCAATTTGTATTTATTACAAGGAGGTTTGTGCACTGAAGTCAGAAGTAGAGCCCACTACCACCTTTAGAGATTTTAAGAATAAATTAAAACATTAACAAAAAAAAACAAACACACAAGACTAGAGTTACACGGTTATATTTAGTTTTATAACCGCTCTCACAAGATTTCTACTCAACTAAACTCCCAACTACACACCCCTTTTAAGCAACACTCTAAATAGATTCTTAATCTATAAAACATCCAGCAATATCACCAAAAGCACTGACTGTTGCTTGAAGGGAGGTATTTCACAGTTTCTCTCTCCCTCTCACTCAATAGTGGAACTCCAAAGGCTTTTAAACAGCCTTGGTTACTGGAACAGCCAACTTCTCCAGGGTGTCCAGAGACTTTTCCCCACAAATCTGTTTCACACAGTGCACCTTTCAAGATCTCACATAGCCAAACCCTACACAGCTTTCCATCTTTCTTTAAATATATGCTCTCCCTTTTGATCTGTAAATCCCATTGTTTCAACTTTTCTTTGGATGTTACTTTTCCCAGAATATAACATCTTTCATGTTGCCATTAGGGCCAGCATTTTCAGGAGAAATAAACTTAATAATGTTGCCTTATTTATCTTGACAGTTGTAAGCATCTTATCATGTTCCTTCAAAAATCAAACAACCTCTCAACTTCTCTAAAAATGCAAATTCTATTCACACTTTATCTGCTGAGACTTCATCCTAGCTTACCCATTTCCATTTCAAATGTCTGTTTTACACTTAATCCCTTTTGATGATTTAAACCTTACAGTCTGACTGCCTGTAGTTTAATTAAACTAGACACGCACACATACACGGGCATACATACACACAGTCCCCATAAGTCTATTTTAGTATCCCACAGTAATATTAGGGAAAAAATGATATTCCTATACAAAGTGTGTTAAGTATTCGTCAGATTTATCAGTATTAGTAAGGTTTATCAAATGTTGTAAGGTTTATTGAGTTAAGGCCAAGTAAAATTAATATAAGTAAACCAAAGTTAAATAAAGTTAAATTAAGTGTAGTAAAGTTAAGCTATGGCAGGAGAGCTCAGTTGTGTGGAATGTATGTCCTGTACTATGTGGGAAGTTGTGGACACCAGCTGCAAAAACTTGAGCTCCAAATTTTGGAGCTTAGGTGGTGGTTGAAGCCATTTGTGGCACATCCACAAGGCTGAGATCTACGTGGATAGCATGTTCAGAAAGGTGGTCACACTGCAGGCTATGGGCACGGAGGGAGGGAAGGAATGGATGATCACCAGGAGGTCATAGAGAACCAATCAGGTAGTGCAGGAGTCCTGCTCGCTTAGTAGTTTTCTGTTTTGAATGCGGGAGAGGGTGTTGGTTACTTGGAGGGGTGCAGTCAGAGTCACATTCATGCTGGTGTTTCAGCTGTACGATAGGGGAGGAAGACGACAAGATGAGCCATCGTGATCGGGGATTTGTTATTTAGGGGTACAGACAAGCACTTCCACACTTGCAGGCTTGATTCCAGGATGGTAAGTTGCCTCCCTGGTGCCAGGATCATGGATATCCTTGAATGGCTACAGAGCATTCTGGAGGGTGAGGGTGCAAAGTCAGAGGTCATGGTCTACATTGGTACCAACAATATACGTAGAAAAATGGATGAGGGCCTGCAGGCTGAATATAGGGAGCTGTGAAAGTGATTAGCAAGCAGGATCTCAAAGGTAGTAACCTCTGGATTATTCCCAAGGCCACGTGCTAGTGAGTATATAAGTAGGAGTATACACTAGAAGAATGTGTGGCTGGAGAGTTGGTGCAGAAGGGAGGGCTTCAGATTTCTGGGGCATTGGGACCAGTTCTGCAGAGGGTGCAATCTGTACAAGCCAGACAGTCTACACCTGAACCAGACCAGGTCAAATATCCTTGCAGGGAGATTTGCTACTGTTGTTGGGGAGGGTTTAAACTAGATTGTAAAGGAGATGAGAACCTGAGGGCAGATAGCACAAATTCAGAGCAGGAAAAGGGAGACAGAAAATTATTGAGCGACTCCACAAGACAGAAGGATCAAAGGTTAAGAAGTGTAAAGCACTAGACATTTGGCAGTGTTAAAAGGTATATATTTAAATGCAAGGAATATAGCAAACAATGCCAATGAGCTGAGGGCACAGATAGACAAATGGTAGCATGATATCATTGCTATAATGTAAAATTGGCTTAACGAGTGGCAAAATTGGCAGCTCAACATCCCTGAATATACAGGTAGAGATGGAGCTAAAAAAAGGTGGGGGTGAAGCATTATTGGTTAAGGAATCAATTACAGCTGTGAGGAGGGATGATATATTGAATGAAACATCGAATGAAGCCATTTGGGTTAAACTTCAAAATAAAAAAGGGACAGCAACAACTACTAGAAATGCACCACAGACCCCCAAATAGTGGGATAGAAGAGCAAATATGTATGCAAATTTCTGAGTGCAAAAACAATAGGGAAGTAATATTAGAGTAGTTGATGTTGCCAACTATCAACTGGACTACGAGCAATGTGAAGGGCACAGAGGACACAAGATTCTGAAACTGCATCCAAGAGAACCTTTTTTTTTAGTCAACACGTAACAAGCCTAATGAGAGGGAATGCAATTCTAGATTTAGTCTTAGGAAATGAAGCTGGGTAAACGGATGAAGCAGCAGTGTGAGACCATTTTGGAGATAATGACCATAAAATGGTTAAATTTAGCATAATTATGGAAAAGAATAAAGATAGAACAGAAATAAAAATTTTAAATTAGGGAAGGACAAATTTTACAAGGTGATCTGGCGAAAGTGGATTGGTTACAGTCATTTGAAGGGAAATCAGTGACAAACCAGTGGGAGGCATTTAAAAGTAAGATTCTACAGACATAGTGTAGGCATGCCCCCAGAAAGGTAAAAGGGTGGTACTGTCAAATCTAGTGCTCCCTGGTTATCCAGAAGCATGCAGGGTATGATAAAGCAGAAAAAGAAAGCTTATGACAGTCAAAAAATTAATACATTAGAAAGCCTAGAGGAGTATAGAAAATACAGGGCTAAGTAAAAAATGAAACCTGAAAAGCAAAGAGAGGATATGAAAGAATATTGGCAGGTAAAAATCGATGAAAACCCAAAGATGTTTTATCAGTACTTAAAAGCAAGAGGATAACTAAGGAAAGGGTAGGGCCTATCAGGTGTGTGCAAGGTAACTTATGCGTTGATTCAGATGATGTGAACAAGGATCTTAATGAGTACTTTGTCTCTGTCTTCACAAAGGAAAGGAATGATGCAGACAATCTAGTTAATGAGGAAGGGTGTGAAAAATTAGATGCAATAAGCATAATGAGAGAGGAAGTACTGGAAGGACGGACATCCTTGAAGGTGGATAAATTACTAGGGCGAGATGGATTGTATCCTAGGCTGTTAAAGGAAGCCAGGGAGAAAATAGTGGATGCCCTGAGGATCATTTTTCAATCCTCACTAGATACAAAGGATTTGAGGTTTGTGAACATTGTATCACTGTTTAAAAGAGTGCGAGGGTGTTATTGGAAAGGAAATGGTAAATGTTAAGCTGCTCAAATTCCAGAGGAAACTTGAGGTAGCGCCACAGCTATTTGCAATTTGTATTTATTTCAAGATGTGGGCTTTGAATTTCCTAAAAAGGTCAGAGGCTTTGAGGGTTTTTACAAAACTAAATTAAACATTTATTAATAAAACACAATGTTAAGCACATACATAGGTCTACCAATTACTACAATGATAATGCTTAGCTCCACTAATTAATCTAACTACCAGTTACACCTCCCTTAGGGCAACAGTAAAAACACATATATTTTAAAAGACACAGGCAAAGTAACACAATACCCTGAACAGTCGAATTTAAAGTATGTTTTCTTAACTTCAGTTCTTGCACTCAGCAGTTTGGGCACAGAAGCTGGAGACTTTTCAACTTGTTAGATCTTAGAATTCCTTCCCTTGCACATAGCCTTCTCTCCTTTATATATATTTTTTCCATTTGAATGCAAATTCCCATTGTTTCACTATGTATTTGGACTTTACCTCTCTAATAATAAAAATCTATCATAGTACCAATCTTAGCAGTAATCTTTGGGAAAAAATAAACAGTGTTTCTTAACTTCTCCTGGCTAGGTGAAACATTTCACCCCCTCTTTTGAATTCAAGCTAGTCTTGTTTATTTTAAAATGCAAATGTTCCCTTTACACCTCACATTCTAAAACTTCACCCATGTTTACCTATTTAGCATTTCACATCTAGCTTCTCTTCTTACATCAAATCCTTCAGACCAGCTGTCTCTAATTCAGTTAAGTCCCACACACACAAACACACACACATACATACAGATACATAGACCCCACTATTACTCTACTTTACAATAAATTCCAAATAACATTATAAAAATTATTATATGTTCCTGACAGAGGGATAGGCCAAATAATTATAAACTGGTCGCTCTGTTCAGACTTCAGTGGTGAGCAAATTATTAGTATCAATTATGAGGGCCAGGATAAACTGCCACATAGAAAAGATAGGATTAATCAGAGATAGCCAGCATGATTTTGTTTAGGGAAAGTAGTGCCTTACTAACTTAATTGAATTTATCAAGGAAGTGACAAGGAGGATTGAGGAAGGTAATGCAGTGAATGTGGTCTACATGGATTTTAGTAAGGCATCTTACAAGGTCCCACATGGCAGACTGGTCAGAAGAGTAAAAGCCCATGAGATTTAGGGAATGTGGCAGGTTGAATCCAAAATTGGCTCAGGAAACAAAGAGTAATGATCGACGCATGTAATAGTGAATGCAAAGTGGTTTCCAGTGGCTTTCAATAGTGTTGGATCCCCTGCTGTTTGTCATATATATTGATGACTTGGACTTAAATGTAGGAGGCATGATTGAGAAATTTGCAGATGACACAAAAATTGGCCATGTAGTTGATTGTGAAGAGGATGTTATCAGTACTCAGAATGTTATCAATGGTTTGGTTGAGTGGGTGGAAAAGTGGCAAATGGAATTCAATCCAGAGAAGTGAGAGGTTATGCATCTTGGGAAGGCAAACAAAGCAAGGGAATGTTCAATAAATGGGAGGATATTGAGAGGGAAGTGCGACACCTTGGAGTGCATGTCTACAGGTCCCTGAAGGTGGCAGGACAGGTTGATAAGATGGTAAAGGTGACATATGGAATGTTTTCCTTTATTGCACAAGGTATAGAGTACAAAAGCAGGGATGTAATGCTGGAACTGGTTAGACCACAGCTGGAGTTTTGCATACAGTTCTGGTCACCACAGGAAGGACATAATTGCACTGGAGAGAGTACAAAAGAGATTTACAAGCATGTTGCCAGGGCTTGAAAACTGCAGCTCTGAAGAATGATTAAGTAGGCTAGGGTTGTTTTCCTTAGAACAGAGGAGGCTGAGGGGTGACTTGATTGAGGTGTACAAAATTATAAAAGGGGTCTAGAAAGAGTAGACGGGGAAGAATTGTTTCTCCTAGTGGAGAGATAAATTACCAGGAGGCACAGATTTAAGGCGATTGGTAGAAGAATTAAAGGGATATTAGGAAAAATCTTTTCACTTACAGGGTGATAGGTGTCTGGAATTCACTGGCCAGATTGGTAATTGAGGCAGAAACCCTCAACTCATTTGAAAGGTACCTGGATCAGCACTTGAACTGCTATAGCCTGCAAGGCTACAGACCAGGTGCTGGAAGGTGGGATTAGAACGGACAGCTAGTTTTTTCAGCCAGCACAGACACAATGGACTGAATAGCCTCTTTCTGTGCCATAACCTTTCTATGGTTCTAAAAGTGAAGAACATAAAGCAATTAATATCTGCACAGGTAAAATGTTACAGAATATATTAAAGATAGACCATGTTAAAGCGTCAGAGGAACTCGGAGGGGGTTTGACTTCCAGGCATGCAGTGTGCTGACCCAGGCTGGCAATCATGAACTAAACACCCAGCTATGGACCAAAAACTCCTCAAAAAAACTGAGTGGAGGATAAATATGTCATCTTTCCAGCAACTCCTGCAACCAAGCCAGTGCCAAACATAATGTTTTGCTTTCCTTTGGACTCAATGGGGAGGTCAAGAGGGGGACCCTGATGTTTGGGCATCCCAGAATCTCCACAAAGTTTGCCCAGGCTTGTACCCTGGACAGGACATTCCAGTTTCACTGCAGCACATTAACACAGCATAGGTGACAGCAGTTATAGTGGTGCTGTGGTGATATTGTCACTGGACTAGCAATCCTCTCTGGTAACTTTCGGGGAACCTGGGTTCAAATGCCATCACGGCAGAATTGGAATTGGAATTTGAATTCAATAAAAATGTGAATTAAGTCTAATGATAACCATGAAACCATTGTTGTAAGAAGACATCTGGTTCACTAATGTGCCTTAGGGGAAGGAAATCGGTAGTCCTTACCTGGTCTGGCCTACATGTGAATCCAGACCCACAGCAATGTGGTTGACTCTTAACTGTCCTATGAAATGACCTAGCAAGCCATTTAGTTGTATCAAATTGCTAAAAGGTCTGTCACTGTGAGCATACCTACACCACATGGACTGCAGTGGTTCAAGAAGGTAGTTCGCCACCACTTTCTCAAAGGCAATTAAGGATGGGCAATAAGTGCTGGCACTGGCCAGCAACACCCACATCCCATGAAGGAATTTTTAACAAAGTTATGAGTGATAAGCCCAAATCAACTGATGTAAAGAATATGTGCTACGGGCAGTCTCTGATGGTGGGAGGGACCATTGAGTTCCATTGGTCAGCCATTGCCTGCCTCAAGTTGGCGAGCCCCCCCTCCGATTAGTAAGATGCTGACCTGCCACAGTCCATCTGCTTCAATGGGTTTTTGGAGCTTATGAGCTTCTGCTCAACAAGTGGATTCACCAGGCAAACAAACAGAAAAAAATGCCAACTGTTTGAATGGCAAGCAGAAACATTTACATAGAATTGACAGACCACTTGCAGCTGGTCAATAATTCATGCAAGACAGCCGAGATCAACATGGAACTTGGTTGCCTGAATATCGATATAGCTTTCCTCCAAGAGACCAGGCTCACCAAGAGTGCATAACTAAAAGGTATCATTGCACATTCACCTGGCAGGGGAAGAGGTCACAGGAAATGCATGAGCAAGATGTAGACGTCACTGTAAGGAATTCATTACTGTTGATGATAGAACCACCCCTCCCACCCCACCTACTCACCTCTCAGCTCAAACAGTGCCAGTTAATCTCATGGGTATTTACATTCCAATGCTGTGCTCCAGTATAGGGACAAAAGACCAGTTCTATCAGAAGCTTGACACTCATAGCAACAGAAACCTAAGTCTTTACTTACTGGGGAATTTCAACTCAAGACCGGGCGCAGGCCATGAGACTTTGACCCTCCTTCATCGGACATCATAGCCTGGGAAAAAATAAACGTGAATGGACAGAGACAACTTAAGCTTTGCTGATAACAGAAAGCTTTGTGTAACTAACATCATCTTTCAGAGCAAATCATGCCACAAGGAGACATCCAAGATCAGGATTTTGGCACCAACTGCTTCTGATCATCATCAGAAGTGACTCTCTGAGTCACATTTTCAACAAATCATCTATCACAATGGACATTGTGTTAGATCACCTGGTGCACTAGGGTGAGGATGCAACCTTTGACGTTCTTTCATTCAAAACAGAAATGCCACCCTTGAATTAATGTCAGCCAAACTGCCTGCCCAGATCAAAACCGACAGTTCTTCAACTCAATTGAACAGGTGCTTTCCTGCATTCCCACACAGAGAGCAGAACAAAATGGAACATACTTCGAGACATCATCTACAATACTGCACTCTCAACATATTGGTAGCAAGAGTGAAAAAAATGCTTACTGGTTTGAGGCTAATATCACTGTGATGAAACCTGTAATTAAAGCCAAGTTGTCTGCTCATATTAATTACATGAGAGATCTGAACAAGAAGACTCCAAATGTACTGAATGCTTTAAGTAAAGTTCAACAGATGGCTAGGCAGTGCCCCAATGACTACTGGATGTTCTGGCAAAGTTGTAACCACATGCTCTGTGGCACAGGAAATTCTAGCAGCATGTATGAAGGGATCAAATAGGCAACAGGTCCATCAGCAAACAAAATGATTCAGTTGAAAACAAAGACAGGGGAAATCATCACTCACTGCAAAAAACTGTTTGGGTAATGGGTGGAACACCATCACCTTGAAATTCCCCTCCAAGCCACACACCATCCTGACTTGGGAATGTACTGCTGTTCCTTCACTGTCGTTCGGTCAAAATCCTGGAACTCGCTCCATAGCTGCACTGTGGGAATACCTCCACCACATGGACTGCAGCGATTCAAAAAGGCAGCTCACCACCACCTTCTCAAGGGTAATTAGGGATGGGCAATAAATGCTGGCCTAGCCAGTGACACCCACATCCCAAGAATGAATAATAAAAAAAAAAACCTCGAGTTGCACCATCGGGTGAACAGTATTACCGTGGGAACACTAGACACCTAAAAAGCCTGCCTGCTATGGCAGAGCTGGATATCAAAAACAGTGGAGCAGCTTAGCAAAGCTATTAACTCACTTGTCGTGGGCAAAGCTCCAAGATACTGATGCTATACTATGTGAACTCATCAAACATGGCAACTGCCATTCCTGCAAAATCTGCATGAACCTCTCTATGTCTTCTGGAGGGAGGGGACAATGCCCCATGATACACATGATGCAGAGATTGTGACTCTGTTCAAGAACAAGAATGACTGCAGCACATGAAACAACCATCTAGGCATCTCCCTGCTGAGCACCATAGGAAAAGCATTTGCCCATGTTACCCTTGTCTGCAAATCCAGAGTGAACACACCTACTCAAAATCAGTGTGTTTTCGGAATGGCAACATCTACAATTGATATGATCTTCTCAGTCCAGCAGCTGCAAAAGAAATGCTTAAACAAAGGAGATCATTGTATATTGCTTTTATCGATCTCACTAAAGCTGCTGACCACAGAGCAAAGATGGTCAATTCAAGCTACTGGAGAAAATTGGCAGCCCACCAAAGCTGTTCAGTGTGATATTGTCTTTTCATGACAACATCACGATGGGTAGGGTCAGCTATGAAGGGGCAACATCAAAATCTTTTGAGATCCACAATGGTATCAAACAGAGCAGTTTTCTGGCACTGACACACTTTGGCACATTCTTCACTTTGCTGCTGTCATATGCCATCAGGTCACATACAAATGATGTCTACTTATATACCAGAAAGCTGTTCACCCTTGCATACTTGAGATCCAAGCCAAAGGCCACCAAGTCTGCTGCAGAGAGTTGCTCTAGGCTGATGGTGCAGCACTAGCATTCTCTACCAAGGAACACCTGGAGCAGCAAATTGACAGACTCTCATGCCTGTAAAGACTATTTGACTATTAGTATCAGAAATTCAAATGTCATGGTCCAGGATGCTGCCCTACTGCCACCCATAAGCATTAACAATTTGATGGAGGTTGTTGATAACTTCAAGTATCTGGGCTCCACAATCACCAGATGTTAAAATAAACACATGCATTGCAAAAGCTGCAGCTGTAATGACCTAGTGAGGTAAGAAAGTGGGAGACAGTCACTAACAGCTGTTACCTGTTGAGAAGGGCATTGAAAGATACAAACATAAATGAAAAGCCCAGCATGGGGGAGGCAATTGCTTGGTATGTGGCAAGTCTGAAGCAATTAAATGAATATTGTGAGTTCGGTACTTCTATCAATGATATGCTTAGAGATCGTTTGGTGTGCAGTATAAATGAAAATGTGATTCAGAAGAGATTATTGGCGGAAACAAATTTAGATTTTCAGAAGGCATTCGAAATCGCTCTGGCAATTGAAGGTGCAGTGCGAGACTCAGTCGTCATATGAGGAGAGCAAGATGGCGCCGGCCTCCATGTTGGGCGGGAAGCCTCAATCAAAAAGAGTGCACAAGTGCAGAGCTTTACTCAGAATCGGGAAGCAGCCACCACTAGCAGGCAAATAAAAAAGGATAACTTAGCAGAAAAAACATGGCATACAAGTAACAGAGATGGAAGCAGACAACTTTGTAATGGACCACAGTTTAGAAAGTCATATGTATTGTCTGCCATCAATACAGACACCTCATGAGATATTGCAAAGTTAAAATCAGGCAGACTGGCAGACAAAAGCAAAAACCCAACGAGATAAACAGCATTGAAAAGCCTGAAGTAATAGATCCTGATATCTATTTGTTATATAATTTAATGGTAGGAAGAACAGAGCCTATGTCACTATGAGAGTGAATGAGAAGCCTCAGAATGGATGTGGATACTGGGACAGTCGCTATAGTGATCGGTGAGCATACTTTTAGATATTTGAGTCATGGAGAACGTAAGCTGAATTTAGAAGAAACTGATGATTAATTAAGAACATACACAGGAGAAAACATACAAGTCAAGGGTGTATGTAAAGTTAAAGTACACTAAGAAGCTCAAACTTTGAGATTACTTTGAGGCATGGGACACAGTTTCCACGGATGAAAATGGCTGAAAGAAATTAAATTGGAATGAATCTTCCAACTGAGAACTAATGGACTTTTCAGATCTACTACAAAAATAAGCCTCTGTTTTCAAGGAAGAGCTTGGAAAAATTGAAGGACTACAAGCAAAAATTCATGTAGATCCAGTGGCAACATAAGATTTATGAAGGTAAGACCAGCACTTTATGCAATGCGGGATAAGGTAGACTCAGGACTCAACAGATTTAAAAAACTGGTAGTAATACAACTAGTACAATTTTCAGAGTGGGCAGCTCCAATTGTACCTGTTCTCAAACCTGACCAAAGTATTCGAATATGTTGGGACTATAAACTGACAGTCATTAAAGTTGCAAAATTGAGTAGACACCCCATATGTAAAATTGAAGATTCATATGCTAACTTGGCAGGTGGAACAGCTTATGCGAAGTTAGATTTAAGTCATGACTACCAATAATTGGAATTAGAGCAGATATCCCGGAAGTTTGTCACCATAAATACACAAGGAATTGTACCAAAACACCCATTTACCTTTTGGCATATCTTCTGCTTGCGCCATATTCCAAAGAATCACGGAAAGTTTATTAGAGGGATTACCCCATGTTGTAGTTTATTTGGATGACGTTCTCATAACTGGATTCACGGAAAACGAACATCTGATGAACTTGAGAAGTTCTGAAACATTTTTCGCAGGTGGGAGTGAGATTGATAAAGGATAAGTGCACATTCCAGGCAGAAGAGCTATCTTACCTAGGTCACAAGGTAGATTCAAAAGGCCTACATCCACTTGCAGAAAAAGTGAAAGTAATTAAAGCCCCATTACACCCCTGGGAGTGGACAGGAAGACCATGCGACCAAGAGTGCATATCGATTATGTGGGACATTTTATTGGAATAATGTTTCTATATCATAGATGTGCATTCAAAATGGATGGACATATACAAAGTGAGGTCACCCACATCTTCAGCAATGATAGACAAACTACAACAAAGTTTCACAATTAATGGATTACCTAAAGTGTTAGTATCAGATAATGGAACAGTATTCACAACTGTTGAAGTTAACCGATTTACAAGCCTCAATGGTATTGTTCATGTGAAAACATCTCCATATCACCCTTCTTCAAATGGACTTACCGAGAGAGCAGTTCAGACATTCAAATCTGGTATGAAGAAATTGTCTGGAGCTTCGATAGCGACTAAATTAACACAATTTCTATTCCATTATAGAACACCCCTCATTCGACAACAGATGTCACACCCGCGGAATTGTTAATGAAGCGCCATCGCCGATCAAGACTGAGCCTAATTATGCCAAACCTGAGGGGGAAAGTAGAAGGAAGGCAGCAAGGTCAGAAAATGGGACATGATTGTCACAGTAGGGACAGAACATTTAATGAAGAAGAGAAAGTATTTGTGAAAAATTTTAAATTAGGACTAGCATGGCTGTTCCGTGAGGCATGTGCAGTAACAGGATCTCTTTCCTACCACTTGAAAGTCGAAGATTGAGTAATTAGGAGACATGTGGATCACATAAGAAGAGGAGACACCAAATATCCAGAGATGATTCCACAAGTGTTTGAGACTGAATCAACATCTCCTGTTGAAAGAGCTCAACCAAGTACAAATGTGTTTGAAGGGCCAACTGTACCTGAAAGAGTTGAAGAAACAGATTTACATGTACCTACTGAAGAACCAGATGCTCAGATGACACCAGTAAAGCAGGTTCCAAATTAACCTTCAGAAGCTGTAGAGCTGAGGTGTTTTGCATGTATAAGGAAACTCCCAGAGAGACTGACATTGTAAATAATTGATCTGTTTAAGTAACTTGATATATTGAAAAAAAAATGTTAAATGTATTTTTTAGTAAAGGGGATGGGATGTAGTAACCTGATATGTAATACACCTTTAAGATAAGTGCTGTAATGTAACATGATCTTAATGCCCAGTAGTGGAGCAGTGCAGGCTACCACTGTGGGAGAGTCTTGAGTTGGACACTGAAGAGTTAATACAGAGTTTTGAGTTGTGAGCACACAGATGTAGCTGCTGAGTTTAGTTCGTAAATAAGCAACATGGTGTTTATTATAACAACAATCTCCTGATGTTCTCTGTCACTGTACCAACTCGGTCACCCAAATTTAAGTGTGCAACCCAGATCCTTTAGCACCAATAAACCAAAGGGCACTGGATCCAACACTAGACAATGCTTAACACAGAGCTGACAACCACAGTGCAGGAAGTCTTACGAGATGGAAGGCTGCCACTGAAATAATGGCCTAAACATCATGGATAACTCAAAAATAAAAGCAAAATACTGTGGATGCTGTACCAGGGATCACTCCCCTGTTCTTCTTCAAAATAGTGCCCCATTGGGTCTTTTACATGCATTGAACAGATAGATAGGGCCTAGGTTTAATGTCTCATCTGACAGTGCCCTCAGTACTGCACAGGAACATCAGTCTTGGTTTCTTTTGTCCAGCCCTGTGTTGTCATTTGAATCCAGAACCTTGTAACTCAGAGGCCAGGGTGCTACAAACTGGGCCGCAGCTGACACTCTACAGGAAGGATGTGAAGGTCCTCAAGAGGGTGCAGAGGAAAAGCTGGGATGATTCTCCTTGGAGGAAAGGAGATTTGATAGAGGTGAACAGGATTATGAAAGGTTTAGATAAGTTAGACAAAGATAAGCTGTTCCCATTATCTGATCATACAAGTACGAGGGGACACAAATTTAAGGTTTTGGGTAAGAGATGTGGGGGAGGGTGTGTGTGGGGGTGGCAGTAGGGAGGAAGAAGATTTTTATCTCGCGAGTGGTAATGATCTGGAACTCATTGCCTACAAGGGCGGTAGAAGTGGAGATGATCAATGATTTCAAAAGAAACTTGGATGGTACTTGAGGGGAATAAACTTGCAGGGCTACAGGAGTAGAGTGGTGCAATGGGATTGATTGCATTATTCAACAGAGATTTGGCACAGATTCAGCAGGCCAAATAGCCTCCTCCTGTGCCTTAATGACTGTAAGGGCTAAATTTTTGCCGGGCAGAAAACAGAAGCCAGGTTTGTTTGTTTACTGGTCAGAAGCACACTTCTGATGAGTAACTTCCCGTGGTTAAAGTTAAGATTTTCATGGAGGTGAGCCCTTAGTTGATATGTACATGAGTTTTGTGTGCATTTAGAGATAGTGGGATTAGGATTGGAGGTGTGGGACTGATTTAGACTCTCCATGATAGCTATCACTGAGGTTGCTGGCTTTCCTAAGGGAGAAATCTGCTAATTGTGCCAAAGATTTCCACAGCATCACAGGGATGCTTGATATCACAGGAGAGCCAGAGGCCTGGCACCAAGGGAAGAGTTGCCCATTGCTTCATCGATGGCAACCTGGGTCAGAGGCCATGAGGGAGAGGTTCTTTTCCTGGGGAGAGGCAGGAGGAGGCCACCTTGTCATGCAACAGGAGCATATCTCTGTTCAGCATCATCTCCGCCTGCTTCCATTTCCTTCACCTGTCCTACTCCGCCCTCAATGAGCTGTCTCCTTCCAAGGCCTCACTGTCCTCAAGGTCCATACCTCTATGGAGAGCCAAGTTGTGAAGAATACAAAAGACTACCATAATGACAGAGTACTTTGCAGGAAGATATTGGAAGGTGTCACCTAACCAGTCAGCCACTGGTAGCACATCTTTAGAAGCCCAGTGGCCTGCTTAATGGTTGTCCGATTGAACAGGTGGCATTGGTTGCATTGTCCCCGTGCTTCTATCTTGGGGTCCTGTAGAGGAGCGATAGACATGTCTTCAAGGGATATCACTTGTCTCCTAGGATCCATCCACAGGCTTGGCTGGGATGAAAATCTGAGGCAGCCTGGACAAGCAGGGGGTGAAGGCGTAATGGCAGCTGTCAAGAATGCATGGAGAAAGCAGACCAATTGGATATTGTGTTCTATTGATGGAACTCACTGGCGGGTCACTTGGTGCCTTGATGGCCACTTGGGTGCAATTGATGATACCCTGCATCTGGGGAATCCAGTGAAGGTGGTGAAACCCAAAGCTCTTTTCCCTGTGAGTCCACATCACTCATGAAATGAATGCGCTGTCCATCTCTAACAAAGTGGGCATCAGTGACGAGTCAGATACATAAGTTTACAAGATGTCACTAAGGTCTGCAGTTGATCCTTGTAATAAGCCAGAAGCAAAAAAGTTCAAGGTCACAGCAACTTTAACAATCACTGATATGGCATGGCAATTAGTTCTGCGAGGTATCAGGTCTTTGGTAACAAGGGCACAGATATCAGTGACCATCTGCCTGGAGAATCACAGTCTCCGGCAGATCTCTGTCATCTCCAGGTAGTTCAATTATTGGCAGTAGATCCTGTGTTGAGGGTATAGCCCCCGTTGCCTTCTGCCCATCCTGCGGAGGGCCTTGTCCCTCATCACCACTGGACCTAAGATCTGACAGGTGTGTCCCCTTACCATCTGCAGTTTTCCCTTTGGTCAGGTGGCCATTCTATTGTGAGTGACTGCCTTGTCCCCAATCTTCAGGCCAGCAAAAGCCAGTGGATGAGATCCCCATCCAATGTCCAAGTGCTGAGTGCCCAATCTCCCTCCCACTTCCCCATGATCTCCTCACCAAGCGCCACAACCCCCTTTGACCCACTGACCCTCTTATGGGATAAGGGTGATGCCCTAGGGCAGTCATGGCTGGCTCCACATTGTGCACCCACCTCCCTTCAGCTAATATGCAACAGACACTGCCTGAAAACCGTGCATCCTTCAAAAATCTACCCCCCCCCCCCAAAAGAGGCTCTTAACAAGCTTTTAAGCCCTTCAATTGACCTTAAGAGGAGAGCCGGAACTGTGTCCCACCCTCTCTCCATCCTGTCTAACATTGCAAACACTGACAACTGCATCCTAAAACTGAAATGCCGGCATGCACCACCATTTTCACGACCTCCCACCACCCCCAACCACCATTCCCAAATTCAGGGCAGCCCAGAAATTCAGCCCTATGCCTCTATAACTACTGTTATGAGGCCTATAACCTACCCACCAGTGTTTTCTTAGCTCCACCCAAACTGATTCTACACTGATTTTTTTAAAATGAAGATCCTTTCTCTCTGCTGTCTTAGTCCCATTTTTTTCACTATCAGGGTAATTCTCCTCCTTTTCCATTTTGCCTATCTCTTCTAAAAGTCAAGTATCCTGCATCACTTCATTCTAAACCTTGGTCACTCCTGGACTGAATTTTTGCCAGCCATTTAGCAACAGGCTGGGAGGCGGTAAGGCTGGCAAAATGGCATGGGAAGGCATCGGGGTGGCAGTCCATGGTCTTCTCATCACCATGCCACTTTACCAGTGGTGGGAAATGTGACAGAAGGCCCATCCCTTTGGAAGCTCATTTGACCACTTAAGTGTACAATTAATGGCCTTTTCCCATGTCCGTTGGCATTTTTCCAGGGGCTGGGGGCCCACTGCCATGGATAAACTCTGATGACTGTCCAGCAGGTTCCAGGTTGGAAGGCCTCTTTTTGGCCCATGGATGGTCCCCACAGAGGTAATGGTTGGTCCTGCAGCAATGGTGCTGCCTGCCCTCAATGACCCCATCCCTTGTTGGGGCCTGCCTGCTGATCCCAGTGCCCACACACCTTATTTTGAGGGTGTGTGGCCATTGATGCTCCCTCTTCCTCTGGGTACAGCCCACCACCAATGATAGTGTTGCTGAGTCTGCTGTACTGCCAGCCCTCTGATTGAGCTATCAGCTCTTAGGGGCAGACAAACATCCTTAATAGGATGATAGTCCTATGTCCTACTTAATTGGCTGCCACCAGCAAAATGCATCCCAGGTGCCATCACCCACCTACACAGAGTGGTACCCCTGACTTTTAGCCCTGGAGGCAGGACTCCAGCTGCTCATGTAAAATTAGGCCTGAAAGCTCTGTAATGGTTACTAGATCAAACATATTGATCTCTATCTGTGCTATTAATTCATCTATGAATGGCATCGCAACCATTCACATTGCATCAGCTGAAGTTGTTGAATGGATTGTTAACCTTGACATCAAACTATAACTGCTTTCCCAGCGACATAAATATAATACAATTCAACTATTTTATTGTGAATGCTTCTCACGTTAATATATGGTGTCTTTAGCTTAATTTTTTCCCCCTTTTTCCCTGATTTCACCCTAATCGCTAATGTCCCATTAAGTTGGTTAAGCACTGTGTTCCTTCCTGATAATTCTGTTTCACATTTTATTGTTACTCTTCTCTGCAACCTCAACATTTCTCTTATTGCTTTTGAATTTACCCTTTTCAGAATTCTCCCACCAGTCTCCCTCCCACTTTACTAGTTTGGAGACTAGTTGGAGACTTCCCCAACAGAACAGTTCCCATCAGTGCTGATGTCCCATGAATTGAAATCTCTGCCTCTCCCATTATTCTTCAACTATGCATTGAGGCTTCTAATCTGTGATCCTTTGCAAGAGATTATTACCTGCTAGGTTCTTTGTTTTAAATTTGGCCCCAACTCTTCAAATTTTCACAGCAGAACCTCATTTTCAGTTCTGTCGATGTCATTGGTTCCTGTGTCAACCACAAAAACAGGATCCTTCCTTTCCTACGCCTAGCTGCAAGGAATATCATTATGGAAGGCAACACAGCCCTTGAATTCCAAGTTGCAGCTGCAACGAGCAGTGTCTAGCCCCTGACTGTACTGTTCCCTACTACAGTCACAGTCCTTTCAGTCCCTCCACTTGAATGGCCTTCTGTATTATAGTGCCATCTAGTTTGCTTAACCCTGCAGACTGCCCTTATCCACACAGGCAGCAAAAATCTCATACCTGTCAGATAAGGGGAAAGGCTAAGGCTCTTCCAGCATTACACCTGGAGTCCCCTTACCTCCATCATTCCTAGTCACACCATCCTGTCCATGGCTAATTACTAGATCAGTACCACTGCCTAACCTAAGGGGTGGAGCTGCCTCCTGGACCAAAGGGTCCAGGTAAATTCTCGCCCTCCTCGATGCTGCATAAAGTCGCCACCTCAAACTCCAGCTCAACAACTCTGAGCTGAAGCTCCTTGAGATGAAGGCATTTACTGCAGATGTAGTGATCTGGGGTGGCGGTGCTTTCCCCAACCTCTCACATGCTGTTGTTGCAACACCAGATTCTCTAGTCTCTCCATGTAACTAAAATATCTCATTCTTGATACCATCCTAGTACCATTTAATAAATCTCCTCTCCAAGGCCTCAGCAACCTTCCTAAAGCATGGCCCAGGATTGGCCACAGTATTCCAGCTGGGCCTTAACCAGTGTTTAATAATGTTTCAGCATAACTTCCTTTTTTTTTGTACTCCATCGCTGTAATAATAAAACCAAGAATCTTTCATGCCTTTTCAACAGCCTTCTCAACTTGTCCTGCCACCTTCAAAGACCTATATACATGCATCAGATCACTCTTCCTGCATGCCTTTTAAACTTGTATCATTTACATCATTTTGTCTCCCAACATTTTCTCCACCAAAATGAATCACTTAACGCTTTGCTATTTTAAATTTCACCTGCCATGTATCTGCCTGTTTTACCAGAATGGATATATTCTCCTGGGGCAGAATTTTACCCTTGGTGGGCGAGCTCAGCAGGGTCGGGGAGCAAGGTCAGACGGGCTGGTTGGGAAGCCAACTGCCACCTGTGAGCAAGACCGGACCGCAATTTCATGCTGGCGGGCCAATTAAGGCCCACCCAGTGTGAAATGCAATCGGCAGCACTCAGTGCTGCCTGTGTGGGTGGGGGCTAATGGGCCGAGCAGGCCGAATGCGAACTTCATGAGCGAGCGAGCGCTTCATATTCTCCCTGAGGCACAGAGCCGTGGATGAGGTTTCCAAAAAAAATGCAAAGGCCGCTTGGCCTTTTCACCTGCCCGCCAAACAAAAGGTTGTACAGGCATTGAAAAATTCTATTCAATTGATTCTTTAATGGCCTTAACAGGCTTTATAATTGTCAGCAGACAAGCTGGCGACTTCAGCGCATGCCCACCAACCAAACTATTGGCATGCTTGACCAACATCAACGTGCGTCATTTCATGCTCGAGCGGGTCAGGTGCACACCCACCCACTGAGCGAAGGTTTCTGCTCCTGAAGTTTGTTATTACCCACCTCAATGTTTACTGCATTTCCAAATTTCTTGTCATCTGTAAACTTTTAAATTATGCTCTTTTTACAAAAATTTCACTCTGGTCTTAAAAAAACTGTTCACCGTTACACTACTTGCTTAGTTTTGTATCCAAGAAGCCACTGCAACTTTAATATCTAGAGCATCAAATGAACTAACAAGTAGATTGTGTGTTATTTCATCAAAAGCCTTTTCAAAGTCCATATACACAACAACAACCATACTACCTTCACCTATGTGCACTTTTCCTCGATCAAAGAACTCAGTCAAATTAGTCATATGTGATTTGCCTTTAATAAATCAATGCTGATTTTAATTTATTAACCCATAATTTTCTAAATGTTAATTTATTTCATCCCAAATTATTTTCTCTAAAAATTTTCCCACCAATAACATTATGCTCACTGGCCTGTATTTACTGGGTTTACAAGCGAACATTTTTTAAACAGTGTGCAGCATTTTCATCCTTCAGTCCCATATCTGAAGAGGATTGGAAGATGGTGGACAGAACTTCTACAGGTAATATATCGTAATTGTCATTTAAATCTGAAGAATTAGATTATTCTTGAAATCACTATGGCAGATTTTACTGCTTGCAATAATGTTGTCATACTGCACCAACAGCATCTATTAGTGTGGAAACAGACTGTTGATGCACGTCGTAATTTTGATAATCACATTAGGAAGTAGTTTCTCAAATTTATTTAAAAATAACCATATATGGATGAGTGGAAAACTAATGGAACAGTTAACAATGCTCTACAGAAGTTATAAACTGTGACACTTACCTAAATCAGCAGATAAACGATGTAATGGTCTTGCTGGTTTGAGGGATTTGCGAATTACTGGTACCTTCCTGGTGGTATCCATGATTATTGGAGAGATCCTGTTTATAAAACTTGCAGTTTTTAAATGATGCATTAAAACCATTTAGTTAATCTAACGAACACAAGAGTCAAATCATAACAATTGTATAACACAGCATGTAATATAATGTTTCTGTAAATTATACTAAACCACACATATCTGAATTTGTGAATTTTAGTATTGAAGTGCTTCAAGAAATCTCTGAGTTGTATATATAAATACACATTCCTTCCTACCAAAATGTTTGAACTTTCTAAATTTATTTCATATTCTTGATAAGACATTGTTCATGTTGTTTGTAATATTTGATTTTTAGTCATATGAAGCACAATTTTCTCTATATAAGATGATGGATTTACCAATTGTGTCTGTGAAAAGACTCACTCTATATTCTGGTGTCACTTTCTTGAAACATTGTTGAAGGTAAATCCTGTAGCATTGCTTTTTAATTTTAAAAATGTCTTAATTTATTTTGTGTCTGTCATGATAGAGCTAGATTTTCTTTAGCTCATCTGCACAGTAATAACCCAAGGTTAAAAAAAACTTTAAGATTATGAGAGTTGTAAATACAAGTTATATTTATAATTGTCATGTACTGAGTTTCAAATATCAGCCATATCAGAGAACGAAAACTGAAGTAACCCATTACCTCAAACTGCATGCACACTTCCAAATAGCTAATGTGAAAATACTCAGAATCACAGGAAGAGAGGGAGAAGGAGAGAAAGAAGGAGAGGGAGAAGAAAGAGAAGGAGTGGGAGAAGGAGTGGGAGAAGGAGAGGGAGAAGTAGAGAGAGATTATGGACCGAGAGGGAGAGGAGAGAGAGAGAGAAGGAGAGGGAGAGAGTGAGAGGAAGAGACCGGACCGGGGGAGAGGGGACAGGAGCGGAACGAAAGAGGGGATGGGAGCGGAACGAGAGAGTGAGCGGGAGTGGAACGAGAGAGGGAACGGGAGTGGAGTGAGAGGGGGAGTGGGAGCGGAGCGAGAGGGGTAACGGGAGCGGAGAGAGCGAGTGGAGCGAGATAGGGAGCGGGAGCGGAGTAAGAGAGAGAGCGGGAGTGGAGAGAGAGAGGGAGCGGGAGCTGAGTGAGAGAGGGAGCGGGAGCCAAGCGAGATAGGGAGCGGGGGCCGAGCGAGAGAGGGAGCGGGAGCCGAGCGAGAGAGGGAGCAAGAGCCGAGCGACAGAGGGAGCGGGAGCCGAGCGAGAGAGGGAGCGGGAGCCGAGCGAGAGAGGGAGCGGGAGCTGAGCGAGAGAGGGAGAGGGAGAGAGAGAGGGGGGACCAAAAGTGAGAGAGAGAGGGAGTAGGAGAGGGAGAGAGTGAGAGGGAGAGAGCGGACCAGGGGAGAGGGAGAGCGAAGACCAAGGGAGAGGGAGAGGCAAAGGGAGACTGCAGACCAAGAGAGAGAGTGAGAGAAAGAGGGAGAGGGAGAGGGAGAGGGAGCGAGAGGAAGAGGGAGAGAACAGACCAAGGGAGAGTGAGAGGGAGACTGAGAGAGAGAGAAAGAGAGAGGGAGAGGGAGAGAGAAAATCGAGAGAGAGAGAGAGGGAGAGGGAGAGGGAGCGAGAGAGGGAGTCGGAGCGAAGCGACAGTGGGTGCGGGATGGAGCGAGAGAGAGAACGGGAGCAGAGCGAGAGAGGGAGCGGAATGAGAGAGGGAGCGGGAGCCGAACGAGAGATGGAGTGGGAGCCGAGCGAGAGAGGGAGAGGGAGAGGGAGGACCGAGAGAGAGAGAGAGAGGGAGGACGGAGGGAGAGAGGGAGAGGGAGGACGGAGGGAGAGAGGGAGAGGGGGGACGGAGAGAGAAAGGGAGAGAGCAGACCGAGATAGGGAGTGGGAGAGAGAGAGGGACACTGGCAGAGGGGGAGAGGGAGAACGGGAGAGAGGGAGAGATGGAGGCAGAGGGAGTAGGAGAGGGAGAGAGTGAGAGGAAGAGAGCAGACCAGGGGAGAGGGAGATCGAAGACCAAGGGAGAGGAAGAGGCAAAGAGAGACTGCAGACCGAGAGAGAGAGAGAGTGAGAGAAAGAGGAAGAGGGAGAGAGCAGACCAAGGGAGAGTGAGAGGGAGACTGAGAGAGAGAGAAAGAGAGAGGGAGAGGGAGAGAGAAAATTGAGAGAGAGAGAGAGAGAGAGAGAGAGAGGGAGAGGGAGAGGGAGAGGGAGCAAGAGAGGGAGTGGGAGCGAAGCAAGAGTGGGTGCGGGGTGGAGCGAGAGAGAGAACGGGAACAGAGCGAGAGAGGGAGCGGAGTGAGATAGGGAGCGGCAGCCGAATGAGAGAGGGAGAGGGAGGACGGAGGGAGAAAGGGAGAGGGGGACCAAGAGAGAGAGGGAGAGAGCAAACCGAGATAGGGAGTGGGAGAGAGAGAGGGACAGTGGCAGAGGGGGAGAGAGGGAGAACGGGAGAGAGGGAGAGAGGGAGGCAGAGGGAGAAGGAGAGAGAGATTGCAGACCGAGAGAGAGAGAAGAGAAGGAGAGAGAAAGAACCAAGAGACAGAGGGTGAGGGAGTAGGAGAGGGAGAGAACAAGAGGTTGAGAGCAGACCGGGAGAGAGGGGGAGCGCTGACCAAGGATAAGGGAGAGGGAGAAGGAGGGAGAGTAAGAGAGAGAGAGCAGACAAAGGAAGAGGGAGAGGGAGAGGGAGAGAGGGAGTGCCGACCAAGGGAGAGAGAGAGAGAGCAAGAGAGAGAGGGAACGGGAGCATAGTGAGAGGGAGAGGGAGCGTAGTGAGAGACGGAGCAGGAGCGTATCGAGAGGGGGAGTGGGAGCGTAGCGAGAGGGGGAGCGGGAGCGTAGCGAGAGGGGGAGCGGGAGCGTAGCGAGAGGGGGAGCGTAGTGAGAGGGGGGAGCTGGAAATAGCGAGAGGGGGAGCGGGGGCGTAGTGAGAGGGGGAGCGGGTGCGGAGCGAGAGGAGGAGCAGGAGTGGAGCGAGAGGGGGAGCGGGAGCGGAGTGAGAGGGGGAGCAGAGCGAGAGAGGAAGTAGGAGAGGATTGAGAGAGGGAGCGGGAGCTGAGCGAGAGAGGGAACGGGAGCCAAGCGAGAGAGGGAGGGGGCCAATCAAGGGAGGGAGAGGGAGAGGGGCAACCGAGAGAGGGAGGGAGAGGAAGAGAGCGGACCAAGAGAGGGAGTGGGAGAGAGAGAGGGAGAGGGAGATGGATAGAGGGATAGGGGGATAGAGGGATACAGGGAAACAGGGAGACAGGGAGAGAGGCAGAGAAAGGAGAGGGAGGTTGTGGACCGAGAGAGAGAGGAGAGAGAGAGAAAGAACCAAGAGAGAGAGAGGGGTGAGGGAGAAGGAGAGTGAGAGTGTGAGAGGAAGAGAGAGGAGAGGGGGAGAGCGGACCGAGGGTGAGGGAGAGCGAGAGGGACAGGGAGAGGGAGTGGGAGAGTGCAGACAGAGAGAGAGAGAGAGAGTGAGAGGGAGAGGGAGAGAAAGGGAGAGGGCGAGATAAAGAACCAAGAGAGGGAGGGTGAAGGAGAAGGAGAGGGAGAAGGGGAGAGGAGGAGAGTGGACAGGAGAGAGGGAGAGCGACGACCATGGGAGAGGGAGAGGGAGACTGCAGACCGAGAGAGAGAGAGAGAGCGTGAGAGAAAGAGAGAAAGGGAGAAGGAGCGAGAGGAAGAGGGAGAGAGCAGACCAAGGGAAAGGGAGAGGGAGAATGAGAGGAAGAGAGAAAATCGAGAGAGAGAGAGCGAGAGTGGGAGAGGGAGGAGTGGGAGAGGGAGATTGTGGACTGAGAGAAGAGAGGGGTAGAAACAACCCAAGAGAGACAGGGTGAGGGAGAAGGAGAGGGAGAGAGTGAGAGGAGGGGAGTGGACTGGGAGAGAGGGAGAGGGAAGACCATGGGAGGGGGAGAGGGAGAGGGAGGCTGCAGACCGAGAGAGAGAGAGAGAGAGAGAGAGCGAGAGAAAGAGAGAGAGGGAGAAGGAGCAAGAGGAAGAGGGAGAGAGCAGACCAAGGGAGAGGGAGAGGGAGAATGCGAGGAAGAGAGAAAATCGAGAGAGAGAGAATGAGAATGGGAGAGGGCGAGGGAGTGGGAGAGGGAGATTGCGGACCGAGAGAGAAAGGAGGGGGAGAAAAGAACCAAGAGAGAGGGAGGGAGAAGGAGAGGGAGAGAGTGAGAGGAAGAGAGGGGGAGAGCGGACCAAGGGAGAGGGAGAGTGCAGACCGAGAGAGTGGACCGAGAGAGCAGACTGAGAGAGAGAGAGTGAACCGAGAGAGAGAGAGAGAGAGCGGACCGAGAGAGAGAGTGGACTGAGAGAGAGAGAGAGCAGACCGAGAGAGAGGGAGAGCGGACCAAGAGAGAGGGAGAGTGGACCAAGAGAGAGAGAGAGATTGGACCGAGAGAGCGGACCGAGAGAACGAGAGAGCAGACCAAGAGAGAGGGAGAGCGGACCAAGAGAGAGGGAGAGCGGACCAAGAGAGAGGGAGAGCGGACCAAGAGAGAGGGAGAACGGACCGAGAGAGAGGGAGAGCGGACCGAGAGAGAGGGAGAGCGGACCGAGAGAGAGGGAGAGCGGACCGAGAGAGAGGGAGAGCAGACTGAGAGAAAGAGAGAGCGGACCGAGAGAAAGAGAGAGCAGACTGAGACAGAGGGAAAGGGAGTGGAAGAGGGAGAGTGAGAGCGAGATAGCGAGCAGGAGCATAGCGAGAGATGGAGCGGGAGTGTAGTGAGAGAGGGAGCAGGAGCGGTACAAGAGAGAGAGCAGGAGCGGAACGAGAGAGAGCAGGAGCAAAACGAGAGAGGGAGCGGGAGCGGAACGATAGAGGGATTGGGAGTGGAACGAGAGGGAGAGAGAGTAGAGCATGAGGGGGAGCGGGAGCGGAACGAGAGAGGGAGCAGGAGCGGATGAGAGCGGGAGCCGGAGTGGAGCGCGAGGGGGAACGGGAGCCGAGCGAGAGAGGGAGCAGGAGCTGATCGGGAGCCGAGCGAGATAGGGAGAGGTAGAGGGAGAGTGGGGACCGAGAGACAGAGGGAGGGGGGACCGAGAGAGAGAGAGGGAGAGGACCAGAGCGGACTGAGAGAGGAAGTGGAAGATAGAGAGGGAGAAGGAGAGGGAGAGAAGCAGAGGGAGAGAGGCAGAGGGAGAAGGAGCGGGAGAAGGAGATGGAGAGGGAGAAGGAGAGGGAGATTGCAGACTAAGAGAGAGAGAGAATGAACCAAGAGACAGAGGATGAGGGAGAAGGAGAGGGAGAGACTTAGAGGTAGAGAGCGGACTGGGGGAGAGGGGGCAAGCGGACCGAGGGAGATGCAGAGGGAGAGGGAGGGAGACTGAGAGGGAGAGAGCAGACCAAGGTAGAGAGAGGGACTGAGAGGGAGAGAGACAGAGAGAGAACCAAGAGAGCGAGGCTAAGGGACAAGGAGAGGGTGAGAGTGAGTGCGAGAGAGTGGACTGGGGGAGAGGGAGAGAGAAGACCAAGGGTGAGGTAGAGAGGCAGTGCAGACCGAGAGAGAGAGAGCGAGATAGAGGTAGAGGGAGAGCAGATCGAGAGAGAGAGAGAGAGAGGACCAAGAGAGAGAGCGAGAGAGCAGACCGAGAGAGAAAGCGCGGACCGAGAGAGGGAGAGAGTGGACCGAGAGAGAGAGGGAGAGAGAGAGAGCCCGGACCGAGAGATAGTGGACCGAAAGATAGTGAACCGAGAGAGAGAGAGAGAGTGGACCGAGAGAGAGACAGAGAGAGACCGGACCAAGAGAGAGGGAGGGCAGACCGAGAGAGAGAGAGAGAGAGCGGACCGAGAGAGGGAGAGAGATAGTGGACTGAGAGATAGCGAACCGAGAGAGAGAGCGGACCGAGAGAGAGACGGAGAGAGAGCAGACCGAGAGAGAGAGAGAGAAAGAGAGAGCAGACCAAGAGAGAGAGAGAGTGGACCGAGAGAGAGAGAGGGAGAGAGAGCGCGGACCAAGAGAGAGAGAGAGAGAGAGCGGACAAAGAGAGAGAGAAAGAGAGCAGACCAAGAGAGAGGGAGGGCAGACCGAGAGAGAGGGAGAACGGACCGCGAGGGAGGGAGAGAGGACCGAGAGAGAGGGAGAGAGGACCGAGAGAGAGGGAGAGAGGACCGAGAGAGAGGGAGAGAGGACCGAGAGAGAGGGAGAGAGGACCGAGAGAGAGGGAGAGCGGACCGAGAGAGAGGGAGAGCGGACCGAGAGAGAGGGAGAACGGACCGGGAGAGAGGGAGAGCGGACCGAGAGAGAGGGAGAGCGGACCGAGAGAGAGAGAGAGCGGACTGAGAGACAGGGAGTGGACTGAGACAGAGGGAAACGGAGCGGGAGAGGGAGCAGGAGCGTAGTGAGAGAGAGAGTGGGAGCGGAATGAGAGACGGAGAGGGACCAGAGAAGGGGGAGGGAGCAGAGTGAGAGAGGGAGCGGAGCGTGAGAGGGAATGCAAGCGGAGTGTGAGAAGGAGCGGGCGGTGGAGCAGAGCGAGATGGGGAGCAGAACGAGAGAGGGAGCGGAACGAGAGAGGGAGAGGGAGTGGAGCGAGAGAGGGAGAGGAAGCGGCGCGACAGAGGGAGCAGGAGCGGAGGGTGAGAGGGAGCCGGAGCAACAGAGGGAGCGGAGCAAGAGAGGGAGAGGGAGCAGTGCGAGAGAGGGAGAAGGAGCGGAACGAGAGAGGGAGAAGGAGCGGAGGGTGAGAGGGAACTGGAGCAGAGGGTGAGAGGGCGTGGGAGCCGAGCGACGGAGGGAGCGGGAGCTGAGTGATGGAGGGAGCGGGAGCCGAGCCAGCGAGGGAGCAGGAGATGAGCAAGGGAGGGAGCGGGAGTCTCGCGGGAGCGGAGCAAGAGAGGTCGCGGGATCGTAGCGAGAGACGGAGCCGGAGAGGAGCGAGAGAGGGAGCCGGAGAGGAGCGGGAGAAGGAGCGGGAGAGGGAGAGGGTGGACCGAGAGAAAGAGGGTGTGGGGGGACGGAGGGAGAGAGGGAGCCGACCGAGAGAGGGACCGGTAGCCGACCGAGAGAGGGACCGGTAGCCGACCGAGAGAGGGAGCGGTAGCCGACCGAGAGAGGGAGCGGTAGCCGACCGAGAGAGGGAGCGGTAGCTGACCGAGAGAGGCCACAGGAGCCAAGTGAGAGAGGGAGCGGGAGTCGAGTGAGAGAGTGAGCCGGAGCTGAGTGAGAGAGGGAGCCGGAGCCGAGCGGGAGAGCGAGCGGGAGAGGGAGAGAGTGGAACGAGAGAAAGAGGGTGTGGGGGGACCAAAGGAGAGAGGGACAATGAGAGAGCAGACCGAGAGAGAGAGTGGGAGAGAGAGAGGGAGAGAGGGGGAGAGGGGGAGAGGGGGTGAGGGGGTGAGGGGGAGAGGGAGAAAGAGATTGTGGACTGAGAGAGAGAAGAGGGAGAAAGAACCAAGAGAGAGAGGGTCAGGGAGAAGGAGAGGGAGAGAGTGAAAGGAAAAGAGCGGACCGGGGGAGAGGGAGAGAGAAGACCAAGGTAGAGGGAGAGGCAAAGGGAGACTGCAGAACGAGAAAGAGAGAGAGAGAGAGAAAGAACGAGAGGGAGAGGGAGCAAGAGGAAGAGGGAGAGAGGAGACCAAGGGAGAGGGAGAGGGAGACTGCAGAATGAGAGAGAGAGAAAGAGAGAGAGGGAGAGGGAGAGAGAGGGAGAGAGGGAACGGGAGCGAAGTGAGAGTGGGTGCAGGGCAGAGCAAGAGAGAGAGCGGGAGCGGAGCGAGAGAGGAAGTGGAGCAAGAGAGGGAGCGGTGAGAGAGAGGGAGCGGAGCGAGAGAGGGAGCAAAGCGAGAGAGGTTGCGGGAGCCGAGCGAGAGAGGCAGCGGGAGCCAAGCGAGAAAGGGAGAGGGAGCCGAGCGAGAGAGGGAGAGGGAGCCGAGCGAGAGAGGGAGAGAGAGCCAAGCGAGAGAAGGAGAGGGAGCCGAGCGAGAGAGGGAGAGGGAGCCGCGTGAGTGAGGGAGAGAGAGCCGAGCAAGAGAGGGAGAGAGAGCCGAGCAAGAGAGGGAGAGCGAGTGGGAGAGGGAGAGGGTGGAATGAGAGAAAGAGGGTGTGGGGGGACCGAAGGAGAGAGGGACAATGAGAGAGCAGACCGAGAGGGAGTGGGAGAGAGAGAGGGAGAGAGGGGGAGAGGGGGAGAGGGGGAGAGGGGGGAGAGGGGGAGAGGGGGAGAGGGGGAAGGAGATTGCGGACCGAGAGAGAGAAGAGGGAGAGAGAAAGAACCAAGAGAGAGAGGGTCAGGGAGAAGGAGAGGGAGAGAGTGAGAGAAAAAGAGCAGACCGGGGGAGAGGGAGAGAGAAGACCAAGGTAGAGGGAGAGGCAAAGGGAGACTGCAGACCGCAAGAGAGACAGAGAGAGAGGGAGAGAGAGAGGGTGAGAGAAAGAACGGGAGGGAGAGGGAGCAAGAGGAAGAGGGAGAGCGGAGACCAAGGGAGAGGGAGAGGGAGACTGCAGAATGAGAGAGAGAGAAAGAGAGAGAGGGAGAGGGAGAGAGAAAATCGAGAGAGAGAGAGAGAGAGAGTGAGAGGGGGAGAGGGAGAGGGAGGGAGAGAGGGAATGGGAGCGAAGTGAGAGTAGGTGCAGGGCGGAGCAAGAGAGAGAGCGGGAGCCGAGCGAGAGAGGAAGCGGAGCGAGAGAGGGAGAGGGAGCCGAGCAAGAGAGGGAGAGGGAGAGGGAGCCGAGCGAGAGAGGGAGAGGGAGCCGAGCGAGAGAGGGAGAGGGAGCTGAGCGAGAGAGGGAGAGGGAGTCGAGCGAGAGAGGGAGAGGGAGCCGTGCGAGAGAGGGAGAGGGAGCCGTGCGAGAGAGGGAGAGGGAGTTGAGCGAGAGAGGGAGAGGGAGCCGTGCGAGAGAGGGAGAGGGAGCCGTGCAAGAGAGGGAGAGGGAGCCGTGCGAGAGAGGGAGAGGGAGCCGAGCGAGAGAGGGAGCGGGAGCCAAGAGAGAGAGGGAGCAGGAGCCGAGAGAGAGGGGGAGCAGGATCCGAGTGAGAGAGGGAGCAGGAGCCGAGCGAGAGAGGGAGAGGGAGAGGGAGGACCGAGAGAGAGAGAGAGGGGGTACCGAGAGAGAGAGGGAGATAGAGAGAGCGGACCGAGAGAGGCAGTGGGAGAGAGAGGGGGAGAAGGGCAGAGAGGGAGAAGGGGAGAGAGGGAGAGAGGTAGAGGGAGAAGGAGAGGGAGATTGCGGACCGAGAAAGAAAGGAGAGGGAGAGAGAAAGAACCAAGAGAGAGTGCTTGAGGGAGAAGGAGAGGGAGAGAGTGAAAGGATGACAGTGGACCAAGGGAGAAGGGGAGAGCAGACCAAGGGAAAGGGAGAGTGAGAGGGAGGGTGAGTAAGAGAGAGAGAGCAGACGAAGGGAGAGGGAGAGGGAGAGGGAGAGTGCAGACCGAGAGAGAGAGAGAGAGCGAGAGAGCAAGAGAGAGAGGGAGAGGGAGCGTAGTGCGAGAGGGAGCGGGAGCGTAGCGAGAGAGGGACCAAGAGCGTAGTGAAAGAGGGAGCAGGTGCCGAGTGACAGAGGGAGCAGGAGCGCAGCGAGAGAGGGAGCGGGAGTGTACCGGGAGAGAGGGAGAGGGAAGACCAAGGGAGACGGAGAGGGAGAGGGTGACTGCAGACCAAGAGAGAGAGAGAGAGAGAGCAAGAGAAAGAGAGAGAGGGAGAAGGAGCGAGAAGAAGAGGGAGAGAGCAGACCAAGGGAGAGTGAGAGGGAGAGGGTGAAGGGAGAGAGCAGACCGAGAGAGAGAGAAAGAGAGAGAGAGCGAGAGAGAGAGGGACAGAGAAAATCGAGAGAGAGTGAGAGAGTGGGAGAGTGAGAGGGAGTGGGAGAGGGAGAATGCGAACAGAGAGAGAGGATAGGGGGAGAGAAACACCCAAGAGAGAGAGGGTGAGGGAAAAGGAGAGGGAGAGAGTGAGAGGAAGAGAGGGGGAGAGCGGACCAAGGGAGAGGGAGAGGGAGGGAGAGGAAGAGGGAGAGTGCAGACCCAAGGGAAAGGGAGATTGCAGACCGAGAAAGAGAGATCGAACCACGAGAGAGGGAGAGCGGACCAAGAGAGAGGGAGAGCGGAGCGAGAGAGAGGGAGAGCGGAGCGAGAGAGAGGGAGAGCGGACCAAGAGAGAGGGAGAGCGGACCAAGAGAGAGGGAGAGCGGACTGAGAGAGAGATCGCGGACCGAGAGAGAGAGACGGACTGAGACAGAGGGAAATGGACTGGAAGAGGGAGCGTGAGAGCAAGAAAGGGAGCGGGAGCGTAGCAAGAGAGGGAGCGGGAGCAGAACGAGAGAGGGAGAGGGAGTGGAACGAGAGAGGGAGAGGGAGTGTAGCGAGAGAGGGACCAACAGAGTAGAGAGAGAGGGAGCAGGTGCTGAGTGTGAGAGGGAGCGGGAGTGTAGCGAGAGAGGGAGCGGGTGCCGAGTAAGAGAGAGAGCAGGAGCGCAGCGAGAGAGGGAGTGGGAGCGTAGTGAGAGAGGGAATGGGAGCCAAGCGAGAGAGGGAGTGGGTGCCGATCGAGAGAGGGAGCGGGAGCCAAGCGAGAGAGGGAGAGAGAGAGGGAAAGGGAGCGTAGCGAGAGTGGGAATGGGAGCAAAGCAAGAGAGGGAGCGGGAGCGTAGTAAGAGGGCGAGCGGGAGCAGAACGAGAGAGGGAGTGGGAGTGGCACAAGAGAGGGAGCGGGAGCGGGGTGAGAGATGGCGTGGGAGCGGAGAGGGGGGACGGAAGCGAGTGAGAGTGGGAGTGAGAGCGGAGCGAGAGAGGGAAAAGGAGCCGTGCGAGAGAGGGAAAGGGAGATGAGCGAGAGAGGGAGTGGTCCGAGGGAGGGAGAGGGAGAGGGGCAACTGAGAGAGAGAGGGGGAGGGGGAACCGAGACAGAGAGGGAGAGGGAGAGAGAGGGAGAGGGAGATGGATAGAGGGATAGAGGGAGTGGGAGAGGGAGAGGGTGAGAGGGAGAGGTAGAGGGGCAGAGGGAGAAGGAGAGGGAGATTACGGACCGAGAGAGAGAGGAGTGAGAGAGAGAAAGAACCAAGAGAGAAAGGGGTGAGGGAGAAGGAGAGTGAGAGTGTGAGAGGAAGAGAGCAGACCGGGGGACAAGGGGAGAGCGGACCGAGGGAGAGGGAGAGGGATAGGGAGAGTGCAGACCGAGAGAGAGAGGGAGAGGGAGAGGGAGAGCGAAAGAACCAAGAGAGAGGGAGAAGGAGAGGAGAGGGAGGGAGTGAGAGGAGGGGAGTGTACCGGGGGAGCAGGAGTGGGAAGACCAAGGGAGAGGGAGAGGGAGAGGGTGGCTGCAGACCGAGAGAGAGCAAGAGAAAGAGAGAGAGGGAGAAGGAGTGAGAAGAAGAGGGAGAGAGCAGACCAAGGGAGAGGGAGAGGGTGAAGGGAGACTGCAGAGCAAGAGAGAGAGAAAGAGAGAGAGAGGGAGAGGGACAGAGAAAATCGAGAGAGAGAGAGAGAGAGAGTGAGTGAGAGTGAGAGGGAGTGGGAGATGGAGAATGCGAAATGAGAGAGAGAGGAGAGGGGGAGAGAAAGAACCAAGAGAGAGAGAGCAAACCGCTAGAGAGAGAGCGAACCATGAGAGAGAGAAAGTGGACCACGAGAGAGAGAAAGTGGACCACGAGAGAGAGAAAGTGGACCGTGAGAGAGGGAGAGCGGACCAAGATAGAGGGAGAGCGGACCGAGAGAGAGGGAGAGCAGAGCGAGAGAGGAGAGCGGAGCGAGTGAGAGGGAGAGCGGACCAAGAGAGAGGGAGAGCGGACCGAGAGAGAGAGAGAGAGCGGACTGAGAGAGAGAGAGAGCGGACTGAGACAAAGGGAAATGGAACGGAAGACGGAGCGTGAGAGCAAAAAAGGGAACGGGAGCATAGCATTAGAGGGAGCGGGAGCAGAATGAGAGAGGGAGAAGGAGCGGATAAGAGGGAGTGGATGAGAGTAGGAGCGGGAGCCGAGCGACAGAGCGAGCGGGAGCCGAGCGACAGAACGAGCGGGATCGAAGCCAGAGAGGGAGCAGGAGCCGACCGAGCGAGGGAGCAGGAGCCGAGCGAGAGAGGGAGGGGGAGGCGACCGAGAGAGGGAGAGGGAGAGGGAGACGGGGGACCAAGAGAGAGAGGGAGAGGGAGAGAGCTGACAGAGAGGGAGTGGGAGATACAGAGGGTGAGGGTGAGGGAGAGGGAGAGAGGGAGAAAGGGAGAGAGAGGGAGAGGCAGAGGGAGGAGAGGGCGAAGGAGAGGGAGAGGGAGAAGGAGAAGGAGTTTGCAGACCAAGAGAGAGAGGAGAGGGAGAGAGCGGATCGAGAGGGAGAGAGAGAGGGGGGGGGGAGAGGAAGAGGGAGAGGGAAAGGGAGTGGGAGAAGGACAGGGCGATGCGGACCGAGAGAGAGAGGAGAGGGAGAGAGAAAGAACCAATAGAGAGAGGGTGAGGGAGAAGGAGAGGGAGAGAGTGAGAGGAAGAGAGCGGACTGGGGGAGAGGGGGATATAGGAATGAGGGAGAGGGAGAGGGAGGGGAAGAGGGATAGAGCAGACAAAAGGGAAAGGGAGAGGGAGAGAGCGGATTGAGAGAGAGACAGAGAGAGAGAGAGGGTGAGAGGGAGGGGGAGAGGGAGGGAGCAGACGGAGAGAGAGTGGGGGAGGGAGAAATGGAGAGAGAGAGGGACAGTGCGGACCAAGCAAGTGAGGGAGAGAGAGAGAGAGAGAGATTGGAAGAGGGAGAGGGAGAAAGAGAGAGCAGACCGAGAGAGAGAGAGCGGGCCGAGAGAGAGAGAGAGAGGACCGAGAGAGAGAGAGAGATAGAGGACCGAGAGGGAGCGTAGCGAGAGTGGGAGCAGGAGTGGAGCGAGTGAGGGAGCGGAGTGAGAGAGGGACCCGGAGCGGAGCGAGAGAGGGAGTGCTAGCAGAGTGAGAGAGGGAGCGGGAGCAGAACAAGAGAGGGAGCGGGAGAGGAGCGAGAGAGGGAGCGGGAGCCGAGGGACAGAGCGAGCGGGAGCCGAGGGACAGAGCGAGCGGGAGCCGAGGGACAGAGCGAGCGGGAGCCGAGGGACAGAGCAAGCGGGAGCCGAGCGACAGAGCGAGCGGGAGCCGAGCGACAGAGCAAGCGGGATCGAAGCCAGAGAGGGAGCAGGAGCCGACCGAGCGAGGGAGCAGGAGCCGAGCGAGAGAGGGAGAGGGAGGCGACCAAGAGAGGGAGAGGGAGAGGGAGACGGGGGACCAAGAGAGAGAGGGAGAGGGAGAGAGCTGTCTGAGAGAGGGAGTGGGAGATACAGAGGGTGAGGGTGAGGGAGAGGGAGAGAGGGAGAAAGGGAGAGAGAGGGAGAGGCAGAGGGAGGAGAGGGCGAAGGAGAGGGAGAGGGAGAAGGAGAGGGAGTTTGCGGACCGAGAGATAGGAGAGGGAGAGAGTGGATCGAGAGGGAGAGAGAGAGGGGGGGGAGAGGAAGAGGGAGAGGGAAAGGGAGTGGGAGAAGGACAGGGCGATGCGGACGAGAGAGAGAGGAGAGGGAGAGAGAAAGAACCAATAGAGAGAGGGTGAGGGAGAAGGAGAGGGAGAGAGTGAGAGGAAGAGAGCGGACTGGGGGAGATGGGGATATAGGAACGAGGGAGAGGGAAAGGGAGGGGAAGAGGGATAGAGCAGACAAAAGGGAAAGGGAGAGGGAGAGAGCGGATCGAGAGAGAGAGAGAGAGGGTGAGAGGGAGGGGGAGAGGGGGGAGAGGGAGGGGGAGAGGGAGGGGGAGAGGGAGGGGTAGCGGGAGGGAGCAGACGGAGAAAGAGTGGGGGAGGGAGAGATGGAGGGAGAGAGGGAGAGTGCAGACCGAGCAAGTGAGGGAGAGAGAGAGAGAGATAGGAAGAGGGAGAGGGAGAAAGAGAGAGCAGACCGAGAGAGAGGACCGAGAGAGAGAGAGAGATAGAGGACCGAGAGGGAGCGTAGCGAGAGTGGGAGCAGGAGTGGAGCGAGTGAGGGAGCAGAGTGAGAGAGGGACCCGGAGCGGAGCGAGAGAGGGAGTGGGAGCAGAGTGAGAGAGGGAGTGGGAGCAGAGCGAGAGAGAGAGCATGAGACGAGCGAGGGGGGAGCGGGAATGGAGCGTGAGAGAGAGCGGGGAGGAGCGAGAGAGAAAGCGGGGGAGGAGCGAGAGAGGGAGCAGGAGAGGAGTGAGAGAGGGAGCAGGAGAGGAGCGAGAGAGGGAGCGGGAGAGGGGTGAGAGAGGGAGCCGGAGCGGAGCGAGAGAGGGAGCCGGAGCGGAGCGAGAGAGGGAGCTGGAGCAGAGCGAGAGAGGGAGCGGGAGCGGAGCGAGAGGAAGCCAGGGCAGAGCGAGAGAGGGAGCCAGAGCAGAACAAGAGAGGGAGCTGGAGCAGAGCGAAAGGGGGAACGGCGCGAGAGGGGGAGCGGGAGCGAGAGCGGGAGCAAAGTGAGAGAAGGAGCAGAGCGAGAGTGGGAGAGGGAGTGACAGAGGGAGAGGGAGCGAGAGAGGGAGAGGGAGCGGAGCAGGAGAGGAGCGTGAGAGGGAGCGGGAGCCGAGCGAGAGAGGGAGCGGGAGCCGAGCGAGAGAGGGAACGGGAACCGAGCGAAAGAGGGAGTGGTAGCTGACCGACAAAGGGAGAGGGAGAGGGATGACCCGAGAGAAAGAGAGGTGGGACCGAGAGAGAGGGGGTGCTGGATAGAGAGGGGGAGAGGGGGAGAAGTGGAGAGACGGAGAGAGGCATTGGGAGAAGGAGAGGGAGATTGCGGACTGAGAAAGAGAGGAGAGGGAGAGAGAAAGAACCAAGAGAGAGAGGTTGAGGGAGGAGAGGAAGAGAGTGAGAGGATGAGAGCGGACCGAGGGAAAGGGAGAGTGAGAGGAAGGGAGAGTAAGAGAGAGAGAGCAGACGAAGGGAGAGGGAGAGGGAGAGTGCAAACCGAGAGGGACAGGTCGAGAGAGCAAGAGAGAGAGGGAGAGGGAGCATAGCGAGAGAGGGAGAGCGTAGCGAGAGAGGGAGCAAGTGCCGAGCGAGAGATGGAGCAGGAGTGTAGCGAGAGAGGCAGCGGGTGCCGAGCGAGAGAGGGAGCGGGAGCCGAGCGAGAGAGGGAGCGGGAGCCGAGCGAGAGAGGGAGCGGGAGCCGAGTGAGAGAGGGAGCGGGAGCTGAGCGAGAGAGAGAGAGAGAGAGAGAGGGAAAGGGAGCATAGCGAGAGTGGGAATGGGAGCGTAGCTAGAGAGGGAGCGGGAGCGTAGCGAGAGGGGGAGTGGGAGCGGAAGGAGAGAGGGAGCGGGAGTAGCATGAGAGGGGAAGCGGGAGGGGGTGAGAGAGGGAACGGGAGCGGGGCGAGAGAGGCAACGGGAGTGGGCGAGAGAGGGCATGGGAGCGGAGCGAGAGGGGGAGCGGGAGAGGTGTGAGATGGGGAGCGGGTCGGAGCGAGAGGCGGAGTGGGAGGGGAGCGAGACAGGGAGCGGAGGTGGAGCGAGAGAGGGAGCAGGAGCGGAGCGAGAGAGGGAGAGGGAGAGGGAGAGGGGCAACTGAGAGGGAGAGGGGGGACTGAGAGAGAGTGGGAGAGGGAGAGAGCGGACCAAGAGAGGGAGAAGGAGAAAGAGAGGGAGAGGAAGAGGGAGATTGATAGAGGGATAGAGGGAGACAGGGAGAGTGGGAGAGAGGGAGACAGGGAGACAGGGAGAGGCAGAGAGGGAGAGGGGCAGAGGGAGGAGAGGGAGATTGCAGACCGGGGTAGAGAGGAGAGGGAGAGAGAAAGAACCAAGAGAAAGAGGTGAGGGGGAAGGAGAGTGAATGTGTGAGAGGAAGACAGTGGACCGCGGGAAAGGGAGATCGAGATGGACAGGGAGAAGGAGATTGCAGACCGAGACTGAGAGAGGGAGAGGGAGAGGGAGAGGGAGAGGGAGAGAGTGAGAGGAGGGGAATGGACCGGGGAAAGAGGGAGAGGGAAGACCAAGGTGGAGGGAGAGGGAGAGGGTGACTGCAGACCGAGAGAGAGAGAGAGAGAGTGTGAGAGTGGGAGAGCGAGAGGGAGTGGGAGAGGGAAATTACGGACCAAGAGAGAGAGGAAAGTGGGATAAAAAGAACCAAGAGAGGGAGGGTGAGGGAGAAGGAGAGAGAGAGAGGAAGAGGGTGGAGAGCGGACCGGGGGAGAGGTAGAGGGAGGGAGAGGAAGAGGGAGAGAGCAGACCAAGGGAAAGGGAGATTGCAGGCCGAGAGAGAGAGAGCGGACCGAATAAGAAAGAGAGAGAGGACCGAGAGAGAGAGCATGGACCGAGAGAGAGAGAGTGGACCGAGAGAGAGAGAGAAAGTGGACCGCTAGAGAGGGAGAGCAGACAGAGAGAGAGGGAGAGTGGACAGAGAGAGAGGGAGAGCGGACAGAGAGAGAGGGAGAGCGTAGCGAGAGAGAGGGAGAGTGGACCGAGATAGAGGGAGAACGGAGCAAGAGGGAGTGGACTGAGACAGAAAGGGAGCGGAAGAGGGAGCATGAGAGCGAGAGAGGGAGCAGGAGCGTAGCAAGAGGGGTAGCGGGAGCATAGTGAGAGAGGGAGCGGGAGAGGAACGAGAGAGGGAGAAGGAGCGGAACAAGAGAGGGAGCGGAACGAGAGAGAGACAGGAACGAGAGAGGGAGCGGGACCGTAGTGAGAGAGGGACCGGGAGTGGGAGTGGAACGAGAGAGGGAGAGGGAGCGGTGCGAGAGAGGTAGCATAATGAGAGAGGGAGCGGGACCGTAGTGAGAGAGGGAGCGGGAGTGGGAGCAGAACGAGAGAGGGAGAGGGAGCGGTGCGAGAGAGGTAGCGTAACGAGAGAGGGAGCGGGAGCCGAGCGAGAGGGGGAGCGGGAGCCGAGCGAGAGGGGGAGCGGGAGCCGAGCGAGAGGGGGAGCGGGAGAGGGAGCGGGAGCCGACCAAGAAAGGGAGCGGGAGCTGAGCAAGAGAGGAAGGGGGAGCCGAGCAAGAGAGGGAGCGGGAGTCGAGCGAGAGAGGGAGCGGGAGCCGAGCGAGGGAGGGAGCGGGAGCCGAGCGAGGGAGGGAGAGGGAGAGGGGAGACCGAGAGAGAGAGGGAGGGGGGAGCGAGAGAGAGAGGGAGAGGAACTGACAGAGAGAGAGGGAGAGAGACAGAGTGGACTGACAGAGCAAGTGGAAGATAGAGAGGGAGAAGGAGATGGAGACGGAGAGAGGGAGAGAGGCAGGGGGAGAGAGGCAGAGGGAGAAGGAGAGGGAGAAGGAGAGGGAGATTGCGGAGCGGGAGAGGAGTGGGAGAGAGAATGAACCAAGAGAGAGAGGGTGAGGGTGAAGGACAGCGAGAGAGTGAGAGGAAGAGAGTGGACCGGGGCAGAGGGGGAGAGCAGACCGAGCGAGATGGAGAGGGAGAGGGAGGGAGGTTAAGAAGGAGAGAGCAGACCAAGGGAGAGGGAAAAAGCGGATTGAGAGAGAGGGAGAGAGAGAGAGAGAGCGATGTAGAGGGAGAGAGAGAGGGAGAGAGATGGAGATAGAACCAAGAGAGCGAGGCTAAGGGACAAGGAGAGGGAGAGAGTGAAAGGGAGAGAGTGGACTGGGGGAGATGGAGAGAAAAGACCACTGGAGAGGGAGACTGCAGACCAGAGAGAGAGAGAGAGAGTGAGAGAAAGAGAGAAAGGGAGAGGTTGAGAGAGGAATAGTGAGAGAGCAGACCAAGGGAGAGGGAGTGGGACAGTACAGACCGAGCGAGAGAGAAAGAGAGAGAGCGAGAGAGAGGGAGAGGGAGAGAGCAGATCGAGAGAGAGAGAAAGAGAGAGAGGAGCAACAGAGAGAGCGCGGACCAAGAGAGAGAGAGAGAGAGAGCAGACCAAGAGAGAGAGAGAGAGAGAGCAAGAGAGAGGGAGAAGGAGCAAGAAGAGGGAGAGAGCAGACCAAGGGAGAGGGAGTGGGAGAGGGAGAGAGTGAAGGGTGAGCACAGACCGACAGAGAGAGAAAGACAGAGAAAGCGAGAGAGAGAGAGCAGAAGAGGAACAGAGAAAATTGAGAGAGAGAGAGAGAGAGAGAGAGAATGTGAGAGGGACATTGCGGACCGAGAGAGAAAGGAGAGGGGGAGGGAGAAGGAGAGAGAGGGAGTGAGAGGAAGAGAGGGGGAGAGCGGACCGAGGGAGAGGGAGAGGGAGGGAGAGGAAGAGGAAGGGAGCAGACCAAGGGAGAGGCAGATTGCAGACCGAGGGAGCGAGAGCGGACCGAGAGAGAGAGATGTCCGAGAGAGAGAGTGCGGACTGAGAGAGAGAGAGAGAGAGAGCAGACTGGGAGAGAGAGCAGGCCGAGAGCGGACCGAGAGAGAGAGAGAAAGTGGACCGCGAGAGAGAGAGAGAGAGTTGACCGAGAGAGAGGGAGAGCGGAGCGAGAGAGAGGGAGAGTGGAGCGAGAGAGAGGGAGCGAGCGGACGGAGACAGAGAGAAAGGGAGCGGAAGAGGGAGCGTGAGAGTGAGAGAGGGAGCAGGAGCATAGCGAGAGAGGGAGCGGGAGCGTAGTGAGAGCGGGACCAGAACGAGAGAGGGAGCGGGAACAGAATGAGAGACGGAGCGGGAACGGAACGAGAGAGGGAGAGGGAGCGGAGTGAGAGAGGGAGCAGAACGAGAGAGGAAACGGAATGAGAGAGGGAGTGGGAGCATAGTGAGAGAGGCCGCGGGAGCGGAACGAGAGAGGGAGCGTGAACGGAATGAGAGAGGGAGCGGGAATGGAACGAGAGAGGGAGCGGGAACGGAATGAAAGAGGGAGCGGGAGCAGAATGAGAGAGGAAAAGGGAGCGGAGCGAGAGAGGGAGCGGAACGAGAGAGGGAGCTGAACGAGAGAGAGAACGGAACGAGAGAGGGAACGGAATAAGAGAGGGAACGGAATAAGAGAGGGAACAGAACGAGAGAGGGAGCGGGAGCGTAGCGAGAGAGGGAGCGGAATGAGAGAGGGAGCGGAATGAGAGAGGGAGCGGGAGTGTAGCGAGAGAGGGAGTGGGAGCTGAACGAATGGGGGAGCGGGAGCCGAGCGAGAGGGGGAGCGGGAGCCGAGCGAGAAAGGGAGCGGGAGGGGGGGCCCGAAAGAGAGAGAGGGAGGGGGTTACCGACAGAGAGAGAGGGAGAGGGTCAGAGTGGACTGACAAAGCAAGTGGAAGATAGAGAGGGAGCGGGAGATGGAGAGGGAGAGAGGGCGGGAGGCAGAGGCAGAAGGAGAGGGAGAAGGAGAGGGAGATTGCGGAGCGAGATAGAGAAGACAGGGAGAGAGAATGAACCAAGAGAGAGAGGGTGAGGGAGGAGAGTGAGAGAGTGAGAGGGAGAGAGGGGACCGGGGAAAGGGGGAGTGCGGACCGAGGGAGATGGAGAGGGAGAGAGTGAGAGTGATGGAGAGGAAGAGGGAGAGAGATGGAGAGAGAACCAAGAGAGCGAGGCTAAGGGACAAGGAGAGGGAGAGAGTGAGATGGAGAGAGCGGACTGGGGGAGAGGGAGGGAAAAGACCACGGGAGAGGGAGACTGCAGACCGAGAGAGAGAGAGAGAGAAAGAGAGAGAGAGGGAGCGAGAGAGAAGCGAGAGAGGGAGCGGGAGAGAAGCGAGAGAGGGAGCAGGAGAGAAGCGAGAGAGGGAGCGGGAGAGAAGCGAGAGAGGGAGCGGGAGAGAAGCGAGAGAGGGAGCGGGAGAGAAGCGAGAGCGAGCGGGAGCCGAGCGAGAGAGGGTGAGGGAGAGGGAGCAAGAGAGGGAGCGTGAGAAGGAGCAAGAGAGGGAGCGAGAGAGAGTGGGAGCGTAGTGAGAGAGGGAGCGGGAGAGGAGCAAGAAAGGGAGTGGGAGAGGCGGGACTGAGAGAGAGAGGGAGGGGGGATCAACAGAGAGAAAGGGAGAGGGACAGAGTGGACTGACAGAGCAGGTGCAAGATAGAGAGGGAGAGGAGGGGGAGATGGAGAGGGAGAGGGAGAGGGAGAGGGAGAGGGGTGAAGAGACGGGGAGAGAGGCAGAGGGAGAAGGGGAGAGGGAGAAGGAGATGGAGATTGTGGAGCGAGAGAGGAGAGGGAGAGAGAATGAACCAAGAGAGTGAGGGTGAGGGAGAAGCAGAACAAGAGAGTGAGAGGGAGAGAGAAGACCAAGGGAGAGGGAGAGAGAAGACCAAGGGAGAGGGAGAGGGAGACTGCAAACCAAGAGAGAGAGAAAGAGAGAAAGGGAGAGAGTGAAAGAGGAAGAGTGAGAAAGCAGATCAAGGGAGGGGGACAGTGTAGACCGAGAGAGAGAGAAAGAGAGAGAGCGAAAGAGAGGGAGAGGGAGAGAGCAGATCGAGAGAGAGAGAGAGAGGGCGAGAGAGAGAGCGCAGACCGAGAGAGAGAGAGCAGAACAAGAGAGAGAGAGAGAGAGAGAGAGAGAGAGCGGACCAAGAGAGAGAGAGAGAGAGAGACAGCGCACCAAGAGAGAGGGAGAGTGGACAGAGAGAGAGGGAGAGTGGACCGAGAGAAAGAGAGACAGAGAGAGAGTGGACCGAGAAAGAGAGAGTGGACTGGGGCAGAGTGAAAGGGAGCAGGAAAGGAAGCATGAGAGCGAGAGAGGGAGCAGGAGCAGAGCGAGAGAGAGAGCGGGAGCAGCATGAGAGAGGGAGCGGAGCGGAGCACGAGAGGGAGCGTGGGCGGAGCATGAGAGGGAGCGCGAGTGGAGCGAGAGAGGAAGCAGGAGCGGAGTGAGAGAAGGAGAGGGAACAAAAGGACAAGGGAGTGGAAGCGTAGCGAGAGAGGGAACGGGAGCGGAACGAGAAAGGGAGTGGGAGCACGGCAAGAACGGGAACAGGGGCTGGGTGAGAGCGGGAACGGTGCGAGAGAGGGAGCGGGATGGAAGCGAGAGGGGGAGCGGAGCGACAGGGGGAGCAGAGCAAGTGAGAGGGAGCGGAGCAAGAGAGAGGGAGAGGGAGCGGATCGGAGCGAGAGAGGGAGCAGGAGCGTAGTGAGAGCGGGACCAGAACGAGAGAGGGAGCGGGAACGGAATGAGAGAGGCAGCGGGAACGGAACAAGAGAGGGAGAGGGAGCGGAGTGAGAGAGGGAGCAGAACGAGAGAGGGAACGGAACGAGAGAGGGACTGGGAGCATAGTGAGAGAGGGCGCGGGAGCGGAACGAGAGAGGGAGCGTGAACGGAATGAGAGAGGGAGCGGGAATGGAACGAGAGAGGGAGCGGGAACGGAATGAAAGAGGGAGCGGGAGCAGAATGAGAGAGGGAGAGGGAGCGGAGCGAGAGAGGGAGCGGAATGAGAGAGGGAGCTAAACGAGAGAGAGAGCGGAACGAGAGAGGGAACGGAATAAGAGAGGGAACGGAATAAGAGAGGGAACAGAATGAGAGAGGGAGCGGGAGTGTAGCGAGAGAGGGAGTGGGAGGTGAGCGAGAGAGGGAGCAGGAGCCGAGCGAGAGAGGGAGCAGAAGCCGAGCGAGAAAGGGAGCAGGAGCCGAGCGAGAAAGGGAGCGGGAGGGGGGGCCCGAGAGAGAGAGGGAGGGTGTTACCGACAGAGAGAGAGGGAGAGGGTCAGAGTGGACTGACAAAGCACGTGGAAGATAGAGAGGGAGCGGGAGATGGAGAGGGAGAGAGGGAGAGAGGGCGGGAGGCAGAGGCAGAAGGAGAGGGAGAAGGAGAGGGAGATTGCGGAGCGAGATAGAGAAGACAGGGAGAGAGAATGAACCAAGAGAGAGAGGGTGAGGGAGAAGGAGAGTGCGAGAGTGAGAGGGAGAGAGGGGACCGGGGAAAGGGTGAGTGCGGACCGAGGGAGATGGAGAGGGAGAGAGTGAGAGCGATGGAGAGGAAGAGGGAGAGAGATGGAGAGAGAACCAAGAGAGCGAGGCTAAGGGACAAGGAGAGGGAGAGAGTGAGAGGGAGAGAGCGGACTGGGGGAGAGGGAGAGAAAAGACCACGGGAGAGGGAGACTGCAGACCAAGAGAGAGAGAGAGAGAGAGCGAGAGAAAGGGAGAAAGGGAGAGGGTGAGGGAGGAAGACTGAGAGAGCAGACCAAGGGAGAGGGACAGTGCAGACCGAGAGAGAGAGAAAGAGAGAGAGCGAGAGAGAGGGAGAGGGAGAGAACAGATCGAGAGAAAGAGGGAGGGCGAGAGAGAGAGCGCAGACCGAGAGAGAGAGTGAGAGAGCAGACCGAGAGAGACAGCGCGGACCAAGAGAAAGAGAGCAGACTGAGAGAGGGAGAGTGCATGGACCGAGAGAGAGAGAGCAGACCAAGTGAGAGAGAGAGAGAGAGAGAGCAAGAGAGAGGGAGAAGGAGTGAGAAGAAGAGGGAGAGAGCAGACCAAGGGAGAGGGAGAGGGAGAGGGTGAAGGGAGAGTGCAGACCGAGAGAGAGAGAAAGAGAGAGAGAGAGAGAGCGAGAGAGAGGGAGAGGGACAGAGAAAATCGAGAGAGAGAGAGGGAGAGAAAGAGTGTGAGAGCGGGAGAGGGAGAGGGAGTGGTAGAGGGAGATTGCGGACCGAGAGAGAGAGGAGAGCAGGAGAGAGAGAACCAAGAGAGGGTGTGAGAGAAGGAGAGAGAGAGTGACAGGACGAGAGTGGGAGAGTGGACCGAGGGAGAGGGAAAGGGAGGGAGAGGAAGAGGGAGAGAGCAGACCAAGGGAGAGGGAGATTGCAGACCAAGAGAGAGAGAGCGGACCGAGAGAGAAAGGGATAGAGGACCGAGAGAGAAAGCGCGGACTGAGAGAGAGAGAGAGAGCAGACCGAGAGAGAGAAAGTAGACCGCGAGAGAGAGAGTGCGGACCGAGAAAGAGGGAGAGTGGAGCGAGAGAGAGGGCGACTGGACCGAAAGAGAGGGAGAGCGGACCGAGAGAGTGGGAGAGCGGACCGAGAGAGAGAGAGCGGACTGAGACAGCGAGAAAGGGAGCGGTAGAGGGAGCGTGAGAGTGAGAGAGGGAGCAGGAGCGTAGCGAGAGGGGGAGCAGCAGCGTAGCGAGAGAAGGAGTGGGAGCATAGCGAGAGAGGGAGCGGGAGCAGAACAAGAGAGGGAGTGGGAACGGAATGAGAGAGGGAGTGGGAGCGGAACGAGGGAGGGAGTGGGAGCGGAACAATAGAGGGAGAGGGAGCATAGCGAGAGAGGGAGCGGGAGCGTAGTGAGAGGTGGAGCGAGAGCCGAGCGAGAGAGGGAGTGGGAGAGGGAAAGGGAGCCGAGCGAGAGAGGGTGCGGAATGAGAGTGAGCGGGAGCGTAGCGAGAGAGTGAGCGGGAGCAGAACTAGAGAGGGAGAGGGAGCGTAGCGAGAGAGGGAGCGGGAGCGTAGTGAGAGATGGAGCGAGAGCCGAGTGAGAGAGGGAGTGGGAGAGGGAAAGGGAGCCGAGCGAGAGAGGGTGCGGGAGCCGAGCGAAAGAGGGAGCGGGAGTGAAGCGAGAGGGGGAGAGGAGCAAGAGAGGGAGTGGAGCAAGAAAGAGGGAGAGGGAGCGGTGCGGAGCGAGAGAGGGAGCGGGAGTAGAGCGAGAGAGGGAGCGAGAGAGAAGCGAGAGAGGGAGCGGGAGAGAAGCGAGAGAGGGAGCAGGAGAGAAGCGAGAGAGGGAGCGGGAGAGAAGCGAGAGAGGGAGCGGGAGAGAAGCGAGGGAGCGAGCGGGAGCCGAGCGAGAGAGGGAGGGGGAGGGGGAGCAAGAGAGGGAGCGAGAGAAGGAGCGAGAGAGGGAGCGAGAGAGAGTGGGAGAGTAGCGAGAGAGGGAGCAGGAGAGGAGCAAGAAAGGGAGTGGGAGAGGCGGGACTGAGAGAGAGAGGGAGGGGGGACCAACAGAGAGAAAGGGAGAGGGACAGAGTGGACTGACAGAGCAGGTGCAAGATAGAGAGGGAGAGGAGAGGGAGATGGAGAGGGAGAGGGAGAGGGAGAGGGAGAGGGAGAGGGAGAGGCAGAGAGAGAGAGGGAGAGGGGTGAAGAGACGGGGAGAGAGGCAGAGGGAGAAGGGGAGAGGGAGAAGGAGAGGGAGATTGTGGAGCGAGAGAGGAGAGGGAGAGAGAATGAACCAAGACAGTGAGGGTGAGGGAGAAGCAGAACAAGAGAGTGAGAGGGAGAGAGCAGACTGGGGGAACAGGGAGAGAGAAGACCAAGGGAGAGGGAGAGGGAGACTGCAGACCAAGAGCGAGAGAAAGAGAGAGAGATAGAGCGAGAGAAAGAGAGAAAGGGAGAGAGTGAAAGAGGAAGAGTGAGAAAGCAGATCAAGGGAGGGGGACAGTGTAGACCGAGAGAGAGAGAAAGAGAGAGAGCGAAAGAGAGGGAGAGGGAGAGAGCAGATCGAGAGAGCGAGAGAGAGGGCGAGAGAGAGCGCAGACCGAGAGAGAGAGAGCAGAACAAGAGAGAGAGAGAGAGAGAGAGCGGACCAAGAGAGAGAGAGAGAGAGAGACAGCGCACCAAGAGAGAGGGAGAGTGGACAGAGAGAGAGGGAGAGTGGACCGAGAGAGAGAGAGACAGAGAGAGAGTGGACCGAGAAAGAGAGAGCGGACTGGGGTAGAGTGAAAGGGAGCAGGAAAGGGAGCATTAGAGCGAGAGAGGGATCAGGAGCGGAGCGAGAGAGAGAGCGGGAGCAGCATGAGAGAGGGAGCGGAGCGGAGCATGAGAGGGAGCGCGAGTGGAGCGAGAGAGGAAGCAGGAGCGGAGTGAGAGATGGAGCAGGAGCGGAACGGGAGAGGGACTGGGAGCGGAGCGAGAGAAGGAGAGGGAACAAAAGGACAAAGGGAGTGGAAGCGTAGTGAGAGAGGGAACGGGAGCGGAACGAGAAAGGGAGTGGGAGCACGGCAAGAACGGGAGCAGGGGTTGGGCGAGAGCGGGAACGGTGCGAGAGAGGGAGCGGGATCGGAACGAGGGGGGAGCGGAGCGAGAGGGGGAGCGGAGCAAGTGAGAGGGAGCGGAGCTAGAGAGAGGGAGAGGGAGCGGATCGGAGCGACAGAGGGTGCGGGAGCGGATAGAGAGCGGGTGCCGAGCGAGACTGGGCGCGGGAGTGGTGCGAGAGGGGGAGATGGAGAGGACCGAGTGAGGGAGCGGGAGAGGAGTGACAGAGGGAACGGGAGAGGAGCGACAGAGGGAGCGGGAAAGGAGCAAGAGAGGGAGCGGGAGCCGAGCGACAGAGGGAGCGGGAGCCGAGCGACAGAGGGAGCGGGAGCCGAGCGACAGAAGAAGCGGGAGCCGAGCGACAGAGGGAGCGGGAGCCGAGCGACAGAGGGAGCGGGAGCCGAGCGACAGAGCAAGCGGGAGCCTCGCAGGAGCGAAGCCAGAGAGGGAGCAGGAGTTGACCGAGCAAGGGAGCAGGAGCCGAGCGAGAGAGGGAGAGGGAGGCGACCGAGAGAGGGAGAGGGAGAGGGGGGACCGAGAGAGAGAGGGAGAGGGAGAGAGCTGACTGAGAGAGGGAGTGGGAGATACAGAGGGTGAGGGAGAGGGAGAGAGGGAGAAAGGGAGAGAGAGGGAGAGGCAAAGGGAGGAGAGGGCGAAGGAGAGGGAGAGGGAGAAGGAGAGGGAGTTTGCGGACCAAGAGGGAGAGAGCGGATCAAGAGGGAGGGAGAGGGAGAGAGCAGATCGAGAGGGAGGGAGAGATAGAGGGAAAGGGAGTGGGAGAAGGACATGGCAATGCGGACCGAGAGAGAGAGGAGAGGGAGAGAGAAAGAACCAATAGAGAGAGGGTGAGGGAGAAGGAGAGGGAGAGAGTGAGAGGAAGAGAGCGGACCGGGGGAGAGGGGGATATAGGAATGAGGGAGAGGGAGAGGGAGGGGAAGAGGGATAGAGCAGACAAAAGGGAAAGGGAGAGGGAGAGAGCGGATCGAGAGAGAGACAGAGAGAGGGTGAGAGGGAGGGGGAGAGGAAGGGAGCAGACGGAGAGAGAGTGGGGGAGGGAGAGATGGAGAGAGAGAGGGAGAGTGCGGACCGAGCAAGTGAGGGAGAGAGAGAGAGAGAGAGATTGGAAGAGGGAGATGGAGAAAGAGAGAGCAGACCGAGAGAGAGAGAGCGGACCGAGAGAGAGAGAGAGGACCGAGAGAGAGAGAGAGATAGAGGACCGAGAGGGAGTGTAGCGAGAGTGGGAGCAGGAGTGGAGCGAGTGAGGGAGCAGAGTGAGAGAGGGACCCGGAGCGAGAGAGGGAGTGGGAGCAGAGCGAGAGAGGGAGCGGGAGCGGAGCGAGAGAGGGAGCGGGGAGGAGCGAGAGAGGGACCGGGGGAGGAGCGAGAGAGGGAGCGGGAAAGGAGCGAGAGAGGGAGCTGGAGCAGACCGAGAGGGGGACCAGAGCGAGAGGGGGAGTGGGAGTAAGAGAGGGTGCCAGAGCGGAGCGAGAGAGGGAGGGGGAGCAGGAGCAAGAGGGGGAGCAGGAGCAAGAGGGGGAGCAGGAGCAAGAGGGGGAGCAGGACCAAGAGGGGGAGTGGAGCAAGAGTTGGCGGGAGAGGGGGAGTGGGAGCAGAGCGAAAGGGGGAGCGAGAGAGGGAGCGGGAGAGGGAGCGGGAGAGGGAGCGCGAGCTGAGCGAGAGAGGGAGCGGGTTCCGAGCAAGAGATGGATACGGAGAGGGCGGACCGAGAGAAGGAGTGGGAGAAAGATAGGCAGAAGGTGAGGGAGTGGGAAAGAGGGAGAGAGCCAGAGGGAGACAGGCAGAGGGAGCAGGAGAGGGAGAAGGAGAGGGAGAAGGAGAGGGAGAAGGAGAGGGAGAAGGAGAGGGAGAAGGAGAGGGAGACTGCGGGTCGAGAGAGAGGAGAGGGAGAGCGAAAGGACCAAGAGAGAGAGGGTGAGGGAGATGGAGAGGGAGCGAGTGAGAGCAATAAAGCGGATCGGGAGATAGGAGGAGAGGGAGAGGAAGGGAGAGTAAGAGGGAGAGAGCAGACCAAGGGGGTGGGAGAAATAAAGACGGGTCTGAGAGAGGGAGAGCGGTCCGAGAGAGAGAGAGAGTGAGAGAGGGAGAGAGGGAGAGAGGGAGAGAGGGAGAGAGGGAGAGAGGCAGGGAGAAGGAGAGGGAGAAGGAGAGTTGGATTGCAGACCGAAAGAGAGAGGAGAGGGAGAGGGAGAGAGCGGATCGAAAGAGAAAGAGAGAGAGAGAGGGAGCAGGAGCAGAACAAGAGAGGGAGCGGAAGTGGGGTGAGAAAGGGAGCGGCAGCAGGGCAAATGATGGAGTGGGAGCTGGGCAAGAGAAGAAGCGAGAGCAGGGTTAGAGAGGATCGAGAGATGGAGCGTGGCAAGAGGGGGTGCGGGAGCGGAGCGAAAGGGGGAGCGGGAGTGGAGTGAGAGAGGGAGCGGGATTGGAAGTGCAGCGAGAGAGGGAGCAGGTGAGGAGCGAGTGAGGGAGCGGGAGAGGAGTGAGAGAGGGAGCGGGATCTGACTGAAAGAGGGTGAGGGAGCGGGAGCGCAGCGAGAGAGGGAGCGGGAGCGCGGTGAGAGAGGGAGCGGGAGCGAGAAAGGGAGCGGAGCGAAAGAGGGAGTGGGAGGGGAGCGAGAGAGGGACTAGGAGCGGAGCGAGAGAGGAAGTGGAAAAGGGAGCGGGAGAGGAGCGAAAGATGGAGTGAGAGCCGGGCGAGAGAGTGAGTGGAAGCCGAGTGAGAGAGGGAGCGGGTTCCGAGTGAGAGAGGGAGAGGGAGAGGGGGGACCGAGCAAGAGAGAAAGAGGGGGGACCAAGAGGGAGAGGGAGAGAGCGGACCGAGAGAGGGAGTGAGAGAGAGAGAGGGAGTGGGATAGAGGGAGAGAGGCAGAGGGAGAGAGGCAGAGGGAGAAGGAGAGGGAGAAGGAGAGGGAGAAGGAGAGGGAGAGGGAGAGGGAGAGGGAAAAGGACAGGGAGGAGCGGGAGAAGGAGGGGGAGAAGGAGAGCGAGCGGGAGAGGGACATTGCGGATCGAGAGAGAGGAGAGAGAGAGAGAAAGGACCAAGAGAGAGAGGGTGCGGGAGATGGAGAGGGAGCGAATGAGTGGAAGAGAGTGCATCGGGAGAGAGGAGGATAGCGGACTGAGGGAGAGAGGGAGAGGGAGGCAGAGTAAGAGGGAGAGAGCAGACCAAGGGAGATGGAGAAAGACAGATGGGTCTGTGAGAGAGAGAGCGGTCCAAGAGAGAGGGAGCGGTCCGAGAGAGAGGGAGCGGTCCGAGAGAGAGAGAGTGCTGACAGAGAGAGAGAGAGCGGACAGAGAGAGAGAGAGAGTGAGAGAAAGGGAGAAAGGGAGAGGGTGAGGGAGGAAGAGTGAGAGTGCAGACCAAGGGAGAGGGACAGTGCAGACGGAGAGAGAGAGAAAGAGAGAGAGCGAGAGAGAGGGAGATTGAGAGAACAGATCGAGAGAGAGAGAGAGAGAGAGGGAGGGCGAGAGAGAGAGCGCAGACCGAGAGAGAGAGTGAGAGAGCAGACCGAGAGAGACAGCGCGGACCAAGAGAAAGAGAGCGGACTGAGAGAGGGAGAGTGCGTGGACCGAGAGAGAGAGAGCAGACCAAGAGAGAGAGAGAGAGCAAGAGAGAGGGAGAAGGAGCGAGAAGAAGAGGGAGAGAGCAGACCAAGGGAGAGGGAGAGGGTGAAGGGAGAGTGCAGACCGAGAGAGAGAGAAAGAGAGAGAGAGAGAGAGTGCGAGAGAGAGGGAGAGGGACAGAGAAAATCGAGAGAGAGAGAGGGAGAGAAAGAGTGTGAGAGTGGGAGAGGGAGTGGGAGTGGGAGTGGTAGAGGGAGATTGCGGACCGAGAGAGAGAGGAGAGCAGGAGAGAGAGAACCAAGAGCGAGAGATTGTGCAAGAGAAGGAGAGAGAGAGTGACAGGAAGAGAGTGCGAGAGTGGACCGAGGGAGAGGGAGGGGGAGGAAGAGGGAGAGAGTAGACCAAGGGAGAGGGAGATTGCAGACCGAGAGAGAGGGAGCGGACCGAGAGAGAAAGAGATAGAGGACCGAGGGAGAAAGTGCAGACTGAGAGAGAGAGAGAGAGAGAGCAGACCGAGAGAGAGAGCAGACCGAGAGAGAGAAAGTAGACAGCGAGGGAGAGAGTGCGGACCGAGAGAAAGGGAGAGCAGACCGAGAGAGAGGGAGAGCAGACCGAGAGAGAGGGAGAGTGGAGGGAGAGAGAGGGAGAGCGGGCGAGAAGGAGAGTGGAGCGAGAGAGAGGGAGAGTGGACCGAAAGAGAGGGAGAGCGGACCGAGCGAGTGGGAGAGTGGACCGAGAGAGAGAGAGCGGACTGAGACAGAGAGAAAGGGAGCAGTAAAGGGAGCGTGAGAGTGAGAGAGGGAGCAGGAGCTTTGCGAGAGGGGGAGCGGGAGCGTAGCGAGAGAGGGAGTGGGAGCGTAGCGAGAGAGGGAGTGGGAGCAGAACAAGAGAGGGAGTGGGAACGGAACGAGAGAGAGAGTGGGAGCGGAACAAGAGAGGGAGAGGGAGCGGAGCAAGAGAGGGAGCGGAACAAGAGAGGGAGCGGAATGAGAGTGAGCGGGAGCGTAGCGAGAGAGGGAGCGGGAGCAGAACTAGAGAGGGAGTGGGAGAGGTGGGACTGAGAGAGAGGGAGGGGGGACCAACAGAGAGAGAGGGAGAGGGACAAAGTGGACTGACAGAGCAGGTGCAAGATAGAGAGGGAGAGGAGAGGGAGATGGAGAGGGAGAGGGAGAGGCAGAGAGGGAGAGGGAGAGGGGTGAAGAGACGGGGAGAGAGGCAGAGGGAGAAGGGGTGAGGGAGAAGGAGAGGGAGATTGTGGAGCGAGAGAGGAGAGGGAGAGAGAATGAAACAAGAGAGTGAGGGTGAGGGAGAAGCAGAACAAGAGAGTGAGAGGGAGAGAGCAGACTGGGGGACAGGGAGAGAGAAGACGAAGGGAGAGGGAGAGGGAGACTGCAGACCAAGAGAGAGAGAGAGAGAAAGAGAGAGAGAGAGCGAGAGAAAGAGAGAAAGGGAGAGAGTGAAAGAGGAAGAGTGAGAGAGCAGACCAAGGGAGAGGGACAGTGTAGACCGAGAGAGAGAGAGAGCGAGAGAGAGGGAGAGGGAGAGAGCAGATCGAGAGAGCGCAGACCGAGAGAGAGAGAGAGCAGAACAAGAGAGAGAGAGAGAGTGGACCGAGAGAGAGAGAGAGAGAGACAGCGCACCAAGAGAGAGGGAGAGTGGACCGAGAGAGAGGGAGAGTGGACCGAGAGAGAGAGAGAGACAGAGAGAGAGTGGACCGAGAAAGAGAGAGCGGACTGAGACAGAGTGAAAGGGAGCAGGAAAGGGAGCATGAGACCGAGAGACGGAGCAGGAGCGGAGCGAGAGAGAGAGCGGGAGCAGAATGAGAGAGGGAGCGGAGCGGAGCACGAGAAGGAGCGTGAGCGGAGCATGAGAGGGAGCGCGAGCGGAGTGAGAGAGGAAGCAGGAGCAGGGCGAGAGAGAGAGCAGGAGAGGAGCGAGAGAGGGAGCGGGAGCGGAGCGAGAGGGAGAGCGGAGCGAGAGGGGGAGCGGAGCGAGAGGAGGAGCAGAGCGAGAGAGGGACCGGAGCAAGAGAGAGGGAGAGGGAGCGGATCGGAGTGAGAGAGGGAGCTGGAGCGGATAGAGAGCAGGAGCCGAGTGAGACAGGGCGCGGGAGTGGTGCGAGAGAGGGAGATGGAGAGGAGCGAGAGAGAGAGTGGGAGAGGAGTGACAGAGGGAACGGGAGAGGAGCGACAGAGGGAGCGGGAAAGGAGCAAGAGAGGGAGCGGGAGCCAAGCGACAAAGGGAGCGGGAGCCGAGCGACAGAGCGAGCGGGAGCCGAGCGACAGAGCGAGAGGGAGCCGAGCGACAGAGCGTGCGAGAGCCGAGCGACAGAGCGAGCGGGAGCCGAGCGACAGAGCAAGCGGGATCGAAGCCAGCGAGGGAGCAGGAGCCGACCGAGCGAGGGAGCAGGAGCCGAGCGAGAGAGGGAGGGGGAGGCGACCGAGAGAGGGAGAGGGAGAGGGAGACGGGGGACCAAGAGAGAGGGAGAGGGAGAGAGCTGTCTGAGAGAGGGAGTGGGAGATACAGAGGGTGAGGGTGAGGGAGAGGGAGAGAGGGAGAAAGGGAGAGATAGGGAGAGGCAGAGGGAGGAGAGGGCGAAGGAGAGGGAGAGGGAGAAGGAGAGGGAGTTTGCGGACCAAGAGAGAGAGGAGAGGGAGAGAGCGGATCGAGAGGGAGAGAGAGAGAGGGGGGGAGAGGAAGAGGGAGAGGGAAAGGGAGTGGGAGAAGGACAGGGCGATGCGGACCGAGAGAGAGAGAGGAGAGGGAGAGAGAAAGAACCAATAGAGAGAGGGTGAGGGAGAAGGAGAGGGAGAGAGTGAGAGGAAGAGAGCGGACCGGGGGAGAGGGGGATATAGGAATGAGGGAGAGGGAGAGGGAGGGGAAGAGGGATAGAGCAGACAAAAGGGAAAGGGAGAGGGAGAGAGCGGATCGAGATAGAGACAGAGTGAGTAAGAGGGAGGGGGAGAGGGGGGGGAGAGGGAGGGGGAGAGGGAGGGGTAGCGGGAGGGAGCAGACGGAGAGAGAGTGGGGGAGGGAGAGATGGAGAGAGATAGGGAGAGTGCAGACCGAGCAAGTGAGGGAGAGAGAGAGAGAGATAGGAAGAGGGAGAGGGAGAAAGAGAGAGCAGACCGAGAGAGAGAGAGCGGACCGAGAGAAAGAGAGAGGACCGAGAGGGAGCGTAGCGAGAGTGGGAGCAGGAGTGGAGCGAGTGAGGGAGCAGAATGAGAGAGGGACCCGGAGCGGAGCGAGAGAGGGAGTGGGAGCAGAGCGAGAGAGGGAGTGGGAGCAGAGCGAGAGAGAGAGCATGAGAGGAGCGAGAGAGGGAGCGGGATCGGAGCGAGAGAGAGAGCGGGGAGGAGCGAGAGAGAGAGCGGGGGAGGAGCGAGAGAGGGAGCGGCAGAGGAGTGAGAGAGAGAGCAGGAGAGGAGCGAGAGAGGGAGCCGGAGCAGAACGAAAGGGGGAACGGCGCGAGAGGGGGAGCGGGAGCGAGAGGGGGAGCAGAGTGAGAGAAGGAGCGGAGTGAGAGTGGGAGAGGGAGTGACAGAGGGAGAGGGAGCGAGAGAGGGAGAGGGAGCGGAGCAGGAGAGGAGCGTGAGAGGGAGCGGGAGCCGAGCGAGAGAGGGAGCGGGAGCCGAGCGAGAGAGGGAGCGGGAGCCGAGCGAGAGAGGGAACGGGAGCCGAGCGAGAGAGGGAACGGGAACCGAGCGAGAGAGGGAGCGGGAACCGAGCGAGAGAGGGAGCGGGAGCCGAGCGAGAGAGGGAGCGGGAACGGAGCGAGAGAGGGAGCGGGAGCCGAGCGAGAGAGGGAGCTGGAGACGAGCGAGAGAGGGAGCTGGAGCCGAGCGAGTGAGGGAGCTGGAGCCGAGCGAGAGAGGGAGCGGGAGCCAAGCGAGAGAGGGAGCGGGAGCCGAGCGAAAGAGGGAGCGGGAGCCGAGCGAAAGAGGGAGTGGGAGCTGACCGACAAAGGGAGAGGGAGAGGGAGGACCCAAGAGAGAGAGAGGTGGGACCGAGAGAGAGAGGGTGCTGGAGAGAGAGGGGGAGGGGGGAGAAGTGGAGAGAAGGAGAGAGGCATTGGGAGAAGGAGAGGGAGATTGCGGACTGAGAAAGAGAGGAGAGGGAGAGAGAAAGAACCAAGAGAGAGAGGTTGAGGGAGGAGAGGAAGAGAGTGAGAGGATGAGAGCGGACCAGGGGAAAAGGTGAGAGCGGACCGAGGGAAAGGGAGAGTGAGAGGAAGGGAGAGTAAGAGAGAGAGAGCAGACGAAGGGAGAGGGAGAGCAAGAGAGAGAGGGAGAGGGAGCATAGCGAGAGAGGGAGCGGGTGCCGAGCAACAGAAGGAGCGGGAGCGTAGCGAGAGAGGCAGCAGGTGCCGAGCGAGAGAGGCAGCGGGAGTCGAGCGAGAGAGGGAGCGGGAGTCGAGCGAGAGAGGGAGCGGGAGTCGAGCGAGAGAGGGAGCGGGAGCTGAGCGAGAGGGAGAGAGAGAGAGGGAAAGGGAGCGTAGCGAGAGGGGAAGTGGGAGCGGAAGGAGAGAGGGAGAGGGAGTAGCATGAGAGGGGAAGCGGGAGGGGGTGAGAGAGGGAACGGGAGCAGGGCGAGAGAGGCAATGGGAGTGGGCGAGAGAGGGCATGGGAGCGGAGCGAGAGGGGGAGCGGGTCGGAGTGAGAGGCGGAGTGGGAGGGGAGGGAGACAGGGAGCGGAGGCGGAGCGAGACAGGGAGCTGGAGCAGAGCGAGAAAGGGAGCGGGAGCAGACCGAGAGGGGGACCAGAGCGAGAGGGGGAGTGAGAGCAAGAGAGGGTGCCAGAGCGGAGCGAGAGGGGGAGGGGGAGCAGGAGCAAGAGGGGGAGTAGGAGCAAGAGGGGGAGCAGGAGCAAGAGGGGGAGTGGAGCAAGAGACGGCGGGAGAGGGGGAGTGGGAGCAGAGCGAAAGGGGGAGCGAGAGAGGGAGCGGGAGAGGGAGTGGGAGAGGGAGCGCGAGCCGAGCAAGAGAGGGAGCGGGTTCCGAGCAAGAGATGGATAGGGAGAGGGCGGACCGAGCGAGAGAGGGAGAGGGACAGAGCGGACCGAGAGAAGGAGTTGGAGAAAGAGAGGGAGAAGGTGAGGGAGTGGGAAAGAGGGAGAGATGCAGAGAGAGAGAGGCAGAGGGAGCAGGAGAGGGAGAAGGAGAGGGAGGAGAGGGAGAAGGAGAGGGAGACTGCGGATCGAGAGAGAGGAGAGGGAGAGCGAAAGGACCAAGAGAGAGAGGGTGAGGGAGATGGAGAGGGAGCGAGTGAGAGCAATAAAGCGGATTGGGAGATAGGAGGAGAGGGAGAGGGAGGGAGAGTAAGAGGGAGAGAGCAGACCAAGGGGGAGGGAGAAAGAAAGACGGGTCTGAGAGAGGGAGAGTGGTCCGAGAGAGAGAGAGTGAGAGACGGAGAGAGGGAGGGAGGGAGAGAGGGAGAGAGGGAGAGAGGGAGAGAGGCAGGGAGAAGGAGAGGGAGAAGGAGAGTTGGATTGCAGACCGAGAGAGAGAGGAGAGGGAGAGGGAGAGAGTGGATCGAAAGAGAAAGAGAGAGAGAGAGGGAACAGGAGCAGAACAAGAAAGGGAGCGGAAGTGGGGCGAGAAAGGGAGTGGCAGCAGGGCAAATGATGGAGTGGGAGCTGGGCGAGAGAAGAAGCGAGAGCGGGGCTAGAGAGGATCGAGAGATGGAGCGTGGCAAGAGGGGGTGCGGGAGCGGAGCGAAAGGGGGAGCGGGAGTGGAGCGAGAGAGAGAGCGGGAGCAGAAGCGCAGCGAGAGAGGGAGCGGGTGAGGAGCGAGTGAGGGAGCGGGAGAGGAGTGAGAGAGGGAGCTGGATCTGACTGAAAGAGGGTGAGGGAGCGGGTGCGCAGCGAGAGAGGGAGCGGGAGCACGGCGAGAGAGGGAGCGGGAGCACGGTGAGAGAGGGAGCGGGAGCGAGAAAGGGAGCGGGAGCGGAGCGAAAGAGGGAGTGGGAGGGGAGTAAGAGAGGGACCAGGAGAGGAGCGAGAGAGGAAGTGGAAAAGGGAGCGGGAGAGGAGTGAGAGAGGGAGCAGGAGAGGAGCGAAAGACGGAGTGAGAGCCGGGCGAGAGAGTGAGTGGAAGCCGAGTGAGAGAGGGAGCGGGTTCCGAGTGAGAGAGGGAGAGGGAGAGGGGGAACCGAGCAAGAGAGAAAGAGGGGGGACCAAGAGGGAGAGGGAGAGAGCGGACCGAGAGAGGGAGTGAGAGAGAGAGAGGGAGTGGGATAGAAGGAGAGAGGCAGAGGGGGAGAGGCAGAGGGGGAGAGGCAGAGGGAGAAGGAGAGGGAGGAGAGGGAGAAGGAGAGGGAGAGGGAGAAGGACAGGGAGGAGCGGGAGAAGGAGGGGGAGAAGGAGAGGGAGCGGGAGAGGGACATTGCGGATCGAGAGAGAGGAGAGAGGGAGAGAAAGGACCGAGAGAGAGGGTGCGGAAGATGGAGAGGGAGCGAATGAGTGGAAGAGAGTGCATCGGGAGAGAGGAGGATAGCGGACTGAGGGAGAGAGGGAGAGGGAGGCAGAGTAAGAGGGAGAGAGCAGACCAAGGGAGATGGAGAAAGACAGATGGGTCTGTGAGAGAGAGAGAGCGGTCCAAGAGAGAGGGAGCGGTCCGAGAGAGAGGGAGCGGTCCGAGAGAGAGAGAGTGCTGACAGAGAGAGAGAGAGAGCGGACAGAGAGAGAGAGAGTGGACAGAGAGACAGAGAGAGAGAGAGAGAGAGCTGACAGAGAGAGAGAGAGAGCGGACAGAGAGAGAGCGGACAGAGAGAGAGAGAGCGGACAGAGAGAGAGAGAGATAGATGGAGCGGACAGAGAGAGAGAGCGGACCAAGACAAAGAGATAGAGCGGACCGAGAGAGCGTGAGACAGAGAGAGCGGACCGAGAGAGAGTGACAGAGCAGACCGAGAGAGAGAGAGACAAAGCGGACCGAGAGGGAGAGAGAATGAGTGCGGACCGTGAGAGAGGGAACGGACCAACAGAGAGAGAGCAGACCGAGAGAGAGGGACAGGGAGCGGAAGAGGGAGCGTGAGCAGAAAGACAGAGGGAGAGGGGGGCCTCGAAAGAGAGGGAGAGGGAGGACCGAGAGAGAGAGGGAGAGGGAGACAGCGGACTGAGAGGGGGAGTGGGAGAGAGAGAAGGAGAGGGAGAGAGAGGGAAACAGAGAGGGAGAGGGAGAGAGGGAGAGAGGGAGATGGAGAGAGGGAGAGGGAGAGAGGCAGGGAGAATGAGAGGGAGAAGGAGAATTGGATTGCAGACCGAGAGAGAGAGGAGAGGAACAGGGAGAGGGAGAGGAAGAGGGAGAGAGGGAAATAGGGAGAGAGGGAGAGAGAGAGAGGGAGAGGGAGAGAGGGAGAGGGAGAGAGGCAGGGAGGAGGAGAGGGAGAAGGAGGGTTGGATTGCAGACCGAGAGAGTAGAGGGAGAGAGAGAGAGAGAGAGAGAGAGTGAGCGGATCGAGAGAGAAAGAGAGAGAGGGGAGCAGGAGCAGAACAAGAGAAGGAGCGGGAGCGGAGCGAGAGAGGGAGCGGGAGCGGAACGAGGGAGGGAGCGGGAGAGGAGCGAGAGAGGGAGCGGGTTCCGTGCAAGAGAGGGTGAGGGTGGACCGAGAGAGAGAGGGGGAGTGAGAGGGGGGAACGAGCGAGAGAGGGAGAGGGAGAGCGCGGACCGAGAGAAGGAGTGGGAGAGAGAGGGAGAAGGAGAGGTAGTGGGAAAGAGGGAGAGAGGCAGAGGGAGAGAGGCAGAGGGAGAAGGAGATGGAGATTGCGGATCGAGAGGAGAGGAGAGGGTGAGAGAAAGGACCAACAGAGAGAGGGTGCGGGAGATGGAGAGGGAGCGAGTGAATGGAAGAGAGCGGATCGGGAGAGAGGAGGAGAGCAGACTGAGGGAGCGGGACAGGGAGAGGGAGGCAGAGTAAGAGGGAGAGAGCAGACCAAGGGAGAGGGAGAAAGACAGAGGGGTCTGAGAGAGAGAGAGAGCGGTCCGAGAGAGAGAGCGCGGTCCGAGAGAGAGAGAGAGCGGTCCGAGAGAGAGGGAGCGGTCTGAGAGAGAGAGCGGACAGAGAGAGAGAGAGAGCGGAGAGAGAGAGGGAGTGGACAGAGAGGGAAAGAGAGAGAGCGGACCAAGAGAAAGAGACAGAGCGGACAGAGAGAGAGTGAGACAGAGAGAGCGGACTGAGAGAGAGAGATACAGAGCAGACCGAGAGAGAGAGAAACAAAGCAGACCGAGAGAGAGAGAACGGACCGAGAGAGAGAGCAGACCAAGAGAGAGGGACAGGGAGCGGGAGAGGGAGTGTGAGCAGAAAGAGAGAGGGAGAGGGGGGACCGAGAAAGAGAGGGAGATGGAGGACCGAGAGAGAGAGGGAGAGGGAGAGAGCGGGCTGAGAGGGGGAGTGGGAGAGAGAGAGGGAGAGGGAGAGAGAGAGGGAGACAGAGAGGGAGAGGGAGAGAGGGAGGGAGCCAGAGGGAGAGAAGCAGGGAGAAGGAGAGGGAGAAGGAGAGTTGGATTGCAGACCGAGAGAAAAAGGAGCGGGAGAGGGAGAGGGAGAGAGAGAGTGGATCGAGAGCGAGAGGGAGCAGGAGTAGAACGAAAGATGGAGCGGAAGTGGGGCGACAAAGGGAGCGGCCGTGGGGCAAATGAGGGAGCGGGAGCTGGGCGAGAGAGGAAGCAAGAGCGGAGCAAGAGAGGATCGAGCGATGGAGCGTGGCAAGAGGGGGTAGGGGAGCGGAGCGAAAGGGGGAGCGGGAGAGGAGTGAGTGAGGGAGCGGGAGAGGAGTGAGAGAGGGAGCAGGATCTGACTGAGAGAGGGTGAGGGAGCGGGAGCGGAGCAAAAGAGGGAGCGGGAGCGCAGCGAGAGAGGGAGTGGGAGCGGAGCGAGAGAGGGAGCGGGAGAGGTGCGAGAGAGGGAGTGGAATGGGAGCGAGAGAGGGACCAGGAGAGGAGCGAGAGAGGGAGCGGGAGAGGAGCGAGAGAGGGAGCAGGAGAGGAGCGAGAGAGGGAGCGAGAGCCAAGCGAGAGTGAGTGGAAGCCGAGTGAGAGAGGGAGAGGGAGAGGGGGGACCGAGGGAGAGAGGGAAGAGGGAGAGGGTGGACCGAGCAAGAGAGGGAGAGGGGGGACCGAGAGGGAGAGTGAGAGAGCGGACTGAGAGAGGGAGTGGGAGAGAGAGAGGGAGGGGGAGAGGGAGTGGGATAGAGGGAGAGAGGCAGAGGGAGAGAGGCAGAGGGAGAAGGAGAGGGAGAAGGAGAGGGAGAAGGAGAGGGAGAAGAAGAGGGAGAAGAAGAGGGAGGAGAAGAGGGAGGAGAGGGAGGAGAGGGAGAAGGAGAGGAAGATTGCGGATCGAGAGAGAGGAGAGGGAGAAATAAAGGTCCGAGAGAGGGTGAGGGAGATGGAGAGGAGCGAGTGAGTGGAAGAGAGTGGGTCAGGAGAGAGGAGGAGAGCAGACTGACGGAGAGGGAGGGAGGCACAGTAAGAGGGAGAGAGCAAACCAAGGGAGAGGGAGAAAGACAGACGGGTCTGAGAGAGAGAGACCGGTCCGCGAGAGAGAGAGCGATCCGAGATAGAGGGAGCGGTCCGAGAGAGAAGGACCAGTCCGAGAGATAGAGTGCGGACAGAGAAAGAGAGTGGACAGAGAGAGTAAGAGAGAGGCCGGGCCGAGAGAAAGAGACAGAGCGGACCGAGAGAGAGAGAGCGGACCAAGAGAGAGAGCAGATGGAGAGAGTGGGAGAGGGAGAGGGAGAGGGAGCGTGAGCGGAATGAGAGAGGGAGAGGGGGTACCAAGAGAGAGAGGGAGAGGGATAGAGGGAGAGAGCCAGTGGGAGAGAAACAGATGGAGAGAGGCAGAGAGAGGAGCAGGATAAGGAAAGGGAGAAGGACAGTTGGATTGCAGACTGACAGAGAGAGGAGAGGGAGAGAGAGAGGGAGAGAGCGGACGAGAGATAAAGAGAGGGAGTGGAAGCGGGACGAGAAAGGGAGCGGGACCGGCAGCGGGGCGAGTGAGGGAGCGGGAGTGGGGCAACAGAGGATGGAGAGAAAGAGCGGCAGGAGAGGGGGAGAGGGAGCGAGAGAGGCAGCGGGAGAGGAGCGAGAGAGGCAGCGGGAGAGGAGCGAGAGAGGGAGCGCGAGCCGAGTGAGAGAGGTAGCGGGAGCCGAGTGAGAGAGGGAGCGGGAGCTGAGCGAGAGGGGGAGCGCGAGCCGAGCGAGAGTGGGAGCGGGTTCCAAGCAAGAGAGGGAGAGGGAGAGGGTGGACCGAGCGAGAGAGGGAGAGGGGGAGGGGGGACCGAGTGAAAGAGGGAGAGGGAGGGAGAGAGTGGACCGAGAGAAGGAGTGGGAGAGAGAAAGGGAGAAGGTGAAGGCGTGGGAAAGAGGGAGAGAGGCAGAGGGAGAGAGGCAGAGGGAGAAGGATAGGGAGAAGGAGAGGGTGAAGGAGAGGGAGATTGCGGATCGAGAGAGAGGAGAGGGAGAGAGAAAGGACCAAGAGAGAGAGGGTGAGGGAGATGGAGAGGGAGCGAGTGAGAGGAAGAGAGTGGATCGGGAGATAGGAGGAGAGCGGACTGAGGGAGTGGGAGAGGGGGAGGGAGGGAGTGTAAGAGGGAGAGAGCAGACCAAGGGAGAGGGAAAAGACTGACGGGTCTGAGAGAGAGAGCGGTCTGAGAGAGAGAGAGAGTGGACAGGACAGAGAGAGAGAGAGAGCGAGCGGACCGAGAGAGAGAGAGAGAGCGGACCAAGAGAAAGAGACAGAACGGACCGAGAGAGAGAGAGCGGACTGAGAGAGAGAGGGAGACAGAGCGGACCAAGAGAGAGAGGGTGAGGGAGATGGAGAGGGAGCGTGTGAGAAGAAGAGACCGGATCGGGAGATAGGAGGAGAGCGGACTAAGGGAGAGGGAGAGGGAGAGGGAGGGAGAGTAAGAGAGAGAGAGCAGACCAAGAGAGAGGGAGAAAGACAGATGGGTCTGAGAGAGAGAGACCGGTCCGAGAGAGAGAGAGCACGGTCTGAGAGAGAGGGAGTGGTCCGAGAGAGAGGGAGCGGTCTGAGAGAGAGAGTGCCAATAGAGAGAGAGAGGGGACAGAGAGAGAGAGCGGACAGAGATAGAGAGCGGACAGAGAGAGAGAGAGGGGGAGCGGACAGAGAGAGAGAGAGAGAGAGCGGACCAAGAGAAAGAGAGCGGACCGGGAGAGAGAGAGAGACAGAGAGAGCGGACCGAGAGAGAGAGAGAGAGAGTGTGGACCAAGAGAGAGACAATGGACCGAGAGAGAGAGCAGGCCAAGAGAGAGGGAGAGGGAACGGGAGAGGGGCGACAGAAGATCGAGAGAAGGAGCGGCGTGAGAGGGGGAGTGGGAGCAGAGCAAAAGGGGGATCGGGAGCAGGAGCAGAATGAGAGAGGGAGTGGGAGGGGAGCGAGAGTGGGAGCGGGAGCGGAGCGAGAGAGGGAGCAGTAGAGGAGCGAGGGAGGGAGCGCGAGCCGAGCAAGGGAGGGCACACAAGCCGGGTGAGAGAGGGAGCAGGTTCCAAGTGAGAGAGGGAGCGGGTTCCGAGCAAGAGAGGGAGAGGGAGAGGGCGGACCGAGAGAGAGGGGGAAGGAGAGGGGGGACCGAGCGAGAGAGGGAGAGGGAGAGAGCGGACTGAGAGAAGGAGTGGGAAAGACAGAGAGAGAAGGAGAGGGAGTGGGAAAGAGGGAGAGAGGCAGAGGGAGAATTAGAGGGAGAAGGAGAGGGAGATTGCAGATCGAGAGAGAGGAGAGGGAGAGAGAAAGGACCAAGAGAGAGAGGGTGAGGGAGATGGAGAGGGATTGAGTGAGAGGAAGAGAGCAGATTGGGAGATAGGAGGAGAGAGGACTGAGGGAGAGGGAGAGGGAGAGGGAGGGAGAATAAGACGGAGAGAGCAGACAAAGGGAGAGGGAGAAAGACAGACGGGTCTGAGAGAGAGAGCGGTCCGAGAGAGAGGGAGTGGTCCAAGAGAGAGGGAGCGGTCCGAGAGAGAGAGTGCCGACAGAGAGAGAGAGCGGACAGAGATAGAGAGCAGACAGAGAGAGAGAGAGGGAGCGGACAAAGAGAGAGATAGAGAGCAGACCGAGAGAGAGAGACAGAGCGGACCGAGAGAGAGGGAGTGGTCCAAGAGAGAGGGAGCGGTCCGAGAGAGAGAGTGCCGACAGAGAGAGAGAGCGGACAGAGAGAGAGAGCGGACAGAGATAGAGAGCAGACAGAGAGAGAGAGGGAGGGAGCGGACAGAGAGAGAGAGAGAGATAGAGAGCAGACCGAGAGAGAGAGACAGAGCGGACCGAGAGAGAGGGACAGAGCGGACCAAGAGAGAGGGACAGAGCGGACTGAGTGAGAGAGAGCAGATGGAGAGAGAGGGAGAGGAAGCATGAGCTGGAGAAGGGGGATCAAGAGAGGGAGGGAGAGCTGGGATCGAGAGACAGAGGGAGAGGGGGCACCAAGAGAGAGAGGGAGAGGGAGAGAGCAGATTGAGAGAGGGAGTGGGAGGGGGAGAGAGGGAGAAAGGGCAATAGGGAGATAGGGAAAGAAGGAGAGAGGGAGAGAGGGAGGGAGGCAGAGGGAGAGAGGCAGAGAGAGGAGAAGGAGAAGGAGAGGGAGAAGGAGAGTTGGATTGCAGACCGAGAGAGAGAGGAGAGGGAGAGAGAGAGAGAGAAAGGGAGAGAGGGTCCGGTAGTGGAATGAGAGAGGGAGCGGGAGCGGGACGCGAATGGGAGCGGGAGCAGCAGCGGGGCGAGTGAGGGAGCGGGAGCAGGGCGACAGAGGATCAAGTGAAGGAGCGGCGGCAGAGGGGGAGAGGGAGCAGAGCGAAAGGGGGAGTGGGAGCGGAGCGAGAGAGGGAGCGGAGTGAGAGAGAGAGCAGGAGAGGAGTGAGAGAGGGAGTGGGAGAGGAGCGAGAGAGGGAACACGAGCCGAGCAAGATAGGGAGCCGGTTCTGAGCAAGAGAAGGAGAGAGCGGACCGAGCAAGAGAGGGAGAGGGAGAGGGGGGACCGAGGGAGAGAGGGAGAGGGAGAGAGTGGACGGAGAGAAGGAGTGGGAGAGAGAGAGGGAGAAGTTGAGGGAGAAGGAGAGGGAGAAGGAGAGGGAGAAGGAGAGGGAGATTGCGGATCGAGAGAGAGAGGGAGAGAGAAAGGACCAAGAGAGAGAGCTTGAGGGAGATGGAAAGGGAGCGAGTGAGAGGAAGAGAGTGGATCGGGAGATAGGAGGAGAGAGGACTGAGGGAGAGGGGGAGGGAGGGAGAGTAAGAGGGAGAGAGCAGAACAAGGGAGAGGGAGAAATACAGATGGGTCTGAGAGAGAGACAGCGGTCCGAGAGAGAGGGAATGGTCCAAGAGAGAGGGAGTGGTCCGAGAGAGAGGGAGTGGTCCGAGAGAGAGAGTGCCGACAGAGAGAGAGAGGGGACAGAGATAGAAAGCGGACAGAGAGAGAGAGGGAGCAGACACAGAGAGAAAGAGAGAGAGAGAGCGGACCAAGAGAAAGAGACAGAGCAGACCAGGAGAGAGAGAGACAGAGAGAGGGGACCGAGAGAGAGAGAGACAGAGTGGACTGAGAGAGAGAGAGACAGAGCGGACCGAGAGAGACAGAGACAGAGCGGACCGAGAGAGAGAGAGACAGAGCAGACCGAGAGAGAGAGAGACTGCGGACCAAGAGAGAGACAACGGACCGAGAGAGAGCAGGCCGAGAGGGAGAGGGAGTGGGAGAGGTAGCGTGAGCGGAACGAGAGAGGGAGAGGGGGGACCGAGAGAGAGAGGGAGAGGGGGGGGACTAAGAGAGAGAGGAACAGGGAGAGAGCGGACTGACAGGGGGAGAGGGAGAGAGAGAGGGAGAGGGAGAGAGAAAGAGAGAGGGAGTGGGTGAGAGGGTGAGAGGGAGAGAGGGAGAGAGCCGGAGGTAGAGAGGCAGGCAGAAGGAGAGGGAGAAGGAGAGTTGGATTGCAGACCGAGAGAGAGCGGAGAGGGACAGGGACAGGGAGAGAGCGGATCAAGAGAGAAAGAGAGAGAGGGAGAGGGAGTAGGCAGAGAAAGGGAGCGGGAGCGGCAGCGGGGCAAATGAGGGAGCGGGAGCTGGGCGAGAGAGGAAGCGAGAATGGGGCAAGAGAGGATCGAGAGATGGAGCGTGGCAAGAGGGGCAAATGAGGGAGCGGGAGCTGGGCAAGAGAGGAAGCGAGTGCGGGTCAAGAGAGGATTGAGAGATGGAGCGTGGCAAGAGGGGGTGCGGGAACGAAGCGAAAGGGGGAGAGCGAGCGGAGCGAGAGAGGGAGTGGGAGCGGGAGCGGAGCGAGAGAGGGAGCGGGAGAGAAGCGAGAGAGGGAGCGGGAGAGGAGAGAGAGAGGGAGCGGGAGAGGAGCGAGAGAGGGAGCGGGAGAGGAGCGAGAGAGGGAGCGGGAGAGGATCGAAAGAGGGAGCGGGAGAGGAGCGAGAGAGGGAGCGGGAGAGGAGCGAGAGAGGGAGAGGGGGGACCGTGAGAGAGAGGGAGGGGGGGGACCGAGAGAGAGAGACGGAGAGGGAGAGAGCGGACTGAAGGGGGAGTGGAAGAGAGAGAGGGAGAGGGAGAGAGAGAGGGAGAGAGGGAGAGAGGGAGAGAGCGAGAGAGCGAGAGAGCGAGAGGGAGAGAGGGAGAGAGGGAGAGAGGGAGAGAGGGAGAGAGGGAGAGAGGGAGAGAGCCAGAGGGAGAGAGGCAGGCAGAAGGAAAGGGAGAAGGAGAGGGAGAAGGAGTGGGAGAAGGAGAGGGAGAAGGAGAGGGAGTTTGCAGATCGAGAGAGGAGAGGGAGAGAGAAAGGACCAAGAGAGACAGGTTGAGGGAGATGGAGAGGGAGCGAGTGAGAGGAAGAGAGCGGATCGGGAGATAGGAGGAGAGCGGACTGAGGGAGAGGGAGAGGGAGGGAGAGTAAGAGAGAGAGAGCAAACCAAGGGAGAGGGAGAAAGACAGACGTGTCTGAGAGAGAGTGGTCTGAGAGAGAGAGAGAGCGGACCAAGAGAAAGAGACAGAGCAGACTGAGAGAGAGAGACAGAGCTGACAGAGAGAGAGAGAGAGCGGACCAAGAGAGAGGGAGATGGAGCATGAGCGGAAGGAGAGAGGGAGAGGGGGGACCGAGAGCGAGAGGGACAGGGGGGACAGAGAGAGAGAGGGAGAGAGTGGACTGAGAGGGGGAGTGGAAGAGAGAGAGGGAGAGAGAGAGGGAGAGAGGGAGAGAGGGAGAGAGCGAGAGAGCGAGAGAGCTAGAGAGCAAGAGAGCGAGAGGGAGAGAGGGAGAGAGGGAGAGAGCCAGAGGGAGAGAGGCAGGCAGAAGGAGAGGTAGAAGGAGAGGGAGAAGGAGAGGGAGTTTGCAGATCGAGAGAGGAGAGGGAGAGAGAAAGGACCAAGAGAGACAGGTTGAGGGAGATGGAGAGGGAGCGAGTGAGAGGAAGAGAGCAGATTGGGAGATAGGAGGAGAGCGGACTGAGGGAGAGGGAGAGGGAGGGAGAGTAAGAGAGAGAGACCAAACCAAGGGAGAGGGAGAAAGACAGACGTGTCTGAGAGAGAGTGGTCTGAGAGAGAGAGAGAGCGGACCAAGAGAAAGAGACAGAGCGGACTGAGAGAGAGAGAGAGACAGAGCAGACCGAGAGAGAGAGAGAGAGCGGACCAAGAGAGAGGGAGATGGAGCATGAGCGGAAGGAGAGAGGGAGAGGGGGGACCGAGAGACAGAGGGACAGGGGGGACAGAGAGAGAGAGGGAGAGAGCGGACTGAAAGAGGGAGTGGGAAAGAGAGAGGGAGAGGGAGAGAGGCAGAGGGAGAGAGGCAGAGGGAGAGAGGCAGAGGGAGAGAGGCAGAGGGAGAGAGGCAGGGAGAAGGAGAGGGAGAAGGAGAGTTGGATTGCAGACCGAGAGAGAGAGGAGAGGGAGAGATTGAGGGAGAGAGCGGACTGAGAGAGAAAGAGAGAGTGAGAGAGGGAGCGGGAGTGGAACGAGAGAGGGAGCGGGAGTGGGGCGAGAAAGGGAGCAAGAGATGGAGCAGAGCGTGAGGGGGAGCGGGAGGGGAGCGAGAGAGGGAGCGGAAGAGGAGCGAGTGAGGGAGCGGAAGAGGAGCACGAGAGGGAGCGGGAGCTGACTGAGAGAGTGTGAGCGAGTGGGAGAGGGAGCACAGCGAGAGAGAGAGCTGGAGCGCAGCTAGAGAGGGAGCGGGTGTGGAGCGAGAGAGGGAGCGGGAGCGGAGCAAGAGAGGGAGCGGGACCGCAGCGAGAGAGGGAGCAGGAGAGGAGCGAGAGAGGGAGCGGGAGTAGGGTGAGAAAGGGAGCGGGAGCGGGCTGAGAGACGGAGTGGGAGTGGGGAAAGAGGGGAAGCGGGAGCAGGGTGAGAGAGGTGTGAGAGATGGAGCAGAGTGAGAGGGGGAGCAGGAGCGCAGCAACAGGGGGAGCGAAGTGAGAAAGGGAGCAGGAGCGGAGCGAGAGAGGAAGCGGGAGAGAGAGAGGGAGGGGGAGAGGGAGTGCGATAGAGGGAGAGAGGCAGAGGAAGAGAGGCAGAGGGAGAAGGAGAGGGAGATTGAGAGGGAGAAGGAGAGGGAGAAGCAGAGAGAGGAGCGGGAGAAGGAGAGGGAAAGGAGAGTAAGATTGCGGATCGAGAGAGAGGAGAGGGAGAGAGAAAGGACCAAGAGAAAGATGATGAAGGAGATGGAGAGGGAGCGAGTGAGAGGAAGAGAGCGGATCGGGAGAGAGGAGGAGAGCGGATTGAGGGAGGGGGAGAAGGAGCATGAGGGAGAGTAAGAGGGAGAGAGCAGACCAAAGGAGAGGGAGAAAGACAGACAGGTCCGAGAGAGAGAGAGCGGTCCAAGAGAGAGAGCGGAACAAGAGAGAGAGCAGACTGAGAGAGAGAGAATGAGAGCAGACGAAGAGAGAGAGAGAGCGGACCGAGAGAGAGCGGACCAACAGAGAAAGCAGACCGAGAGCGAGAGAGCAGACTGCGAGAGAGAGAGAGAGGGAGAGAGAGAGGGAGCGGGAGAAGAGAGAGAGAGCAGACTGAGAGAGACAGAGAGAGTGAATCAAGAGAGGGAGAGCATACCGAGGGAGAGAGCAGAACGAGTGAGAGAGAGAAGATCGAGACAAGGGAACGGGAGCGGGACAATAGTGAGAGAGGGAGCGGGAGTGTAGTGAGAGAGGGAGCGGGAGCGGAACAAGACAGGGAGCAGGAGCGGGAGTGTAACGAGAGAGGGAGCGGGAGCGGGGCAAGAGAGGAAGTGGGAGCGGGGCGAGAGGGGGAGCGGGAGCGGGGCGAGAGAGTGAGCGGGAGCGGGAGTGGGGCGATAGAGGGAGCGGGAGCAGGGCGATAGAGGGAGCGGAGCAGGGCGAGAGAAGGAGCGGGAGCAGGGTGAGAGAAGGAGCGGCAGCAGGGTGAGAGAGGGAGTGGGAGCGGGGCAAGAGAGGGAGCAGGAGCGAGGCGAGAGAATGAGCGGGAGAAGAGCGAGAGACGGAGCGGACCGAGAGGGGGAACGGGAGCGGAGCGAGAGAGTGATCGGGGGTGGAGCAAGAGATGGAGCAGGAGAGGAGCGAGAGAGGGAGCAGGAGCAGGGCGAGAGAGGGAGCGGGAGCCGAGCGAGAGAGTGAGTGGAAGCCGAGCGAGAGAGGGAGCATTTTCCGAGCGAGAGAGGGAGAGGGAGAAGGGGGACTGGGCGAGAGAGGGAGAGGGAGAGGGAGAGAGCAGACCAAGAGAGGGAGTGGGAGAGAGAGGGGGAGGGGGATAGAATGAGAGAGGCAGAGTGGGAGAGATGCAGAGGGAGAAGGAGTGGGAGTGAGAGAGGGAGAAGGAGAGGGAGAAGGAGCAGGAGAAGGAGAGGGAGATTGCGGATCGAGAGAGAGGAGAGGGAAAGAGAAAGGACCACGAGAGAGAGGGTGAGGGAGATGGAGAGGGAGCGAGTAAGAGGAAGAGAGCGGATCGGGAGAGAGGAGGAGAGAGGATTGAGGGAGGGGGAGCGGGAGCATGAGGGAGAGTAAGGAGAGAGCAGACCAAAGGAGAGGGAGAAAGACAGACAGGTCCGAGAGAGAGAGAGAGCGGTCCGAGAGAGAGAGCGGAACAAAAGAGAGAGCAGACCGAGAGAGAGAGAATGAGAGCAGACCAAGAGAGAGAGAGAGCAGACCGAGAGAGAGAGTGGACCAACAGAGAAAGCAGACCAAGAGCGAGAGATCAGACCGCGAAATAGAGAGAGAGAGAGAGGGAGCGGGAGCAGAGAGAGTGAGAGCGGACTGAGAGAGACAGAGAGAGCGAATCAAGAGAGGGAGAGCGTACCGAGGGAGAGAGCAGAACGAGTGAGAGAGAGAAGATCGAGACAAGGGAACGGGAGTGGGAGAGGGAGCGGGACAGTAGTGAGAGAGGGAGCAGGAGTGTAGCAAGAGAGGGAGCAGGAGCGGAACGAGATAGGGCGCGGGACTGGGAGCGGGGCGAGAGAGGGAGCAGGAGTGTAGCGAGAGAGGGAGCGGGAGCGGAACAAGACAGGGAGCAGGAGTGGGAGTGTAACGAGAGAGGGAGCGGGAGCGAGGCGAGAGAGGAAGTGGGAGCGGGGCGAGAGAGGGAGCGGGAGCGGGGCGAGAGAGGGAGCGGGAGCGGGGTGAGAGAGGGAGCGGGAGCAGGGCGATAGAGAGAACGGGAGCAGGGCGAGAGAAGGAGCGGGAGCAGGGTGAAAGAGGGAGTGGGAGCGGGGCAAGAGAGGGAGCAGGAGCGAGGCGAGAGAATGAGCGGGAGAAGAGCGAGAGACGGAGCGGACCGAGAGGGGGAACGGGAGCGGAGCGAGAGAGTGAGCGGGGGTGGAGCAAGAGACGGAGCAGGAGAGGAGCGAGAGAGGGAGCGGGAGCGGGAGCGGGAGCGGGGCGAGAGAGGGAGCTGGAGCCGAGCGAGAGAGTGATTGGAAGCCGAGAGAGAGAGGGAGCATTTTCTGAGCGAGAGAGGGAGAGGGAGAAGGGGGACTGGGCGAGAGAGGGAGAGGGAGAGGGGGGACCAAGAGAGAGAGGGAGAGGGAGAGGGAGAGAGCAGACCAAGAGAGGGAGTGGGAGAGAGGGGGGGAGGGGGATAGAATGAGAGAGGCAGAGTAGGAGAGATGCAGAAGAAGAAGGAGTGGGAGTGAGAGAGGGAGAAGGAGAGGGAAAAGGAGCGGGAGAAGGAGCGGGAGATTGCGGATCGAGAGAGAGGAGAGGGAAAGAGAAAGGACCACGAGAGAGAGGGTGAGGGAGATGGAGAGGGAGCGAGTAAGAGGAAGAGAGCGGACTGAGGGAGAGGGAGAGGGACAGGGTGGGAGAGTAAGAGAGAGGGAGCAGACCAAGGGAGAGGGAGAAAGACAGATGGGTCCAAGAGAAAGCGGTCCGAGAGAGAGATAGAGCGGTCCGAGAGAGAGGGAGCGGTCTGAGAGAGAGGGAGTGGTCCGAGAGAGAGAGTACCGACAGAGAGAGAGAGCGGACAGCGATAGAGAGCGGACAGCGATAGAGAGCGGACAGCGATAGAGAGCGGACAGCGATAGAGAGCGGACAGAGAGAGAAAGAGAGAGAGCGGACCGAGAGAAAGAGACAGAGCAGACCGAGAGTGAGAGAGGAGACCGAGAGAGAGGGAGACGGAGAGGGAGCATGAGTGGAACGAGAGAGGGAGAGGGGGGACTGAGAGAGAGAGGGAGAGGGGGGACTGAGAGAGAGGGAGCAGGAGCAGAACGAGAGAGGGAGCTGGAGTGGGGGCGAGAAAGGGAGCGGGAGCGGGAGCGGCAGCGGGGCAAGTGAGGGAGTGGGAGCTAGGTGACAGAGGAGTGAGAGATGGAGCGGAGCGAGATGGGGAGTGCGAGCGTAGCAACAGGGGAGCGGAGCGAGAGAGGAGGCGGGAGAGAGGGAGCGGGAGAGGAGCGAGAGAGAGAGTGGGAGAGGAGCGAGAGAGGGAGCGGGAGAGGAGCGAGAGAGGGAGCGGGAGAGGAGCGAGAGAGGGAGCAGGAGAGGTTGCGAGAGACGGAGCAGGAGAGGAGCGAGAGAGGGAGCGGGAGAGGTGCGAGAGAGGGAGCGGGAGAGGTGCGAGAGACGGAGCGGGAGAGGTGCGAGAGATGGAGCGGGAGAGGAGCGAGAGAGGGAGCGGGAGAGGAGCGAGAGAGGGAGCGGGAGAGGAGCGAGAGAGGGAGCAGGAGAGGTTGCGAGAGACGGAGCAGGAGAGGAGCGAGAGAGGGAGCGGGAGAGGTGCGAGAGAGGGAGCGGGAGAGGTGCGAGAGACGGAGCGGGAGAGGTGCGAGAGATGGAGCGGGAGAGGAGCAAGAGAGGGAGCGGGAGAGGAGCGAGAGAAGGAGCGGGAGAGGAGCGAGAGAGGGAGCGGGAGCCGAGCGAGAGAGGGAACGGGAGAGGAGCAAGAGAGGGAGCGCGAGCCGAGCGAGAGAGGGAGCGGAAGCCTAGCGAGAAAAGGAGCGGGACCAGAGCAAGAGAAGGAGCGGGAACAGAGCGAGAGATTGAGCGGGAGCCAAGTGAGAGAGGGAGTGTGTGCCGTGCCAGAGAGGGAGCAGGAGCCGAGCAAGAGAGCGAGTGTGGACCGAGGGAGAGAGAGCTGACCAAGAGAGAGAGACCGAGCGGACCAACAGAGAAAGCATACCGAGAGAGAGAGAGAGCAGACCGAGAGAGAGAGAGAAAGCAGACCGAGAGAGAGAGAGAGAGAGAGAGAGAGAGCGGACCAAGAGAGAGAGCGGACCGAGTGAGAGATCGAGACAGAGAGAACGGGAGCGAGAGTGGGAGCGGGAGTGTAGCGAGAGCGGGAGCGGGAGTGTAGCAAGAGCGGGAGCGGAACGAGAAGGGGACCGGGAGCGGAACAAGAGTGGGAGCGGGACCGGGAGCGGGGCGAGAGAGGGAGCGGGAGCGGGGCGAGAAAGAGAGCGGGTGCGGGGCGAGAGAGGGAATGGGAGCGGGGCGAGAGAGGGAGCAGGAGCGGGGTGAGAAAGTGAGCGGGAGAGGAGTGAGAGACGGAGCGGAGTGAGAGGGGGAGCAGGAGAGAAGCGAGAGAGGGAGCAGGAGAGGACCAAGAGAGGGAGCGGGAGCCAAACGAGAGGGGGAGCAGGAGCTGAGAGAGAGTGGGAGCAGGAGCCAAGCGAGAGAGGGAGCGGGATCCGAACGAGAGAGGGAGAGGGTGGTCCGAGAGAGAGAAGGAGCGGGAGCGGAGCGAGAGAGTGAGCAGAGCGAGTGAGTGAGCAGGAGAGAAGCGAGAGAGGGAGCAGGAGAGGAGCGAGAGAGGGAGTGGGAGCCGAGCGAGAGGGGGAGAGGGTCGACCGAGAGAGAGAGGGAGCGGGAGCGGAGCGAGAGAGGGAGTGGGAGCGGAGCCAGAAAGAGAGCGGGAGCGGAGCCAGAAAGAGAGTGGGAGCGAAGCCAGAGACGGAGCTGGAGCAGAGCCAGAGACGGAGCGGGAGCGGAGCCAGAAAGGGAACGGGAGCGGGGCGAGAGAGGCCATGGGAGCGAGGCGAGAGAGGCTGCGGGAGCGGGGCGAGAGAAGGAGTGGGAGCGGGGTGAGAGAGGGAGCGGGAGCGGGGCGAGAGAGGGAGCAGGAGAGGAGCGAGAGGGACAGCTGGAACCAAGCGAGAGAGGCAGCGGGAGCCAAGCGAGAAAGGGAGCGGGAGCAAAGTGAGAGAGGGAGCGGGAGTGTAACGAGAGAGCGAGTGGGAGCGGTGCGAGAGAGGGAGCGGGAGTAGAGCGAGAGACGGAGTGGAGCGAGAGAGTGAGCAGGAGAGGAGCAAGAGATGGAGCAGGAGAGGAGCGAGAGAGGGAGCGGGAGCAGGGCGAGAGAGGGAGCAGGAGCGGAGCGAGAGAGTGAGCGGGAGTAGAGTGAGAGACGGAGCGGAGCGAGAGGGGGAGCCTGAGCAGAGCAAGAGAGGGAGCGGAGCGAGAGAGTGAGCGGGAGTGGAGCGAGAGACGGAGCAGGAGAGGAGCGAGAGAGCGAGTGGGTGCTGAGCGAGAGGTGGGAGCGGGAGCAGAGTTAGAGTGGGAGTGGTAGCCGAGCGAGAGAGGGAGCGGGATCCGAGCGAGAGAGGGAGAGGGCGATCTGAGAGAGAGAGGGAGCAGGAGAGGAGCGAGAGAGGGAGTGGGAGCCGAGGGAGAGGGAGAGAGGGTGGACCGAGAGTGAGAGAGGGAGCGGGAGCGGATCGAGAGAGGGTGTGGGAGCGGAGCCAGCGAGAGAGCGGGAGCGGAGCCAGAGAGAGAGTGGGAGCGGAGCCAGAGAGAGCGGGAGCGGAGCCAGAGACGGAGCGGGAGTGGAGCCAGGGAGGGAACTGGAGCGGGGCGAGAGAGGGCATGGGAGCCGGCCGAAAGAGGGACCGGGAGCGGGAGCGGGGCGAGAGAGGGAACGGGACAGGAGCGAGAGGGGCAGCTCGAACCAAGCGAGAGAGGCAGCGGGAGCCGAGCGAGAGAGGGAGTGGGAACAGAGCGAGAGTAGAAGCGTGAGCAGAGCGAGAGAAGGAGCAGGACTGGGAGCGGGGCGAGAGAGTGAGCGGGAGCGGGGCGAGAGAGTGAGCGGGAGCGGGTGAGAGAGGGAGCGGGACTGTAGCAAGAGAGGGAACAGGAGAGGAGCGAGAGCGCGAGTGGGTGCCGAGCGAGAGGGGGAGTGGGAGCTGAGTGAGAGTGGGAGCGGTAGCCGCATGAGAGAGGGAGTGGGATACGAGCGAAAGAGGGAGAGGGAGAGGGGGCACCGAGGGAACGGGAGCGGGAGCAGGAGCGGAGCAAGAGCGGGAGCGGGAGCGGAGCCAGAGAAGGAGCGGGTGCGGGGCGAGAGAGGGAGCAGGAGTGAGGCGAGAGAGGGAGCAGGAGTGGGGCGAGAGAGTGAGCAGGAGCGGGGCAAGAGAGTGAACGGGAGATGAGTGAGAGGCAGAGCAGAGCAAGCGGGGGAGCGGGAACGGAGCGAAAGAGGGAGCAGAGTAGAGAGTGAGCGGGAGCTGAGCGAGAGAGGGAGTGGGTGCCGAGCAAGAGAGCGAGAGCGGACCGAGGGAGAGAGAGCTGACCAAGAGAGAAAGAGAGAGAGCAGACCAAGAGAGAGAGCGGACCAACAGAGAAAGCAGACCGAGAGAGAGAGAGCAGACTGAGAGAGAGAGAGCGAGAGAGAGAGCAGACTGAGAGAGCGGATCGAGAGAGACAGAGAGAGCCGATCGAGAGAGAGAGAGAGCGGACTGAGAGAGAGAGCGGAACGAGTGAGAGACAGAAGATCGAGACAGAGGGAACGGGAGCGGGTGAGGGAGCGGGACTGTAGCGAGAGAGGGAGCGGGAGTGTAGTGAGAGAGGGAGTGGGAGCGGAACGAGTCAGGGAGTGGGAGCGGGGCGAGAGAGGGAGCGGGAGTGGGAGCGGGGCGAGAGAGGGAGTGGGAGCGGGGCGAGAGAGGGAGCAGGAGCGGGGAGATAGAGGGAGCGGGAGCGGGGCGAGAGAAGGAGCGAGAGCGGGGCGAGAGAAGGAGAGGGAGCGGGGCGAGAGAAGGAGCGGGAGCGGGGCGAGAGAAGGAGCGGGGTAAGTGGGAGCAGGAGCGAGACGAGAGAGTGAGCGGGAGAAGAGCGAGAGACGGAGCGGCCCGAGAGGGGGAACGGGAGCGGAGCGAGAGAGGGAGCAGAGCGAGAGAGGGTGTGGAGCAAGAGAGTGAGTGGGAGTAGCGCGAGAGACAGAGTAGGAGCAGAGCCAGAGAGGCCGCAGGAGCGGGGCGAGAGGGGGAGCGGGAGCAGGGCGAGAGAGGGAGCAGGAGCCGAGCGAGAGAGGGAGCGGGAGCCGAGCGAGAGAGGGAGTGGGTGCCGAGCAAGAGAGCGAGAGCGGACCGAGGGAGAGAGAGCTGACCAAGAGAGAAAGACAGAGAGCGGACAAAGAGAGAGAGCGGACCAACAGAGATAGCAGACCAAGAGAGAGAGAGCAGACTGAGAGAGAGAGAGCGAGAGAGAGCAGACTGAGAGAGAGAGCGGATCGAGAGAGAGAGAGAGCAGACTGAGAGAGAGAGCGGAACGAGTGAGGGAGAGAAGATCGAGACAGAGGGAACGGGAGTGGGAGAGGGAGCGGGACTGTAGCGAGAGAGGGAGCGGGAGTGTAGTGAGAGAGGGAGCGGGAGCAGAATGAGAGAGGGAACAGGACTGGGAGCGGGGCGAGAGAGGGAGCGGGAGTGTAGCAAGAGAGGGAGTAGGAGTGGAACGAGTCAGGGAGCGGGAGTGGGAGCGGGGCGAGAGAAGGAGCGGGGCGAGAGAAGGAGCGGGAGTGGGGTGAGAGAGGGAGCAGGAGCGAGACGAGAGAGTGAGCGGGAGAAGAGCAAGAGACCGAGCGGAGCGAGAGGGGGAACTGGAGCGGAGAGAGAGAGGGAGCGGAGCAAGAGAGGGAGCGGGAGCAGGGAGAGAGAGGGAGCTGGAGTGGGGCGAGAGAGGGAGCGGGAGTAGAGCGAGAGATCGAGCGGAGCGAGAGATCGAGTGGAGCGAGAGGGGGAGCGGGAGCAGAGTAAGAGAGGGAGCAGAGCGAGAGAGTGAGCAGGAGAGGAGCGAGAGAGGGAACGGGTGCCGAGCAAGAGTGGGAGCAGGAGCTGAGTGAGAGTGGGAGCGGTAGCCGAGCGAGAGAGGGAGCAGGATCCGAGCGAAAGAGGGAGAGGGAGGGGGTGACCGAGAGAGGGAGCGGGAGCAGTAGCGGAGTAAGAGCGGGAGCGGAGCCAGAGAGGGAGCAGGAGTGGAGCCAGAGAGGGAGTGGGAGTGGAGCCAGAGAGGGAGCGGGAGAGGTGCGAGAGAGGGAGTGGGAGAGGTGCGAGAGAGGGAGCGGGAGAGGAGCGAGAGAGGGAGCAGGAGCCGAGCGAGATAGGGAGCGGGATCCGAGCGAGAGAGGGAGAGGGGGGACCGAGAGAGAGAGGGAGAGGGGGGACATAGAGAGAGAGGGAGCGGGAGCGGAGCCAGAGAGGGAGCGGGAGCGGAGCAAGAGAGGGAGCTGGAGCAGAGCCAGAGAGGCCGCGGGAGCGGGGCGAGAGAGGGAGCGGGAGCAGGGCGAGAGAGGGAGCGGGAGAGGAGCGAGAGAGGGAGCGGGAGAGGAGCGAGAGATGGAGCGGACGAGAGGGGGAACTGGAGCGGAGCGAGAGAGGGAGCGGAGCGAGAGAGGGAGCGGAGCAAGAGAGTGAGTGGGAGTAGAGCGAGAGACAGAGCAGGAGAGGAGCGAGAGAGGGAGCGGGAGCGGGGCGAGAGAGGGAGCAGGAGTGGAGCGAGAGATGGAGCGGGAGTAGAGCGAGAAATCGAGCGGAGCGAGAGGGGGAGCGGGAGCAGAATGAGAGGGAGCAGAGCGAGAGAGTGAGCGGAAGCGGGGCGAGAGAAGGAGCGGGAGCGGGGCGAGAGAGGGAGCGGGGTGAGAGTGGGAGCAGGAGTGAGACGAGAGAGTGAGCGGGAGAAGAGCGAGAGACGGAGCGGCCCGAGAGGGGGAACGGGAGCGGAGCGAGAGAGGGAGCGGAGAGAGAGAGGGAGCAGAGCGAGAGAGGGTGTGGAGCAAGAGAGTGAGTGGGAGTAGAGCGAGGGACAGAGCAGGAGCAGAGCCAGAGAGGCCGCAGGAGCGGGGCAAGAGGGGGAGTGGGAGCAGGGCGAGAGAGGGAGCAGGAGCCGAGCGAGAGGGGGAGCGGGAGCCGAGCGAGAGAGGGAGTGGGTGCCGAGCAAGAGAGCGAGAGCGGACCGAGGGAGAGAGAGCTGACCAAGAGAGAAAGAGAGGGAGCGGACAAAGAGAGAGAGCGGACCAACAGAGATAGCAGACCGAGAGAGAGAGAGCAGACTGAGAGAGAGAGAGCGAGAGAGAGAGCAGACTGAGAGAGCGGATCGAGAGAGAGAGAGAGCGGACTGAGAGAGAGAGCGGAACGAGTGAGGGAGAGAAGATCGAGACAGAGCCAACGGGAGCGGGAGAGGGAGCGGGACTGTAGCGAGAGAGGGAGCGGGAGTGTAGTGAGAGAGGGAGCGGGAGCAGAACGAGAGAGGGAGCGGGACTGGGAGCGGGGCGAGAGAGGGAGCGGTAGTGTAGCAAGAGAGGGAGTAGGAGTGGAACGAGTCAGGGAGCAGGAGCGGGAGCGGGGCGAGAGAAGGAGCGGGGCGAGAGAAGGAGCGGGAGTGGGGTGATAGAGGGAGCAGGAGCGAGACGAGAGAGTGATCGGGAGAAGAGCAAGAGACGGAGCGGAGAGAGAGGGGGAACTGGAGCGGAGAGAGAGAGGGAGCGGAGCGAGAGAGGGAGCGGGAGCGGGGCGAGAGAGGGAGCGGGAGTAGAGCGAGAGATCGAGCGGAGCGAGAGCTCGAGCGGAGCGAGAGGGGGAGCGGGAGCAGAGGAAGAGAGGGAGCAGAGTGAGAGAGTGAGCAGGAGAGGAGCGAGAGAGGGAACGGGTGCCGAGCAAGAGTGGGAGCAGGAGCTGAGTGAGAGTGGGAGCGGTAGCCGAGCGAGAGAGGGAGCAGGATCCGAGCGAAAGAGGGAGAGGGAGAGGGGGGACCGAGAGAGGGAGCGGGAGCAGTAGCGGAGTGAGAGCGGGAGCGGAGCCAGAGAGGGAGCAGGAGTGGAGCCAGAGAGGGAGTGGGAGTGGAGCCAGAGAGGGAGCGGGAGAGGTGCGAGAGAGGGAGTGGGAGAGGTGCGAGAGAGGGAGCGGGAGAGGAGCGAGAGAGGGAGCAGGAGCCGAGCGAGATAGGGAGCGGGATCCGAGCGAGAGAGGGAGCGGGAGCCGGTCGAGAGAGGAGGTGGGAGCATTGCGAGAGAGGGAGCGGGAGATGCGCAATAGAGGGAGCGGGAGCTGAAACAGAGAGGGAGCAGGAGCCGAGCCAGAGACGGAGCGGCAGACGAGCCAGAGAGGGAGCGGGAGAGGAGCCAGAGAGGGAGCGGGAGACGAGCCAGAGAGGGAGCGGGAGACGAGCCAGAGAGGGAGCGGGAGACGAGCCAGAGAGGGAGCGGGAGACGAGCCAGATAGGGAGCGGGAGACAAGCCAGAGAGGGAGCGGGAGCCGAGCCAGAGAGGGTGCGGGAGCCGAGCCAGAGAGGGAGCGGGAGCCGAGCCAGAGAGGGAGCGGGAGCCGAGCCAGAGAGGGAGCGGGAGCCGAGCAAGAGAGGGCGTGGGAACCGAGCGAGAGAGTGAGCAGGAGCCGAGCGAGAGATGGCGCGGGAGCCGAGCATGAGAGAAAGCGGCAGCCGAGCGAGAGAGGGTGAGGGAAAGTGGGGACTGAGCGACAGAGGGTGCGGGATTGGGAGTGGATCGAGAGAGAGGGAGCGGACCGAGAGTGAGAGAGCGGACCGAGAGCGAGAGCGGACCGAGAGAGAGAGAGCGGGCCGAGAGAGAGAGCGGACTGAGAGAGAGAGCAGACCGAGAGAGAGAGCGGACCGAGAGAGAGAGTGGACCAAGAGCGAGAGAGACAGAGACAGCAGACCGAGCGAGAAAGAGAAGACCGAGACAGAGGGAACGGGAGCTGGAGAGGGAGAGTGAGAGTGAGAGAGGGTGCAGGAGTGTAGCGAGAGAGGGAGATGGAGAGGGAGAGGGGGGACCGAGAGAGAGAGGGAGAGGGGGGACTGAGAGCGAGAGGGAGAGGGGGTGGGAGCAGAGCGAGAGAGCGAGCGGGAGCTGAGCGAGAGAGGGACTGGGAACAGAGCGAGAGAGGGAGTGGGAGTTGGACGAGAGAGGGAGCGGGAGAGGAGCGAGAGAGGGAGTGGAAACCGAGCAAGAGAGGGAGCGGGTTCTGAGTGAGAGAGGGAGAGTGAGAGAGGGAGAGGGAGAGAGGGGACCAAGAGAGAGAGGGAGAGGGAAAAGGAGAGAGGGAGAGAGGCAGAGAAAGAGAGGGAGAGAGCCAGAGGGAGAGAGGCAGAGGGAGAAAGGCAGAGGGAGAGAGTGGATCAAGAGAGAGAGAGAGAGAGAGAGGGAGTGGGAGGGGAACGAGGCAGTGGGAAAGGTGCGAGAGAGATGCAAGAGATGGAGCGGAGCGAAAGGGGGAGCAGGAACGGAGCAACACAGGGAGCGGAGCGAGAGAGGGAGCGGGAGCGGAATGAGAAAGAGAGAGCGGGCGTGCAGCGATAGAGGGAGCGGGAGCGGAACGAGAGAGGGAACGGGAGTGGAGTGAGAGAGGGAGCGGGAGCGGGGTGAAAGAGGGAGCGGGAGCGGGGTGAGAGAGGGAGCAGGAGCCGAGCAAGAGAGCGAGAGCGGACCGAGGGAGAGATCGCGGACCGAGCGAGAGTGAGAGAGCAGACCGGGAGAGAGAGCGGACCGAGAGAGAGAGTGAGACCAGACCGAGAGAGAGAGAAGAAACCGAGAGAGGGAGAGCGGTCTGAGAGAGAGAGAGCAGACCGAGAGAAAGGGAAAGGGAGCAGGAAGAGAGAGGGAGAGGGAGAGAGAGAGACAGAGGTGGGGAGATGTCGAGGGAGACAGTGGACCCAGAGGGAGAAGGAAAGGAGTGACAGAGGGAGTGGGAGCGGGGCGAGAGAGGGAGCGGGAGCCGAGCGAGAGAGAGAGTGGGAGACGAGCCAGAGAGGGAGCGGGAGACAAGCCAGAGAGGGAGCGGGAGACGAGCCAGAGAGGGAGCGGGAGACGAGCCAGAGAGGGAGCGGGAGACGAGCCAGAGAGGGAGCGGGAGACGAGCCAGCGAGGGAGCGGGCGACGAGCCAGAGAGGGAGCGGGAGATGAGCGAGAGAGGGCGCGGGAGATGAGCGAGACAGGGCGCGGAAGACGAGCGAGACAGGGCACGGGAGCCGAGCGAGACAGGGCGCGGGAGCCGAGCGAGAGAGGGAGCGTGAGCGGGAGTGGAGCAAGAGAGCGAGAGCGGACCGAGAGAGAGAGCAGACCGAGAGAGAGAGCAGCCCAAGAGAGAGAGACAGCAGCCCGAGAGAGAGAGAGAGAGCAGACCGAGAGAGTGAGCGGACCGAGAGAGAGAGAGCAGACCAAGAGAGAGAGAGTGAGAGCAGACAGAGAGAGAGAGCAGACCGAGAGAGAGACAGAGAGAGAGAGAGAGAGAGAGCGGGCCGAGATAGGGAGAATAGACAGAGAGAGGGAGAGCTGTCCGAGAGAGAGAGAGTGGACCAAGAGAAAGGGAAAGGGAGCAGGAGAGCGGGAGAGGGAGAGAGAGAGGGAGAGGGAGAGAGCTGAGCAAGATAGAGGACCAAGAGAGAGGGAGAGAGACAGAGAGAGAGAGAGAGAGAGGTGGGGAGATGGCGATGGAGAGAGCGGACATAGAGAGAGGGATAAGGAGCGGAGCGAGAGAGGGAGTGGGAGCGGGGCGAGAGAGGGAGCGGGAGCCGGGCGAGAGAGGGAGCCAGAGCCGGGCGAGAGAGGGAGCCGGAGCCGGGCGAGAGAGGGAGCGGGAGCCGGGTGCGAGTGGGAGCGGGAGCCGGGCGAGAGAGGGAGCAGGAATCGGGAGACAGAGGGAGCGGGAGCCGAGCGAGAGAGGGTGAGGGAAAGTGGGGACTGAGCGAGTGAGGGAGCGTGAGCGGGAGTGGAGCGGGAGAGAGAGAGCAGACCGAGAGTGAGAGCAGACCGAGAGAGCAGCCCGAGAGAGACAGAGGGAGAGGGAGAGAGCAGACCGAGAGAGAGAGAGAGAGCAGAACGGGAGAGTTAGACAGCAGCCCGAGAGAGAAAGAGAGAGAGAGCAGACCGAGAGAGTGAGCGGACCGAGAGAGAGAGAAAGCAAATCGAGAGAGGGAAAGTGAGAGCAGGCCGAGAGAGAGAGCAGACCGATAGATAGAGAGAGAGAGAGCGGAATGAGAGAGAGAGACCGGACCAAGAGAGGGAGAATATTCCGAGAGAGGGAGAGCGGTCCGAGAGAGAGAGAGTGGACACAGAGAAAGGGAAAGGGAGCAGGAGAAAGGGAGCGGGAGAGGGAGAGGGAGAGAGAAAGAGTGGAGCAAGATAGAGGACCGAGAGAGAGGGAGAGAGAGAGAGAGAGAGCGAGAGAGCGAGAGAGGTGGGGAGATTGCGAGGGAGAGTGCGGACCTAGAGAGAGGGATAAGGAGTGGAACGAGGGAGGGAGCGGGAGCGGGGCGAGAGAGGGAGCGGGAGCCGAGCGAGAGAGGGAGCGGGAGCCGAGCGAGAGAGGGAGTGGGAGCCGAGCGAAAGAGGGAGCGGGAGCCAGGCCTGAGAGGGAGCGGGAGCCGAGCGAGAGAGGGAGCGGGAGACGAACGAGAGAGGGTGAGGGAAAGTGGGGACTGAGCAAGTGAGGGAGCGTGAGCGGGAGTGGAGCGAGGGTGAGAGAGCGGACCGAGAGTGAGTGCAGACCCAGAGAAAGAGGAGCCCGAGAGAGAGAGAAAGCAGCCCGAGAGAGACAGAGAGAGAGGGAGAGAGCAGACCAAGAGAGAGAGAGAGAGAGCAGACCGAGAGCGAGAGCGGACGGAAAGAGAGAGTGAGACCAGACCGCGAGAGGGAGAAGAAACCGAGAGAGGGAGAGCTGTCTGAGAGAGAGAGAGCGGACCGGGAGAAAGGTAAAGGGAGCTGGAAAAAGAGAGAGGGAGAAGGAGAGAGAGAGAGAGAGAGAGAGAGAGAGGTGGGGAGATGGCGAGGGAGAGAGCGGACCGAGAGGGAGAAGGAGCGGAGCTAGAGAGGGAGAGGGAGTGGGGTGAGAGAGGGAGCGGGAGCCGAGCGAGAGAGGGAGCGGGAGCCCAGCAAGAGAGGGAGCGGGAGCCGAGCGAGAGAGGGAGCGGGAGACGCGCAACAGAGGGAGCGGGAGCTGAAACAGAGAGGGAGCAGGAGCCGAGCCAGAGACGGAGCAGGAGACGAGCCAGAGAGGGAGCGGGAGCCGAGCGAGAGAGGGAGCGGGAGCCGAGCGAGAGAGGGAGCGGGAGCCGAGCGAGAGAGGGAGCGGGAGCCGAGCGAGAGAGGGAGCGGGAGCCGAGCGAGAGAGGGAGCGGGAGCCGAGCGAGAGAGGCCGCGGGAGCCGAGCGAGAGAGGCCGCGGATGCCGAACAAGAGAGAGGGAGCGGGAGCCGAGCGAGAGAGGGCGCGGGACCCGAGCATGAGAGAAAGCGGCAGCCGAGCGAGAGAGGGTGATAGAAAGTGGGGACTGAGCGACAGAGGGTGTGGGATTGGGTGTGGAGCGAGAGAGAGGGAGCGGACCGAGAGTGAGAGAGCGGAGCGAGAGTGAGAGAGCGGACCGAGAGAGAGAGTGGACCAAGAGCGAGAGAGACAGAGACAGCAGACCGAGAGAGAGAGAGAAGACCGAGACAGAGGGAACGGGAGCGGGAGAGGGAGAGTGAGAGTGAGAGAGGGTGCAGGAGCGTAGCGAGAGAGGGAGACGGAGAGGGAGAGGGGGGACCGAGAGAGAGAGGGAGAGGGGGGACTGAGAGAGAGAGGGAGAGGGGGTGGGAGCAGAGCGAGAGAGCGAGCGGGAGCGGAGCGAGAGAGGGAGTGGGAGTGGGATGAGAGAGGGAGCAGGAGAGGAGTGAGAGAGGGAGTGGAAGCCAAGCAAGAGAGGGAGCGGGTTCTGAGTGAGAGAGGGGACCGAGAGAGAGAGGGAGAGGGAGAAGGAGAGACCGAGAGAGGCAGAGAGGGGGAGAGAGCCAGAGGGAGAAAGGCAGAGGGAGAGAGTGGATCAAGAGAGAAAGAGAGAGAGAGGGAGCGGGAGGGGAACGAGGCAGCGGGAAAGGGGCGAGAGAGTTGCAAGAGATGGAGTGGAGCGAAATGGGGAGCAGGAACGGAGCAAAAGAGGGAGCGGAGCGAGAGAGGGGGCGGGAGCAGAATGAGAGAGAGAGAGCGGGCGTGCAGCGATCGAGGGAGCAGGAGCGGAACGAGAGAGGGAACGGGAGTGGAGTGAGAGAGGGAGCGGGAGCGGCGTGAAAGAGGGAGCGGGAGCGGCGTGAGGAAGGGAGCGGGAGCCGAGCAAGAGAGCGAGAGCGGACCGAGGGAGAGAGAGCGGACCGAGAGAGAGTGAGAGAGCAGACCGGGAGAGAGAGCGGACGGAGAGAGAGAGTGAGACCAGGACGAGAGAGAGAGAAGAAACCGAGAGAGGGAGAGCGGTCTGAGAGAGAGACAGCAGACCGAGAGAAAGGGAAAGGGAGCAGGAAGAGAGGGAGAGGGAGAGAGAGAGAGAGAGGTGGGGAGATGGCGAGGGAGACAGTGGACAGAGAGGGAGAAGGAAAGGATCGACAGAGGGAGCGGGAGCGGGTTGAGAGAGGGAGCAGGAGCCGAGCCAGAGAGGGTGTGGGAGACGAGCCAGAGAGGGTGCGGGAGACGAGCCAGAGAGGGTGCGGGAGACAAGGCAGAGAGGGAGCGGGAGACGAGCCAGAGAGGGAGCGGGAGACGAGCCAGAGAGGGAGCGGGAGACGAGCCAGAGAGGGATCGGGAGACGAGCCAGAGAGGGAGCGGGAGACGAGCCAGAGAGGGAGCGGGAGACGAGCCAGAGAGGGAGCGGGAGTCGAGCCAGAGAGGGAGCGGCAACGGGAGTGGAGCAAGAGAGAGAGAGTGGAGCGAGAGAGAGAGCAGACCGAGAGAGAGAGACAGCAGCCCGAGAGAGAGAGAGAGAGAGAGAGCAGACCGAGAGAGTGAGCGGACCGAGAGAGAGAGATAGCAGACTGAGAGAGAGAGAGTGAGAGCAGACCGAGAGAGAGAGCAGACCGAGGGAGAGAGAGAGAGAGAGAGAGAGAGCGGGCCGAGAGAGGGAGAATAGACCGAGAGTGGGAGAGCGGTCCGAGAGAGAGTGGACCGAGAGAAAGGGAAAGGGAGCAGGAGAAAGGGAGCGGGAGAGGGAGAGAGAGAGGGAGACAGTGGAGCAAGATAGAGGACCGAGAGAGAGGGAGAGAGACAGAGAGAGAGAGAGAGAGGTGGGGAGATGGCGAGGGAGAGAGCAGACCTAGAGAGAGGGATAAGGAGCGGAGCGAGAGAGGGAGTGGGAGCCGGGCAAGAGAGGGAGCCGGAGCCAGGCGAGAGAGGGAGCCGGAGCCGGGCGAGAGAGGGAGCCGGAGCCGGGCGAGAGAGGGAGCGGGAGCCGGGCGCGAGTGGGAGCGGGAGCCGGGCGCGAGTGGGAGCGGGAGCTGGGCGAGAGAGGGAGCGGGAGGTGGGCGAGAGAGGCAGCAGGAGCCGGGAGACAGAGGGAGCGGGAGCCGAGCGAGAGGGTGAGGAAAAGTGGGGACTGAGCGAGTGAGGGAGCGTGAGCAGGAGTGGAGCGGGAGATGGAGAGCGGACCGAGAGTGAGAGCAGACCGAGAGAGCAGCCCGAGAGAGACAGAGAGAGCAGAACGGGAGAGAGAGACAGCAGTCCGAGAGAGAGAGAGAGAGAGAGCAGACCGAGAGAGTGAGCGGACCGAGAGAGAGAGAAAGCAGACCGAGAGAGAGAGAGTGTGAGAGCAGGCCGAGAGAGAGAGCAAACCGATAGAGAGAGAGAGCGAGAGCGGAATGAGAGAGAGAGACCGGGCCGAGAGAGGGCGAATAGACCGAGAGAGGGAGAGCGGTCCGAGAGAGAGAGAGAGCGGACCCAGAGAAAGGGAAAGGGAGCAGGAGAAAGGGAGCGGGAGAGGGAGAGGGAGAGGGAAAGAGTGGAGCAAGATAGAGGACCGAGAGAGAGGGAGAGAGGTGGGGAGATTGCGAGGGAGAGAGCGGAACGAGAGAGAGGGATAAGGAGTGGAGCGAGAGAGCAGGAGCGGGACGAGAGAGGGAGCGGGAGCGGGGTGAGAGAGAGAGCGGGAGCCGAGCGAGAGAGGGAGTGGGAGTTGAGCGAGAGAGGGAGCGGGAGCCGAGCCAGAGAGGGAGCGGGAGCCGAGCGAGAGAGAGTGAGGGAAAGTGGGGACTGAGCGAGTGAGGGAGCGTGAGCGGGAGTGGAGCGAGAGTGAGAGAGCGGACCAAGAGTAAGTGCAGACCGAGAGAAAGAGGAGCCCGAGAGAGAGAGAGAGCAGCCCGAGAGAGAGAGAGAGGGAGGGAGAGAGCAGACCAAGAGAGAGAGAGAGAGAGAGCAGATCGAGAGAGAGAGCGGTCCGAAAGAGAGAGTGAGACCAGACCGCGAGAGGGAGAAGAAACCGAGAGAGGGAGAGCTGTCTAAGAGAGAGAGAGCGGACCGAGAGAAAAGTAAAGGGAGAAGGAAAAATAGAGAGGGAGAAGGAGAGAGAGAGAAGTGCGGAGATGGCGAGGGAGAGAGCGGACCGAGAGGGAGAAGGAGCGGAGCGAGAGAGAGAGCGGGGCGAGAGAGGGAGCGGGAGCCGAGCGAGAGAGGGAGCGGGAGACGAGCCAGAGAGGGAGCGGGAGACGAGCCAGAGAGGGAGCAGGAGACGTGCCAGAGAGGGAATGGGAGCCGAGCAAGAGAGGGAGCGGGAGCCGAGCCATAGCGGGAGCGGGAGCCGAGGCAGAGAGGGACAGGGAGCCGAGCCAGAGAGGGAGCGGGAGCCGAGCCAGAGAGGGAGCGGTGGCCGAGCCAGAGAGGGAGCGGTGGCCGAGCCAGAGAGGGAGCGGGAGACGAGGGAGAGAGGGAGCAGGAGCCGAGCGAGAGAGTGAGTGAGAGCCCAGCACGAGCGGGTGAAGGAAAGTGGGGACTGAGCGAGAGAGGGAGTGTGAGCGGGAGTGGAGCGAGAGAGAGAGAGAGCGGACCAAGAGTGAGTGCAGACCGAGAGAGATAGCAGCCCGAGAGAGACAGCAGCCCGAGAGAGAGAGAGAGAGCAGACCGAGAGAGTGAGCGGACCGAGACAGAGAGTGAGCAGACCGAGAGAGAGAGAGTGAGAGCGGACCGAGAGAGAGAGCAGACCGGTAGAGAGAGAGAGAGAGCAAGAGAGCAGAATGAGAGAGAGAGACCGGGCCGAGAGAGGGAGAATAGACCGAGAGAGAGAGAGCGGTCCGAGTGAGGGAGAGTAGACCGAGAGAAAGGGAAAGGGAGCAGGAGAAAGGGAGTGGGAGAGGGAGAGGGAGAGGGAGAGGGAGAGAGCGGAGCAAGATAGAGGACCGAGAGAGAGGGAGAGAGACAGAGAGAGAGAGAGTGAGAGAGAGAGAGGTGGGGAGATGGCGAGGGAGAGAGTGGACCTAGAGAGAGGGATAAGGAGTGGAGCAGAGAGGGAGCGGGAGCGGGGCGAGAGAGGGAGCGGGAGCGGGGCGAGAGAGGGAGCGGGAGTGGGGCAAGAGAGGGAGCTGGAGCGGGGCGATAGAGGGAGCGGGAGCCGGGCGAGAGAGGGAGCGGGAACCGGGCGAGAGAGGGAGCGGGAGCCGGGCGAGAGAGGGAGCGGGAGCCGGGCGAGAGAGGGAGCGGGAGCTGGGCGAGAGAGGGAGTGGGAGCCGGGCGAGAGAAGGAGCGGGAGCCGGGCGAGAGAGGGAGCGGGAGCCGAGGGAGAGACTGAGTGGGAGCCGAGCGCGAGATGGTGAAGGAAAGTGGGGACTGAGCGAGAGAGGGAGCATGAGCGGGAGTGGAGCGTGAAAGAGAGAGCGGACCGAGAGTGAGAGCGGACCGAGAGAGACAGCAGCCCGAGAGAAAGAGAGAGAGCAGCCCGAGAGAGAGAGAGAGAGCAGCCCGAGAGAGTGAGCAGACCGAGAGAGAGAGAGAGCAGACCAAGAGAGAGAGAGTGAGAGCAGACCGAGAGAGAGAGCGGACCGATCGAGAGAGAGAGAGAGAGAGAGCGTAATGAGAGAAAGAGACCGGGCCGAGAGAGAGAGTATAGACCGAGAGAGGGAGAGCGGTCCGAGAGAGGGAGAGTAGACCGAGAAAAAGGGAAAGGGAGCAGGAGAAAGGGAGCGGGAGATGGAGAGGGAGAAGGAGAGGGAGAGGGAGACAGCGGAGCAAGATAGAGGACCGAGAGAGAGGGAGAGAGACAGAGAGAGAGAGAGAGAGAGAGGTGGGGAGGTGGCGAGGGAGAGAGCGGACCTAGAGAGAGGGAAAAGGAGTGGAGCAGAGAGGGAGCGGGAGCGGAGCGAGTGAGGGAGCGGGAGTGGGGTGAGAGAGGGAGCGGGAGTGGGGCGAGAGAGGGAGCGGAGTGGGGCGAGAGAGGGAGCGGGAGAGGGGCGAGAGATGGAGCGGGAGCCGGGCGAGAGAGGGAGCGGGAGCCGGGCGAGAGAGGGAGCGGGAGCCGGGCGAGAGAGGGAGCGGGAGGCGGGCGAGAGAGGGAGCGGGATGCGGGCGAGAGAGGGAGCGGGAGCCGAGCGAGAGAGGGCGCAGGTGCCGAGCGAGAGTGGGCGCAGGTGCCGAGCGAAAGAGGGCGCAGGTGCCGAGCGAGAGAGGGCGCAGGTGCCGAGCGAGAGAGGGAGCGGGAGACGAGCGAGAGAGGGCGCGGGAGACGAGCGAGAGAGGGCGCGGGAGCCGAACATGAGAGGAAGTGGCAGCCGAGCGAGAGAGGGTGAGGGAAAGTGGGAACCGAGCGACAGAGGGAGCAGGGTTTGGGAGTTGAGCGAGACAGAGAGAGCGGACCGAGAGTGAGAGCAGACCAAGAGAGAGAGCAGCTCGAGAGTGAGAGAGAGCAGCCCGAGAGAGAGAGAGAGCAGACCGAGAGAGAGAGAGAGCAGACCGAGAGAGAGAGCAGACCGAGAGAGAGAGAGAGATAGCAGGCCGAGAGAGAGAGAGCGGACGGAGAGAGAAAGCGAGAGAGAGCGGAATGAGAGGGAGAGACCGGGCCGAGAGAGGGAGAACAGACCGAGAGAGGGAGAGCGGTCCGAGAGAGAGAGAGTGGACCAAGAGAAAGGGAAAGGGAGCAGGAGAAAGCGAGCGGGAGAGGGAGAGGGAGAAGGAGGAAACGGAGCAAGATAGAGGACCGAGAGAGACGGAGAGAGACAGAGAGAGAGAGAGAGAGAGGTGGGGAGATGGTGAGGGAGAGAGCAGACCCAGAGAGAGGGTTAAGGAGCGGAGCGAGACAGGGAGCGGGAGCGGGGTGAGAGAGGGAGCCGGAGCCGGGCGAGAGACGGAGCCGGAGCCGGGCGAGAGAGGTAGCGGGAGCCAGGCGAGAGTGGGAGCGGGAGCCGAGCGAGAGAGGGTGAGGGAAAGTGGGGACTGAGAGAGTGAGGGAGTGTGAGCGGGAGTGGAGCGAGAGAGAGAGAGCGGACCGAGAGTGAGACCAGACCGAGAGAGAGAGCAGCCCGAGAGAGACAGAGAGAGAGGGAGAAAGCAGACCGAGAGAGAGAGCGGACCGAGAGAGAGAGTGAGACCAGGCCGAAAGAGGGAGAAGAAACCGAGAGAGGGAGAGCAGTCTGAGAGAGAGAGAGCGGACTGAGAGAAAAGGAAAGGGAGCAGGAAGAAGAGAGAGGGAGAGGGACAAAGAGAGAGAGAGAGAGGTGGGGAGATGGCGAGGTAGAGAGCAGACCGAGAGGTAGAAGGAAAGGAGTGACAGAGGGAGCGGGAGCGGGGCGAGTGAGGGAGTGGGAGATGAGCCAGAGAGGGAGCGGGAGACGAGCCAGAGAGGGAGCGGGAGACAAGCCAGAGAGGGAGCGGTAGACGAGCCAGAGAGGGAGCGGGAGACGAGCCAGAGAGGGAGCGGGAGACGAGCCAGAGAGGGAGCGGGAGACGAGCCAGAGAGGGAGCGGGAGACGAGCCAGAGAGGGAGCGGGAGACGAGCCAGAGAGGGAGAGGGAGCCGAGCGAGAGAGGGAGCGGGATCCGAGCGAGAGAGGGCGCAGGAGCCGAGCGAGAGAGGGCGCAGGTGCCGAGCGAGAGAGGGCGCGGGAGCCAAACATGAGAGGAAGCGGCAGCCGAGCGAGAGAGGGTGAGGGAAAGTGGGGACCGAGCGACAGAGGGTGCGGGATTGGGAGTGGAGCCAGACAGAGAGAGCGGACCGAGAGTGAGAGCAGACCAAGAGAGAGAGCAGCTTGAGAGAGAGAGAGAGCAGCCCGAGAGAGAGAGAGAGCAGACTGAGAGCGAGAGAGAGAGAGCAGACCGAGAGAGAGAGCGGACCGAGAGAGAGAGCGAGAGAGAGAGACCGGGCCGAGAAAGGGAGAACAGACCGAGAGAGGGAGAGCGGTCCGAGAGAGAGAGAGTGGACCGAGAGAAAGGGAAAGGGAGCAGGAGAAAGCGAGCGGGAGAGGGAGAGGGAGAGAGCGGAGCAAGATAGAGGACTGAGAGAGAGGGAGAGAGACAGAGAGAGAGAGAGTGAGAGAGAGGTGGGGAGATGGCGAGGGAGAGAGCGGACCTAGAGAGAGAGATAAAGAGCGGAGCGAGAGAGGGAGCAGGAGCGGGGTGAGAGAGGGAGCTGGAGCCGGGCGAGAGAGGGAGCCGGAGCCGGGCGAGAGAGGGAGCGGGAGCCAGGCGAGAGAGGGAGCGGGAGCCGAGCGAGAGAGGGTGAGGTAAAGTGGGGACTGAGCGAGTGAGGGAGCGTGAGCAGGAGTGGAGCGAGAGAGAGAGAGCGGACCGAGAGAGAGAGCAGACCGAGAGAGAGAGCAGCCCGAGAGAGACAGAGAGAGAGGGAGAGAGCAGACCGAGAGAGAGAGAGGGAGAGCAGACCGGGAGAGAGAGCGGACCAAGAGAGAGAGTGAAAGCAGGCCGAGAGAGGGAGAAGAAACCGAGAGAGGGAGAGCAGTCTGAGAGAGAGAGAGCGGACCGAGAGAAAGGGAAAGGGAGCAGGAAGAAGAGAGAGGGAGAGGGACAGAGAGAGAGAGAGGTGGGGAGATGGTGAGGTAGAGAGCGGACCGAGAGGGAGAAGGAAAGGAGCGACAGAGGGAGCGGGAGCGGGGCGAGTGAGGGAGCGGGAGCCGAGCCAGAGAGGGAGCAGGAGACGAGCCAGAGAGGGAGCAGTAGACGAGCCAGAGAGGGAGCGGGAGACGAGCCAGAGAGGGAGCGGGAGACGAGCCAGAGAGGGAGCGGGAGACGAGCCAGAGAGGGAGAGGGAGACGAGCCAGAGAGGGAGCGGGAGACGAGCCAGAGAGGGAGCGGGAGACGAGCCAGAGAGGGAGCGGGAGACGAGCCAGAGAGGGAGCGGGAGACGAGCCAGAGAGGGAGCGGGAGACGAGCCAGAGAGGGAGCGGGAGACGAGCCAGAGAGGGAGAGGGAGATGAGGCAGAGAGGGAGAGGGAGACGAGGCAGAGAGGGAGCGGGAGACGAGCCAGAGAGGGAGCGGGAGACGAGCCAGAGAGGGAGCGGGAGACGAGCCAGAGAGGGAGCGGGAGACGAGCCAGAGAGGGAGCGGGAGACGAGCCAGAGAGGGAGCAGGAGACGTGCCAGAGAGGGAATGGGAGCCGAGCAAGAGAGAGAGCGGGAGGCGAGCCAGAGAGGGAGCGGGAGCCGAGCCATAGCGGGAGCGGGGGCCGAGCCAGAGAGGGAGCGGGAGACGAGGGAGAGAGGGAGCGGGAGACGAGCAAGAGACAGCGCAGGAGACGAGCGAGAGAGGGCGTGGGAGCTGAGCGAGAGAGGGCGCGGGAGCCGAGCGAGAGAGGGAGCGGGAGCCGAGCAAGAGAGTGAGTGGGAGCCGAGCGCGAGAGGGTGAAGGAAAGTGGGGACTGAGCGAGAGAGGGAGCGTGAGCGGGAGTGGAGCGAGAGAGAGAGAGCGGACCGAGAGTGAGTGCAGACCGAGAGAGATAGCAGCCCGAGAGAGACAGCAGCCCGAGAGAGAGAGAGAGAGCAGACCGAGAGAGTGAGCGGACCGAGACAGAGAGTGAGCAGACCGAGAGAGAGAGAGTGAGAGCGGACCGAGAGAGAGAGCAGACTGATAGAGAGAGAGAGAGCAAGAGAGCAGAATGAGAGAGAGAGACCGGGCCGAGAGAGGGAGAATAGACCGAGAGAGGGAGAGCGGTCCGAGTGAGGGAGAGTAGACCGAGAGAAAGGGAAAGGGAGCAGGAGAAAGGGAGTGGGAGAGGGAGAGGGAGAGGGAGAGGGAGAGAGCGGAGCAAGATAGAGGACCGAGAGAGAGGGAGAGAGACAGAGAGAGAGAGAGTGAGAGAGAGAGAGGTGGGGAGATGGCGAGGGAGAGAGTGGACCTAGAGAGAGGGATAAGGAGTGGAGCAGAGAGGGAGCGAGAGCGGGGCGAGAGAGGGAGCGGGAGCGGGGCGAGAGAGGGAGCGGGAGTGGGGCAAGAGAGGGAGCTGGAGCGGGGCGATAGAGGGAGTGGGAGCCGGGCGAGAGAGGGAGCGGGAGCGGGGCGAGAAATGAAGCGGGAGCCGGGCGAGAAATGAAGCGGGAGCCGGGCGAGAGAGGGAGCGGGAGCCGGGCGAGAGAGGGAGCGGGAGCCAGGCGAGAGAGGGAGCGGGAGCCGGGCGAGAGAAGGAGCGGGAGCCGGGCGAGAGAGGGAGCGGGAGCCGAGGGAGAGACTGAGTGGGAGCCGAGCGCGAGATGGTGAAGGAAAGTGGGGACTGAGCGAGAGAGGGAGCATGAGCGGGAGTGGAGCGAGAGAGAGAGAGAGCGGACCGAGAGTGAGAGCAGACCGAGAGAGCAGCCCGAGAGAGACAGCAGCCCGAGAGAGAGAGAGAGAGCAGCCCGAGAGAGTGAGCAGACCGAGAGAGAGAGAGAGCAGACCAAGAGAGAGAGAGTGAGAGCAGTCCGAGAGAGAGAGCGGACCGATAGAGAGAGAGAGAGCGTAATGAGAGAGAGAGACCGGGCCGAGAGAGAGAGTATAGACCGAGAGAGGGAGAGCGGTCCGAGAGAGGGAGAGTAGACCGAGAAAAAGGGAAAGGGAGCAGGAGAAAGGGAGCGGGAGATGGAGAGGGAGAAGGAGAGGGAGAGGGAGACAGCGGAGCAAGATAGAGGACCGAGAGAGAGGGAGAGAGACAGAGAGAGAGAGAGAGACAGAGGTGGGGAGGTGGCGAGGGAGAGAGCGGACCTAGAGAGAGGGAAAAGGAGTGGAGCAGAGAGGGAGCGGGAGCGGAGCGAGTGAGGGAGCGGGAGTGGGGCGAGAGAGGGAGCGGGAGAGGGGTGAGAGATGGAGCGGGAGCCGGGCGAGAGAGGGAGCGGGAGGCGGGCGAGAGAGGGAGCGGGAGGCGGGCGAGAGAGGGAGCGGGAGGCGGGCGAGAGAGGGAGCGGGAGCCGAGCGAGAGAGGGCGCGGGTGCCGAGCGAGAGCGGGCGCAGGTGCCGAGCGAAAGAGGGCACACGTGCCGAGTGAGAGAGGGCGCAGGTGCCGAGCGAGAGAGGGCGCGGGAGACGAGCGAGAGAGGGCGTGGGAGACGAGCGAGAGAGGGCGCGGGAGCCGAACATGAGAGGAAGCGGCAGCCGAGCGAGAGAGGGTGAGGGAAAGTGGGAACCGAGCAACAGAGGGTGCGGGATTGGGAGTTGAGCGAGACAGAGAGAGCGGACCGAGAGTGAGAGCAGACCAAGAGAGAGAGCAGCTCGAGAGTGAGAGAGAGCAGCCCGAGAGAGAGAGCAGACCGAGAGAGAGAGCAGACCAAGAGAGAGAGAGAGATAGCAGGCCGAGAGAGAGAGCGGACGGAGAGGGAAAGCGAGAGAGAGCGGAATGAGAGAGAGAGACCGGGCCGAGAGAGGGAGAACAGACCGAGAGAGGGAGAGCGGTCCGAGAGAGAGAGAGTGGACCAAGAGAAAGGGAGCAGGAGAAAGCGAGCGGGAGAGGGAGAGGGAGAAGAGAAAACAGAGCAAGATAGAGGACCGAGAGAGACGGAGAGAGACAGAGAGAGAGAGAGAGAGAGAGAGAGGTGGGGAGATGGTGAGGGAGAGAGCGGACCCAGAGAGAAGGTTAAGGAGCGGAGCGAGACAGGGAGCGGGAGCGGGGAGAGAGAGGGAGCTGAAGCCGGGCGAGAGATGGAGCGGGAGCCGAGCGAGAGAGGGTGAGGGAAAGTGGGGACTGAGAGAGTGAGGGAGCGTGAGCGGGAGTGGAGCGAGAGAGAGAGAGCGGACCGAGAGTGAGAGCAGACCGAGAGAGAGAGCAGACCGAGAGAGACAGAGAGAGAGGGAGAGAGCAGACCGAGAGAGAGAGAGAGAGAGAGTAGACCGGGAGAGAGAGCGGACCGAAAGAGAGAGTGAGACCAGGCCGAGAGAGGGAGAAGAAACCGAGAGAGGGAGATCAGTCTGAGAGAGAGAGAGCGGACGGAGAGAAAGGGAAAGGGAGCAGGAAGAAGAGAGAGGGAGAGGGACAAAGAGAGAGAGAGAGAGAGGTGGGGAGATGGCGAGGTAGAGAGCAGACCGAGAGGGAGAAGGAAAGGAGTGACAGAGGGAGCGGGAGCAGGGCGAGTGAGGGAGCGGGAGACGAGCCAGAGAGGGAGCGGGAGACGAGCCAGAGAGGGAGCGGGAGACGAGCCAGAGAGGGAGCGGGAGACGAACATGAGAGGAAGTGGCAGCCGAGCGAGAGAGGGTGAGGGAAAGTGGGGACAGAGGGTGCGGGATTGGGAGTGGAGCCAGACAGAGAGAGCGGACCGAGAGTGAGAGCAGACCAAGAGAGAGAGCAGCTCGAGAGAGAGAGAGAGCAGACTGAGAGCGAGAGAGAGAGAGCAGACCGAGAGAAAGAGCGGACCGAGAGAGAGAGCGAGAGAGAGAGACCGGGCCGAGAAAGGGAGAACAGACCGAGAGAGGGAGAGCGGTCCGAGAGAGAGAGAGTGGACCGAGAGAAAGGGAAAGGGAGCAGGAGAAAGCGAGCGGGAGAGGGAGAGGGAGAGAGCGGAGCAAGATAGAGGACTGAGAGAGAGGGAGAGAGACAGAGAGAGAGAGAGTGAGAGAGAGGTGGGGAGATGGCGAGGGAGAGAGCGGACCTAGAGAGAGAGATAAAGAGCGGAGCGAGAGAGGGAGCAGGAGCGGGGTGAGAGAGGGAGCTGGAGCCGGGCGAGAGTCGGAGCCGGAGCCGGGCGAGAGAGGGAGCGGGAGCCAGGCGAGAGAGGGAGCGGGAGCCGAGCGAGAGAGGGTGAGGTAAAGTGGGGACTGAGCGAGTGAGGGAGCGTGAGCAGGAGTGGAGCGAGAGAGAGAGAGCGGACCGAGAGTGAGAGCAGACCGAGAGAGAGAGCAGACCGAGAGAGAGAGAGGGAGAGCAGACCGGGAGAGAGAGCGGACCAAGAGAGAGAGTGAAAGCAGGCCGAGAGAGGGAGAAGAAACCGAGAGAGGGAGAGCAGTCTGAGAGAGAGAGAGCAGACCGAGAGAAAGGGAAAGGGAGCAGGAAGAAGAGAGAGGGAGAGGGACAGAGAGAGAGAGAGAGAGAGGTGGGGAGATGGCGAGGTAGAGAGCGGACCAAGAGGGAGAAGGAAAGGAGCGACAGAGGGAGCGGGAGCGGGGCGAGTGAGGGAGCGGGAGCCGAGCCAGAGAGGGAGCGGGAGACGAGCCAGAGAGGGAGCAGTAGACGAGCCAGAGAGGGAGCAGTAGACGAGCCAGAGAGGGAGCGGGAGACGAGCCAGAGAGGGAGAGGGAGATGAGCCAGAGAGGGAGCGGGAGACGAGCCAGAGAGGGAGCGGGAGACGAGCCAGAGAGGGAGCGGGAGACGAGCCAGAGAGGGAGAGGGAGACGAGCCAGAGAGGGAGCGGGAGACGAGCCAGAGAGGGAGCGGGAGACGAGCCAGAGAGGGAGCGGGAGACGAGCCAGAGAGGGAGAGGGAGACGAGGCAGAGAGGGAGAGGGAGACGAGGCAGAGAGGGAGCAGGAGACGAGCCAGAGAGGGAGCGGGAGACGAGCCAGAGAGGGAGCGGGAGACGAGCCAGAGAGGGAGCGGGAGACGAGCCAGAGAGGGAGCGGGAGACGAGCCAGAGAGGGAGCAGGAGACGTGCCAGAGAGGGAATGGGAGCCGAGCAAGAGAGAGAGCGGGAGGCGAGCCAGAGAGGGAGCGGGAGCCGAGCCAGAGAGGGAGCGGGAGACGAGGGAGAGAGGGAGCGGGAGACGAGCAAGAGACGGCGCAGGAGCCGAGCGAGAGAGGGCGTGGGAGCCGAGCGAGAGAGGGCGCAGGTGCCGAGCGAGAGAGGGAGCGGGAGCCGAGCGAGAGAGTGAGTGGGAGCCGAGCGCGAGAGGGTGAAGGAAAGTGGGGACTGAGCGAGAGAGGGAGCCGACCTAGAGAGAGGGATAAGGAGTGGAGCAGGGATAAGGAGTGGAGCAGAGAGGGAGCGGGAGCGGGGCGAGAGATGAAGCGGGAGCCGGGCGAGAGAGGGAGCGGGAGCCGGGCGAGAGAGGGAGCGGGAGCCGGGCGAGAGAGGGAGCGGGAGCCGGGCGAGAGAGGGAGCGGGAACGGGGCGAGAGAGGGAGCGGGAGCCATGAGAGAGAGGGAGAGGGAGCAGGGCGAGAGAGGGAGTGGGAGCGGGGCGAGAGATGAAGCGGGAGTCGGGCGAGATAGGGAGCGGGAGCCGGGCGAGAGAGGGAGCGGGAGCCGGGCGAGAGAGGGAGCGGGAACAGGGCGAGAGAGGGAGCGGGAGCCATGCGAGAGGGAGAGGGAGCCGGGCGAGAGAGGGAGAGGGAGCCGGGCGAGAGAGGGAGCGGGAACGGGGCGAGAGAGGGAGCGTGAGCCATGCGAGAGGGAGAGGGAGCCGGGCGAGAGAGGGAGCAGGAGCCGGGCGAGAGAGGGAGCGGGAGCCGGGCGAGAGAGGGAGCGGGAGCCAGGCGAGAGAGGGAGTGGGAGCCGGGCGAGAGAGGGAGCGGAAGCCGAGGGAGAGAGTGAGTGGGAGCCGAGCGCGAGATGGTGAAGGAAAGTGGGGAATGAGCGAGAGAGGGAGAATGAGCGGGATTGGAGCGAGAGAGAGAGAGAGCGGACCGAGAGTGAGAGCAGACCAAGAGAGCAGCCCGAGAGAGACAGCAGCCCGAGAGAGAGAGAGAGAGCAGCCCGAGAGAGTGAGCAGACCGAGAGAGAGAGAGAGCAGACCAAGAGAGAGAGAGTGAGAGCAAACCGAGAGAGAGAGCGGACCGATAGAGAGAGAGAGAGAGAGAGCGGAATGAGAGAGAGACCGGGCTGAGAGAGAGATTATAGACCGAGAGAGGGAGAGCGGTCCGAGAGAGGGAGAGTAGACCGAGGAAAAGGGAAAGGGAGCAGGAGAAAGGGAGCGGGAGATGGAGAGGGAGAAGGAGAGGGAGAGGGAGACAGCGGAGCAAGATAGAGGTCCGAGAGAGAGGGAGAGAGACAGAGAGAGAGAGAGAGAGAGAGAGGTGGGGAGGTGGCGAGGGAGAGAGCTGACCTAGAGAGAGGGAAAAGGAGTGGAGCATAGAGGGAGCGGGAGCGGAGCGAGTGAGGGAGCGGGAGTGGGGCGAGAGAGGGAGCTGGAGCCAGACAAGAGAGGGAGCGGGAGCCGGGCGAGAGAGGAAGCGGGAGCCGGGCGAGAGAGGGAGCGGGAGCCGGGCGAGAGAGGGAGCGGGAGCCGGGCGAGAGAGGGAGTGGGAGCCTGGCGAGAGAGAGTGAGGGAGCCGGGCGAGAGAGGGAGCGGGAGCCGGGCGAGAGAGGTAGCAGGAGCCGGGCGAGAGAGGGAACCGGATCGAGCCGAGCGAGAGAGGGCGCAAGTGCCGAGCAAGAGAGGGTGCGGGAGCCGAACGAGAGAGGAGGAGAGAAAGTGGGGACTGAGCGACAGAGGGAGCGGGAATGGGAGTGGAGCTCAAGAGAGAGAGCAAACCGAGAGTGAGAGCAGACCGAGAGGGAGAGCAGCTCGAAAGAGAGTGAAAGCTGCTTGAGAGAGAGAGAGAGCAGACCGAGAGAGAGAGTGGACCGAGAGAGAGAGATAGAGAGTGGAATGAGAGAGAGAGCCCGGGCCGAGAGAGGGAGAACAGACCGAGAGAGGGAGAGCGGTCCGACAGAGAGAGAGCGGACCGAGAGAAAGCGAAAGTGAGCAGGAGAAAGGGAGAGGGAGACAGCGGACCAAGACAGAGGACCGAGAGAGGGAGAGAAACAGAAAGTGAGAGAGAGAGAGAGGTGGGGAGAGGTCGAGGGTGAGAGCAGACCGAGAAAAAGGGAGAGGGAGCGGAGCGAGTGAGGGAGCGGGAGCGGGGCGAGAGAGGGAGCGGGAGCCAAGCGAGAGAGGAAGCGGGAGGTTGAGGGAAAGTGGGGACTGAGAGGGAGAGGGAACAGGAGTGTAGCAAGACAGAGAGTGGACCGAGAGTGAGAGCAGACCGAGAGAGAGAGCAGCCTGAGAGAGAGAGAGACAGAGAGAGAGCAGACCGAGAGAGAGACAGAGACAGAGCAGACCGAGAGAGTGAGAGAGGGAGCGGACCGAGAGAGAGAGAGACAGCAGACCGAGAGAGAGCGGAATGAGAGAGAGAGACTGGGCCGAGAGAGGGAGTACAGACCGAGAGGGAGAGCAGTCCTAGAGAGGGAGAGCGGTCCGAGAGAGGGAATGCGGACCGAGAGAGAGAGAGCGGACCGAGAGAGAGAGAGCGGACCGAGAGAAAGGGAAAGGGAGCAGGAGAAAGAGAGAGGGAGAGGGTGAGGGAGAGAGCGAACCGAGAGAGAGGGAGCGGGAGAGGAGCGAGAGAAGGAGCGGGAGAGGAACGAGAGAGGGAGCGGGAGCCGAGCGAGAGAGGGAGCAGGAGCCGAGCGAGAGAGGGAGCGGGAGCCGAGCGAGAGAGGGAGCGGGAGCCGAGCGAGAGAGGGAGCGGGAGCCGAGCGAGAGAGGGAGAGGGAGCCGAGCGAGAGAGGGCGCGGGAGCCGAGCGAGAGAGGGCGCGGGAGCCGAGCGAGAGAGGGCGCGGGAGCCGAGCGAGAGGGGGCACGGGAGCCGAGCGAGAGAGGGCGCAGGTGCCGAGCGAGAGAGGGAGTGGGAGCCGAGCGAGAGAAGGAGCGGGAGCCGAGCAAGAGAGGGTGCAGGTGCCGAGTGAGAGAGGGAGCAGGAGCCGAGCGTGAGAGGGAATGGGAGCCGAGCAAGAGAGGTTGAGGCAAAGTGGGGTCTGAGCGACAGAGGGAGCGGGATTGGGAGTGGAGCGAGAGAGAGAGCGGGCCGAGAGTGAGAGCAGACTGCGAGAGAGAGCAGCTCGAGAGAGAGAGAGCAGACCGAGAGAGAGAGAGAGCAGACCGAGAGAGAGAGAGCAGATCGAGAGAGAGAGAGAGCAGACCGAGACAGAGAGAGAGCAGATCGAGAGAGAGAGAGAGCAGACCGAGACAGAGAGAGAGCAGACCGAGACAGAGAGAGAGCAGACCGAGAGAGAGAGAGAGCAGACCGAAAGAGAGAGCAGACCGAGAGAGGGAGAACAGACCGAGAGAGGGAGAGTGGTCCGAGAGAGGGAGAGCGGTCCGAGAGAGGGAGAGCGGTCCGAGAGAGGGAACGCCGACTGAGAGAGAGAGAGTGGACCGAGAGAAAGGGAAAGGGAGCAGGAGAAAGGGAGCGGGAGAGGGAGAGGTAGAGCGGAGCAAGATAGAGGACCGAGAGAGAGGGAGAGAGACAGAGAGAGAGCGAGAGAGAGAAAGGTGGGGAGATGGCGAGGGAGAGAGCGGACCCTGAGAGAGGGAGAAGGAGCGGAGAGAGAGAGGGAGCGGGAGCGAGGCGAGAGAGGGAGCGGGAGCCGGGTGAGAGAGGGAGCGGGAGCCGGGTGAGAGAGGGAGAGGGAGCCGGGTGAGAGAGGGAGCAGGAGCTGGGCGAGAGAGGGAGCGGGAGCCTGGCGAGAGAGGGAGAGGGAGCGGGAGCCGGGCGAGAGAGGGAGCCGGATCGAGCCGAGCGAGAGAGGGCGCAGGTTCCGAGCATGAGAGGGCGCAGGAGCCGAACGAGAGAGGAGGAGAGAAAGTGGGGACTGAGCGACAGAGGGAGCAGGAATGGGAGTGGAGCTCGAGAGAGAGACCAAACCGAGAGTGAGAGCAGACCGAGAGGGAGAGCAGCTCGAGAGAGAGAGAAAGCAGCTTGAGAGAGAGAGAGAGCAGACCGAGAGAGAGAGAGAGCAGACTGAGAGAGAGAGAGAGAGAGAGCAGAGTGAGAGAGAGAGAGAGCAGAGCGAGAGAGAGAGTGGACCGAGAGAGAGAGATAGAGAGTGGAATGAGAGAGAGAGCCCGGGCCGAGAGAGGGAGAACAGACCGAGAGAGGGAGAGCGGTCCGACAGAGAGAGAGCGGACCGAGAGAAAGCGAAATTGAGCAGGAGAAAGGGAGAGGGAGAGGGAGAGGGAGACAGCGGACCAAGACAGAGGACCGAGAGAGAGGGACAGAAACAGAAAGTGAGAGAGAGAGAGAGGTGGGGAGAGGGCGAGGGAGAGAGCAGACCGAGAAAAAGGGAGAGGGAGCGGAGCAAGTGAGGGAGCGGGAGCGGGCCGAGAGAGGAAGCGGGAGCCAAGCAAGAGAGGTTGAGGGAAAGTGGGGACTGAGAGGGAGAGGGAGCAGGAGCGTAACAAGACAGAGAGTGGACCGAGAGTGAGAGCAGACCGAGAGAGAGAGCAGCCTGAGAGAGAGAGACAGAGAGAGAGCAGACCGAGAGAGAGACAGAGAGAGAGCAGACCGAGAGAGTGAGAGAGGGAGTGGACCGAGAGAGAGAGAGACAGCAGACCGAGAGAGAGCAAAATGAGAGGGAGAGACCGGGCCGAGAGAGGGAGTACAGACCGAGAGGGAGAGCAGTCCTAGAGAGGGAGAGTGGTCCGAGAGAGGGAACGCGGACCAAGAGAGAGAGAGCGGACCGAGAGAAAGGGAAAGGGAGCAGGAGAAAGAGAGACGGAGAGGGCGAGGGAGAGAGCGGACCAAGAGAGAGGGAGCGGGAGTGGGGTGAGAGAGGGAGAGGGAGCGGGGCGAGAGTGGGAGCGGGAGCCGAGCGAGAGAGGGAGCGGGAGCCGAGTGAGAGAGGGAGCGGGAGCCGAGCGAGAGAGGGAGCGGGAGCCGAGCAAGAGAGGGAACGGGAGCCGAGCAAGAGAGGGAACGGGAGCCGAGCAAGAGAGGGAACGGGAGCCGAGCGAGAGATGGAGCGGGAGCCGAGCGAGAGATGGAGCGGGAGCCAAGTGAGAGAGGGAGCGGGAGCTGAGCGAGAGAGCGAGCCGGAGAGGAGCGAGAGAGGGAGCGGGAGAGGAACGAGAGAGGGAGCGGGAGCCGAGCGAGAGAGGGCGCGGGAGCCGAGCAAGAGTGGGCGCGGGAGCCGAGCAAGAGTGGGCGCAGGTGCCGAGTGAGAGAGGAAGCGGGAGCCAAGCGAGAGAGGGAGCGGGAGCCAAGCGAGAGAGGGAGACGGAGCCGAGCAAGAGAGGGCGCGGGAGCCGAGCGAGAGAGGGCGCAGGTGCCGAGCGAGAGAGGGAGCGGGAGCCGAGCGAGAGTGGGCGCGGGAGCCGAGCGAGAGTGGGCGCGGGAGCCGAGCGAGAGTGGGCGCGGGAGCCGAGCGTGAGAGGGAGTGGGAGCTGAGCAAGAGAGGTTGAGGGAAAGTTGGGTCTGAGCAACAGCGGGAGCGGGATTGGGAGTGGAGCGAGAGAGAGAGAGCGGACCGAGAGTGAGAGCAGACTGAGAGAGAGCAGCTCGAGAGAGAGAGAGAGCAGACCGAGAGAGAGAGCGTGCTGAGAGAGAGAGAGAGAGAGAGAGAGAAGGCGGAATGAGAGAGAGAGACCGGGCCAAGAGAGGGAGAACAGACCGAGAGAGGGAGAGTGGACCGAGAGAAAGGGAAAGGGAACAGGAGAAAGGGAGCGGGAGAGGGAGCGGGAGAGGGAGTGGGAGAGATCGGAGCAAGATAGATGACCGAGAGAGAGAGGGAGAGAGACAGAGAGAGAGACAGAGAGAGAGAGCAGACTGGGAGAGAGAGCGGACCGAGAGAGAGAGCGGACCGAGAGAGAGAGTGAGACCAGGCCGAGAGAGGGAGAAGAAACCGAGAGAGGGAGAACGGTCTGAGTGAGAGACAGCGGACCGAGCGAAAGGGAAAGGGAGCAGGAAAAAGAGAGAGAGAGAGAGAGAGGTGGGGAGATGGCGAGGGAGACAGCGGACTGAGAGGGAGAAGGAGCAGAGCGAGAGGGGGAGCGGGAGCGGGGCGATAGAGGGAACAGGAGCCGAGCGAGAGAGGGAGCGGGAGACGAGCGAGAGAGGGAGAGGGAGACGAGCCAGAGAGGGAGCGGGAGAGGAGCCAGAGAGGGAGCGGGAGAGGAGCCAGAGAGGGAGCGGGTGACGAGCCAGAGAGGGAGCGGGTGACGAGCCAGAGAGGGAGCGGGAGACGAGCCAGAGAGGGAGTGGGAGCTGAGCGAGAGACGGAGCGGGAGCTGAGCCAGAGAGGGAGCGGGAACCGAGCGAGAGAAGCCGCGGGAGCCGAACGCGAGAAGGTGAGGGAAAGTGGGGACTGAGCGAAAGAGGGAGCGTGAGCGGGAGTGGAGCGAGAGAGAGAGAGCGGACCGAGAGTGAGAGCAGACCGAGAGAGAGAGCAGCCCGAGAGAGAGAGACAGCAGCCCGAGAGAGAGAGAGAGAGAGCAGACCGAGAGAGAGAGAGAGAACAGACCGAGAGAGTGAGCGGACCGAGAGAGAGAGAGAGAGCGGACCGAGAGAGAGAGAGAGCAGACTGAGAGAGAGAGAGAGCGGAATGAGAGAGAGAGACCGGGGCGAGAGAGGGAGAACAGACAGAGAGAGGGAGAGCGGTCCGAGAGAGAGAAAGCGGACCGAGAGATAGAAAGCAGACTGAGAGAAAGGGACAGGGAGCAGGAAAAAGGGAGAGTGAGAGGGAGAGGCAGAGGGAGAGAACGGAAGAGGGCGAGGGAGGGAACGGACCGAGAGAGAGGGAGAGGGAGAGGGAGCCGAGCGAGAGGGAGCGGGAGCCGAGTGAGAGAGGGAGCGGGAGCCGAGCGAGAGAGGGAGCGGGAGCCGAGCGAGAGAGGGAGCGGGAGCCGACAGAGAGAAGGAGCGGGAGCCATGCGAGAGAGGGAGCGGGAGCCGAGTGAGAGATGGAGTGGGAGAAGAGCGAGAGGGGAATCGTGAGCGGAGCGAGAGGGGGAGCGGGAGAGGAGCGAGAGAGGGAGCGGGAGCCGAGCGAGAGAGGGAGCGGGAGCCGAGCGAGAGAGGGAGCGGGAGCCGAGCGAGAGAGGGAGCGGGAGCCGAGCGAGAGAGGGAGCGGGAGACGAGCGAGAGAGGGAGCGGGAGACGAGCGAGAGAGGGAGCGGGAGACGAGCGAGAGAGGGAGCGGGAGATGAGCGAGACAGGGAGCGGGAGCCGAGCGAGAGAGGGCGCGGGTGCCGAGCGAGAGAGGGCGCGGGAGCCGAGCGAGAGAGGGCGCAGGTGCCGAGCGAGAGAGGGAGCGGGAGCCGAGCGAGAGAGGGAGCTGGAGCCGAGCAAGAGAGGTTGAGGGAAGGTGGGGTCTGAGCGACAGAGGGAGCGGAATTGGGAGTGGAGCGAGAGAGAGAGAGCAGACCGAGAGTAAGAGCTGACTGAGAGAGAGAGCAGCTCGAGAGAGAGAGCAGACCAAGAGACAGTGCGTACTGAGAGAGAGAGAGAGAGAAAGCGGAATGAGAGAGAGAGACCGGGCCAAGAGAGGGAGAACAGACCGAGAGAGGGAGAGCATTCCAAGAGAGAGAGAGTGGACTGAGAGAAAGGGAAAGGGAGCAGGAGAAAGGGAGCGGCAGAGGGAGAGGGAGAGGGAGAGAGCGAAGCAAGGTAGAGGACCGAGAGAGAGGGAGAGAGACAGAGAGAGAGAGAGAGAGAGAGAGAGAGGTGGGGAGATGGCGAGGGAGAGAGCGGACCTAGAGAGAGGGATAAGGAGCGGGGCAAGAGAGGGAGCGGGAGCCGGGCGAGAGAGGGAGCGGGAGCCGGGCGAGAGAGGGAGCGGGAGCCGGGCGAGAAAGGGAGCGGGAGCCCGGCGAGAGAGGGAGCGGGAGCCGGGCGAGAGACGGAGCGGGAGCCGGGCGAGAGATGGAGAAGGAGCCGAGCGAGAGAGGGTGAGGGAAAGTGGGGACTGAGCGAGTGAGGGAACATGAGCGGGAGTGGAGCGAGACAGAGAGAGCGGACCGAGAGTGAGAGCAGACCGAGAGAGAGAGGAGCCCGAGAGAGACAGCAGCCCGAAAGAGACAGAGAGAGAGGGAGAGAGCAGACCGAGAGAGAGAGCAGACCGGGAGAGAGAGCGGACCGAGAGAGAAAGTGAGACCAGGCCGAGAGAGTAAGAAGAAACCGAGAGAGGGAGTGCAGTCTGAGTGAGAGACAGCGGACAGAGCGAAAGGGAAAGGGAGGAGGAAAAAGAGAGAGAGGGAGAGAGAGAGGTGGGGAGATGGTTAGGGAGACAGCGGACCGAGAGGGAGATGGAGCAGCGCGAGAAGGGGAGGGGGAGCGGGGCAAGAGAGGTAGCGGGAGACGAGCCAGAGAGGGAGCGGGAGACGAGCGAGAGAGGGAGAGGGAGAGGAGCCAGAGAGGGAGCGGGAGACGAGCAGGAGAGGGAGCGGGTGACGAGCCAGAGAGGGAGCGGGAGACGAGCCAGAGAGGGAGCGGGAGACGAGCCAGAGAGGGAGCGGGAGACGAGCCAGAGAGGGAGCGGGAGACGAGCCAGAGAGGGAGCGGGAGTCGAGCCAGTGAGGGAGCGGGAGCCAAGCCAGAGAGGGAGCGGGAGCCGAGTGAGAGAGGGAGCGGGAGACGAGCCAGAGAGGGAGCGGGAGCTGAGGCAGAGAGGGAGCGGGAGCCGAGTGAGAGAAGGCGCAGGAGCCGAGCGCGAGAGGGTGAGGGAAAGTGGGGACTGAGCGAAAGAGGGAGCGTGAGCGGGAGTGGAACGAGAGAGAGAGAGCGGACCGAGAGTGAGAGCAGACCGAGAGAGAGAGCAGCCCGAGAGAGACAGCAGACCGAGAGAGAGAGCGTACCGAGAGAGAGAGAGAGAGAGCTGACTGAGAGAGAGAGACCGGGCCTAGAGAGGGAGAACTGACCGAGAGAGGGAGAGCGGTCCGAGAGAGGGAACGCGGACTGAGAGAGAAAGAGCTGACCGAGAGAAAGGGAAAGGGAGCAGGAGAAAGGGAGAGCGAACGGAGAGGGAGAGGGAGAGAGGAGAAGAGGGCGAGGGAGAGAGCGGAGCGAGGGAGAGGGAGAGGGAGCGGAGCGAGAGGGGGAGCGGGAGCGGCGAGGTAGAGAGGGAGCGGGAGACCAGCCAGAGAGGGAGCGGGAGACGAGCAGAGAGGGAGCGGGAGACGAGCCAGAGAGGGAGCGGGAGACGAGCCAGAGAGGGAGCGGGAGACGAGCCAGAGAGGGAGCGGGAGACGAGCCAGAGAGGGAGCGGGAGACGAGCCAGGGAGGGAGCGTGAGACGAGCCAGAGAGGGAGTGGGAGACGAGCCAGTGAGGGAGCGGGAGACGAGCCAGAGAGGAAGCGGGAGACGAGCCAGTGAGGGAGCGGCAGACCAGCCAGAGAGGGAGCGGCAGACCAGCCAGAGAGGGAGCGGGAGACGAGCCAGAGAGGGAGCGGGAGACGAGCCAGAGAGGGAGCGGGAGACGAGCCAGAGAGGGAGCGGGAGACGAGCCAGAGAGGGAGCGGGAGCAGAGCCAGAGAGGGAGCGGGAGCCGAGCCAGAAAGGGAGCGGGAGCCGAGCCAGAGAGGGAGCGGGAGCCGAGCGAGAGAAGGGGCGGGAGCAGAGCGCGAGAGGGTGAGGGAAAGTGGGTACTGAGCGAAAGTGGGAGCGTGAGCGGGAGTGGAGTGAGAGAGAGCGGACCGAGATTGAGAGCAGACCGAGAGAGAGAGCAGCTCGAGATAGAGAAACAGCAGCCCGAGAGAGAGAGAGAGAGCAGACCGAGAGAGAGAGAGCAGACCGAGAGAGTGAGCGGACCGAGAGAGAGAGAGCGCGGACCGAGAGAGAGAGAGAGAGAGCAGACTGAGAGAGAGAGAGAGAGCAGACTGAGAGAGAGAGAGAGAGAGAGAGAGAGCGGAATGAGAGAGAGAGTCCGGGGCGAGAGAGGGAGAACAGACAGAGAGAGGGAGAGCGGTCCGAGAGAGGGAACGCGGACCGAGAGAGAGAAAGCAGACCAAGAGAAAGGGAAAGGGAGCAGGAGAAAGGGAGAGCGAGAGGGAGAAAGCAGAGGGAGAGAGGGGAAGAAGGGAGGGAGAGAACGGACCGAGAGAGAGAGAGAGAGAGCAGACCGAGAGAGAGAGAGAGAGAGAGCGGAATGAGAGAGAGAGAGAGAGAGCGGAATGAGAGAGAGAGACCAGGCCAAGAGAGGGAGAACAGACCGAGAGAGGGAGAGCGGTCCGAGAGAAAAGGAAAGGGAGCAAGAGAAAGGGAGAGGGAGAGGAAGAGAGGGAAAGAGGTCGAGGCAGAGAGCGGACCAACAGGGAGGGAGCAGGAGCCGGGCGAGAGAGGGAGCGGCAGACGAGCGAGAGAGGGAGCGGGAGCCGAACGAGAGAGGGAGCGGGAGCCGAGCGAGAGAGGGAGCGGGAGCCGAGCGAGAGAGGGAGCGGGAGCCGAGCGAGAGAGGGAGCGGGAGCCGAGCGAGAGAGGGAGCGTGAGCCGAGCGAGAGAGGGAGCGGGAGCCGAGCGAGAGAGGGAGCGGGAGCCGAGCGAGAGAGGGAGCGGGAGACGAGCGAGAGAGGGAGCAGGAGCGAGAGCGGAGCGAGAGAGGGAGCGGGAGCCGAGCGAGAGAGGGAGTGGGAGTCGAGCGAGAGAGGGAGCAGGCGCCGAGCGAGAGAGGGAGTGGGAGCCGAGCGAGAGAGGGAGCGGAGGACGAGCGAGAAAGGGAGTGGAGGACGAGCGAGAAAGGGAGTGGAGGACGAGCGAGAGAGGGAGCGGGAGCAGAGCGAGAGAGGGTGACGGAAAGTGGGGACTGAGCGACAGAGGGCGCGGGATTGGGAGTGGTGCAAGAGAGAGAGAGCGGACCGAGAGTGAGAGCAGCCCGAGAGACAGAGCAGCTCGAGAGAGAGAGAGAGCAGCACGAGAGAGAGAGAAAGCAGACCAAGAGAGAGAGAGAGCAGACCGAGGGAGAGAGAGAGCAGACCGAGGGAGAGAGAGAGAGAGCAGACCGAGACAGAGAGCAGACCGAGAGAGAGAGAGCGGAATGAGAGAGAGAGACCGGGCCGAGAGAGGGAGAACAGACCAAGAGAGGGAGAGCAGTCCGAGAGAGAGAGAGAAGGATCGGTGCGACAGAGGGAGTGGGGCAAGAGAGGGAGCGGGAGCCGGGCGAGAGACGGAGCGGGAGCCGGGCGAGAGAGGGAGCGGGAGCCGGGCGAGAGACGGAGTGGGAGCCGGGCGAGAGACGGAGCGGGATCCGGGCGAGAGAGGGAGCGGGAGCCGGGCGAGAGAGGGAGCGGGAGCCGAGTGAGAGAGGGTGAGGGAAAGTGGGGACTGAGCGAGAGAGGGAGCGTGAGTGGGAGTGGAGCGAGAGAGAGAGAGCAGACCGAGAGTGAGAGCAGACAGAGAGAGCAGCCCGAGACACAGAGAGAGCAGCTCTGGAGAGACAGAGAGAGAGGGAGAGGGCAGACCGAAAGAGAGAGAGAGAGAGAGCAGACCGGGAGAGAGAGCGGATCGAGAGAGAGAGTGAGACCAGGCCGAGAGAGGGAGAAGAAACCGAGAGAGGGACAGCGGTCTGAGAGAAAGAGCGCGGACCGAGAGCAAGGGAAAGGGAGAAGGAGAAAGAGAGAGGGAGAGAGAGAGGGAGAGATGTGGTGAGATGGCGAGAGAGGGAGCGGGAGCCGAGTGAGAGAGGGTGAGGGAAAGTGGGGACTGAGCGAGAGAGGGAGCGTGAGTGGGAGTGGAGCGAGAGAGAGAGAGCAGACCGAGAGTGAGAGCAGACAGAGAGAGCAGCCCGAGACACAGAGAGAGCAGCTCTGGAGAGACAGAGAGAGAGGGAGAGGGCAGACCGAAAGAGAGAGAGAGAGAGCAGACCGGGAGAGAGGAAGAAGGAGCCGAGCGGAGAGGGAGCGGGAGCCGAGCGGAGAGGGAGCAGGAGACGAGACAGATAGGGAGCGGGAGACGAGCCAGAGTGGGAGCGGGAGACGAGCCAGAGAGGATGCGGTAGACGAGCCAGAGACTGAGCGGGAGACGAGCCAGAGAGGGAGCGGGAGACGAGACAGAGAGGGAGCGGGAGACGAGCCAGAGAGGGAGCAGGAGACGAGCCAGAGAGGGAGCGGGAGACGAGCCAGAGAGGGAGCGGGAGACGAGCCAGAGAGGGAGCGGGAGACGAGCCAGTGAGGGAGCGGGAGCCGAGCCAGAGAGGGAGCGGGAGCCGAGCGAGAGAGGGAGCGGGAGCCGAGCGAGAGAGGGAGCGGGAGCAGAGCGAGACAGGGCGCGGGAGCTGATCGAGAGAGGGCGCGGGAGAGGAGCGAGAGAGGGAGTGGGAGCCGAGCGAGAGAGTGAGTGGGAGCCGAGCAAGAGAGGGTGAGGGAAAGTGGGGACTGAGCGAGAGAGGGAGCGTGAGCGGGAGTGAAGCGAGAGAGAGAGAGCGGACCGAGAGTGAGAACAGACAGAGAGAGGAGCCCGAGAGACAGAGAGAGCAGCTCGAGAGAGAGAGGGAGAGAGCAGACCGGGTGAGAGAGTGAGACCGGGCCGAGGGAGCGAGAAGAAACCGAGAGAGGGAGAGCAGTCTGAGAGAGAGAGAGCGGACCGAGAAAGGGAAAGGGAGCAGGAGAAAGAGAGAGGGAGAGGTAGAGGAAGAGGGAGAGGGAGAGGGAGAGGGAGAGATGTGGGGAGATCACGAGGGAGAGAGCGGACCGAGAGAGAGGGAGAAGGAGCGGAGCGAGGGAGGGAGCGGGAGCTGGTCGAGAGAGGATGCGGGACCCGAGCGAGAGAGGGAGTGGGAGACGAGCGAGAGAGGGAGCGGGAGCCGAGCGAGAGATGGAGCAGGAGGCAAGTGAGAGAGTGAGTGGGAGCCGAGCAAGAGTGGGTGAGGAAAAGTGGGTTCTGAGCGAGAGAGGAAGCGAGAGCGGGAGTGGAGCGAGAGAGAGAGAGTGGACTGAGAGTGAGAGAGAGCAGACCGTGAGAGAGAGAGAGAGTGGAATGAGAGAGAGAGACCGGGCCGAGAGAGGGAGAACAGACCGAGAGAGGGAGAGCGGTCCGAGAGAGAGAGAATGGACCGAGAGAAAGGGAAAGGGAGCAGGAGAAAGGGAGCGGGATAGGGAGAGGGAAAGGGAGAGGGAGAGCGGAGCAAGATAGAGGACCAAGAGAGAGGGAGAGAGAGAGAGAGAGAGAGATGTGGGGAGATGGCGAGGGAGAGAGAGGACCTAGAGAGAGAGCTGACCGAGAGAGAGCGGACTGACAGAGAGAGCGGACCGAGAGAGAGAGCGGACCGAGAGAGAGAGCGGACCGAGAGAGAGAGAGAGAGCAGACCGAGAGAGAGAGAGAGAGAGAGAGAGAGCGGAATGAGAGAGGGAGAACAGACCGAGAGAGGGAGAGCGGTCCTAGAGAGGGAGAGCGGTCCGAGAGAGGGAATGCGGACCGAGAGAGAGAGAGCGGACCGAGAAAGAGAGAGCGGACTGAGAGAAAGGGAAAGGGAGCAGGAGAAAGGGAGAGGGAGAGGGCGAGGGAGAGAGGGGGAGAAGGCGAGGGAGAGAGCGGACCGAGAGAGAGGGAGCGGGAGCGGGAGCGGGAGCGGGAGCGGGGCGAGAGAGGGAGCGGGAGCTGGGCGAAAGAGGGAGCGGGAGCCGAGCGAGAGAGGGCGCGGGAGCCGAGCGAGAGAGGGCGCGGGAGCCGAGCGAGAGAGGGAGCAGGAGCCGAGCAAGAGAGCATGAGGGAAAGTGGGGACTGAGCGACAGAGGGAGCGGGATTTGGAGTGCAGCGAGAGAGAGAGAGAGAGCGGACCGAGAGAGAGAGAGAGAGCAGACCGGAGAGAGAGAGCAGACCGTGAGAGAGAGAGAGCAGACCGTGAGAGAGAGAGAGCAGACCGAGAGAGAGAGAGAGAGAGACCGGGCCGAGAGAGGGAGAACAGACCGAGAGAGGGAGAGCGGTCTGAAAGAGAGAGAATGGACCGAGAGAAAGGGAAAGGGAGCAGGAGAAAGGGAGCGGGATAGGGAGAGGGAAAGGGAGAGGGAGAGCGGAGCAAGATAGAGGAACAAGAGAGAGGGAGAGAGAGAGAGAGAGATGTGGGGAGATGGCGAGGGAGAGAGAGGACCTAGAGAGCGGGAGAAGGAGCGGAGCGAGAGAGGGCGAGGGAGAGGGAGCGGGGCGAGAGAGGGAGCGGATGCGGAGTGAGAGAGGGAGCGGGAGCGGCGCGAGAGAGGGAGCGGGAGCGGCACGAGAGAGAGAGCGGGAGCGGCGCGAGAGAGGGAGAGGGAGCCGAGCAGGAGAGAGAGCGGGAGCCGTGCGAGAGCGGGAGCGGGAGCCGAGCGAGAGAGGGAACGGGAGCCGAGCGAGAGAGGGAGCGGGAGCCGAGCGAGAGAGGGAGTGGGAGCCGAGCGAGAGAGGGAGCAGGAGCCGAGCGAGAGAGGTCGAGGGAAACTGGGGACTGAACGAGAGAGGGAGTGGGAGTGGAGCGAGAGAGAGCGCACGGACTGATAGTGAGAGCAGACCGAGAGAGAGAGAGAGCAACCCGAGAGAGAGAGAGAGAGCAGCCCGAGAGAGAGGGAGAGCAGCCCGAGAGAGAGAGAGAGCAGACCAAGAGAGAGATGGGAGAGAGAGCAGACCGAGAGAGAGAGAGACAGCAGAATGAGAGAGGGAGACCGGGCCGAGAGAGGGAGAACAGACCGAGAGAGGGAGAGTGGTCCGAGAGAGAGAGAGCGGACCGAGAGAAAGGGAAAGGGAGCAGGAGAAAAGGAGAGGGAGAGGGAGAGAGCGGACCAAGACAGACGACCGAGAAAGAGGGAGAGAAACAGAGAAAGTGAGAGAGATAGAGAGAGAGAGAGAGAGAGAGAGAGGTGGGGAGAGGGCAAGGGAGAAAGCAGACTGAGAAATAGGGAAAGGGAGCGGAGCGAGAGAGGGAGCAGGAGTGGGGCGAGAGAGGGAGCGGGAGCCCAGCGAGAGAGGGAGCAGGAGCCGAGAGAGAGAGGGAGCGGGAGCCGAGCGAGAGAGGGAGAGGGAGCCGAGCGAGAGAGGGAGCGAGAGCCGAGCGAGAGAGGGAGCGAGAGCCGAGCGAGAGAGGGAGCGGGAGCCGAGCGAGAGAGGGAGCGGGAGCCGAGCGAGAGAGGGAGCGGGAGCCGAGCGAGAGAGGGAGCGGGAGCCGAGCAAGAGAGGTTGAGGGAAAGTGGGGACTGAGTGAGAGAGGGAGCAGGAGTGCAGCGAGACAGAGAGAGTGGACCGAGAGTGAGAGCAGACCGAGAGAGAGAGCAGCCTGAGAGAGAGAGACAGAGAGAGGACCGAGAGAGAGAGAGAGAGAGCAGACCGAGAGAGAGAGAGAGCGGAATGAGAGAGGGAGAACAGACCGAGAGAGGGAGAGCGGTCCTAGAGAGAGAGAGCGGTCCGAGAGAGGGAACGTGGACCGAGAGAGAGAGAGCGGACCGAGAGAGAGAGAGCGGACCGAGAGAGAGAGAGCAGACCGAGAGAAAGGTAAAGGGAGCAGGAGAAAGGGAGAGGGGGAAGGCGAGGGACAGAGGGGGGAGAGGAGGAGGGAGAAAGCGGACCGAGAGAGAAAGAGCGGGAGCGGGACGAGAGAGGGAGCGGGTGCCGGGCGAGAGAGGGAGCGGGAGACGGGCAAGAGAGGGAGCGGGAGCCGGGCGAGAGAGGGAGCGGGAGCTGAGCTAGAGAGGGAAGGGGAGCCGAGCAGGAGAGAGAGCGGGTGCAGAGCGAGAGAGGGAGCGGGAGCCGAGCGAGAGAGGGAGCGGAAGCCGAGCAAGAGAGGGAGCGGGAGCCGAGCGAGAGAGGGAGCGGGAGACGAGCAAAGAGGGAGCAGGAGCCGAGCAAGAGAGAGAGCGGGTGCCGAGCGAGAGAGGGAGCGGGAGCCGAGCGAGAGAGGGAGCGGAAGACGAGCGAGAGAGGGAGCGGGAGCCGAGCGAGAGAGGGAGCGGGAGCCGAACGAGAGAGGGAGCGGGAGCCGAGCGAGAGAGGGAGCGGGAGCCGAGCGAGAGAGGGAGCGGGAGCCGAGCGAGAGAGGGTGCGGGAGCCGAGCGAGAGAGGGAGCGGGAGCCGAGCGAGAGAGGGAGCGGGAGCCGAGCGAGAGAGCGAGCAGGAGCCGAATAGGAGAGAGAGCGGGTGCCGAGCGAGAGAGGGAGCGGGGGCCGAGCGAGAGAAGGAGCGGGAGCCGAGCGAGAGAGGGAGCGGGAGCCGAGCGAGAGAGGGAGCGGGAGTCGAGCGAGAGAGGGAGCGGGAGCCGAGCGAGAGAGGGCGCGGGAGCCGACCGAGAGAGGGAGCGGGAGCCGAGCAAGACAAGGCGCGGGAGCTTAGCGAGAGAGGGAGCGGGAGCCGAGAGAGTGAGTGGGAGCCGAGCGAGAGAGGGTGAGGGAAAGTGGGGACTGTGCGAGAGAGGGAGCGTGAGCGGGAGTGGAGCAAGAAAGAGAGAGAGCGGACCGAGAGTGAGAGCAGACCGAGAGAGAGAGAGAGAGCGGACCGAGAGAGAGAGAGAGAGAGAGCGGACCAAGAGAGAGAGAGAGAGCAGACTGAGAGAGAGAGAGCGTAATGAGAGAGAGAGACCGGGCTAAGAGAGGGAGAGCGGTCCGAGCGAGAGAACGCGGCCCGAGAGAGAGAGAGCGGACCGAGAGAAAGGGAACGGGAGCAAGAGAAAGGGAGAGGGAGAGGAAGAGAGGGGAAGAGAGCGAAGCAGAGAGCGGACCAAGAGAGAGGGAGCGGGAGCCGAGCAAGAGAGGGAGCGGGAGCCGAGCGAGAGAGGGAGCGGGAGCCGAGCGAGAGAGGGAGCGGGAGCCGAGCGAGAGAGGGAGCGGGAGCCGAGCGAGAGAGGGAGCGGGAGCCGAGCGAGAGAGGGAGCGGGAGCCGAGCGAGAGAGGGAGCGGGAGCCGAGCGAGAGAGGGAGAGGGAGCCGAGCGAGAGAGGGAGCGGGAGCCGAGCGAGAGAGGGAGCGGGAGACGAGCCAGAGAGGGAGCGGGAGACGAGCGAGAGAGGGAGCGGGAGACGAGCCAGAGAGGGAGAGGGAGACGAGCCAGAGAGGGAGAGGGAGACGAGCCAGGGAGGGAGCGGGAGACGAGCCAGGGAGGGAGCGGGAGACGAGCCAGAGAGGGAGCGGGAGACGAGCCAGAGAGGGAGCGGGAGACGAGCCAGAGAGGGAGCGGGAGACGAGCCAGAGAGGGAGCGGGAGACGAGCCAGAGAGGGAGCGGGAGACGAGCAAGAGAGGGAGAGGGAGACGAGCCAGAGAGGGAGCGGGAGGCGAGCCAGAGAGGGAGCGGGAGACGAGCCAGAGAGGGAGCGGGAGACGAGCCAGAGAGGGAGCGGGAGACGAGCCAGAGAGGGAGCGGGAGACGAGCCAGAGAGGGAGCGGGAGACGAGCCAGAGAGGGAGCGGGAGCCGAGCCAGACAGGGCGCGGGAGCCGAGCCAGACAGGGCGCGGGAGCCGAGCCAGAGAGGGAGCGGGAGCCGAGCCAGACAGGGCGCGGGAGGCAAGCGAGAGCGGGCGCGGGAGCCGAGCGAGAGAGTGAGTGGGAGCCGAACGAGAGAGGGTGAGGGAAAGTGGGGACTGAGCGAGAGAGGGAGCGTGAGCGGGAGTGGAGCGAGAGAGAGACAGCGGACTGAGAGTGAGAGCAGCCCGAGAGAGAGAGCAACCCGAGAGAGAGAGAGAGAGTGAGAGAACAGACTGAGAGAGAGAGAGAGAGAGCAGACCGAGAGAGAGAGAGAGAGAGCGGAATGAGAGAGAGAGAGAGAGAGCGGAATGAGAGAGAGAGACCAGGCCAAGAGAGGGAGAACAGACCGAGAGAGGGAGAGCGGTCCGAGAGAAAAGGAAAGGGAGCAAGACAAAGGGGGAGGGAGAGGAAGAGAGGGAAAGAGGTCGAGGCAGAGAGCGGACCAACAGGGAGGGAGCAGGAGCCGGGCGAGAGAGGGAGCGGGAGACGAGCCAGAGAGGGAGCGGGAGACGAGCGAGAGAGGGAGCGGGAGCCAAATAGGAGAGAGAGCGGGTGCCGAGCGAGAGAGGGAGCTGGGGCCGAGCAAGAGAGGGAGCGGGAGACGAGCCAGAGAGGGAGCGGGAGACGAGCGAGAGAGGGAGCGGGAGCCGAGCGAGAGAGGGAGCGGGAGCCGAGCGAGAGAGGGAGCGGGAGCTGAGCGAGAGAGGGAGCGGGAGCCGAGCGAGAGAGGGAGCGGGAGCCGAGCGATAGAGGGAGCAGGAGCCGAATAGGAGAGAGAGCGGGTGCCGAGCGAGAGAGGGAGCGGGGGCCGAGCGAGAGAGGGAGCGGGAGCCGAGCGAGAGAGGGAGCGGGAGCCGAGCGAGAGAGGGAGCGGGAGCCGAGCGAGAGAGGGAGCGGGAGCCGAGCGAGAGAGGGAGCGGGAGCCGAGCGAGAGAGGGAGCAGGAGCCGAATAGGAGAGAGAGCGGGTGCCGAGCGAGAGAGGGAGCGGGGGCCGAGCGAGAGAGGGAGCGGGAGCCGAGCGAGAGAGGGAGCGGGAGCCGAGCGAGAGAGGGAGCGGGAACCGAGCGAGAGAGGGCGCGGGAGCCGAGCGAGAGAGGGAGCGGGAGCCGAGCGAGAGAGGGAGCGGGAGCCGAGCAAGACAAGGCGCGGGAGCTTAGCGAGAGAGGGCGCGGGAGAGGAGCGAGAGAGGGAGCGGGAGCCGAGAGAGTGAGTGGGAGCCGAGCGAGAGAGGGTGAGGGAAAGTGGGGACTGTGCGAGAGAGGGAGCGTGAGCGGGAGTGGAGCAAGAAAGAGAGAGAGCGGACCGAGAGTGAGAGCAGACCGAGAGAGAGAGAGAGAGCGGACCGAGAGAGAGAGAGAGAGAGCAGACTGAGAGAGAGAGAGAGCGTAATGAGAGAGAGAGACCGGACTAAGAGAGGGAGAGCGGTCCGAGCGAGAGAACGCGGCCCGAGAGAGAGAGAGCGGACCGAGAGAAAGGGAAAGGGAGCAAGAGAAAGGGAGAGGGAGAGGAAGAGAGGGGAAGAGAGCGAAGCAGAGAGCGGACCAAGAGAGAGGGAGCGGGAGCCGAGCGAGAGAGGGAGCGGGAGCCGAGCGAGAGAGGGAGCGGGAGCCGAGCGAGAGAGGGAGCGGGAGCCGAGCGAGAGAGGGAGCGGGAGCCGAGCGAGAGAGGGAGCGGGAGCCGAGCGAGAGAGGGAGCGGGAGCCGAGCGAGAGAGGGAGAGGGAGCCGAGCGAGAGAGGGAGCGGGAGCCGAGCGAGAGAGGGAGCGGGAGACGAGCCAGAGAGGGAGCGGGAGACGAGCCAGAGAGGGAGCGGGAGACGAGCCAGAGAGGGAGCGGGAGACGAGCCAGAGAGGGAGAGGGAGACGAGCCAGAGAGGGAGTGGGAGACGAGCCAGGGAGGGAGAGGGAGACGAGCCAGGGAGGGAGCGGGAGACGAGCCAGAGAGGGAGCGGGAGACGAGCCAGAGAGGGAGCGGGAGACGAGCCAGAGAGGGAGCGGGAGACGAGCCAGAGAGGGAGCGGGAGACGAGCCAGAGAGGGAGCGGGAGACGAGCCAGAGAGGGAGCGGGAGACGAGCAAGAGAGGGAGCGGGAGACGAGCCAGAGAGGGAGCGGGAGACGAGCCAGAGAGGGAGCGGGAGACGAGCCAGAGAGGGAGCGGGAGACGAGCCAGAGAGGGAGCGGGAGACGAGCCAGAGAGGGAGCGGGAGACGAGCCAGAGAGGGAGCGGGAGCCGAGCCAGACAGGGCGCGGGAGCCGAGCCAGACAGGGCGCGGGAGCCGAGCCAGAGAGGGAGCGGGAGCCGAGCCAGACAGGGCGCGGGAGGCAAGCGAGAGCGGGCGCGGGAGCCGAGCGAGAGAGTGAGTGGGAGCCGAACGAGAGAGCGTGAGGGAAAGTGGGGACTGAGCGAGAGAGGGAGCGTGAGCGGGAGTGGAGCGAGAGAGAGAGAGCGGACTGAGAGTGAGAGCAGCCCGAGAGAGAGAGCAACCCGAGAGAGAGAGAGAGAGTGAGAGAACAGACTGAGAGAGAGAGAGAGAGAGCAGACCGAGAGAGAGAGAGAGAGAGCGGAATGAGAGAGAGAGAGAGAGAGCGGAATGAGAGAGAGAGACCAGGCCAAGAGAGGGAGAACAGACCGAGAGAGGGAGAGCGGTCCGAGAGAAAAGGAAAGGGAGCAAGACAAAGGGGGAGGGAGAGGAAGAGAGGGAAAGAGGTCGAGGCAGAGAGCGGACCAACAGGGAGGGAGCAGCAGCCGGGCGAGAGAGGGAGCGGAAGACGAGCCAGAGAGGGAGCGGGAGACGAGCGAGAGAGGGAGCGGGAGCCAAATAGGAGAGAGAGCGGGTGCCGAGCGAGAGAGGGAGCTGGTGCCGAGCGAGAGAGGGAGCGGGAGACGAGCCAGAGAGGGAGCGGGAGACGAGCGAGAGAGGGAGCGGGAGCCGAGCGAGAGAGGGAGCGGGAGCCGAGCGAGAGAGGGAGCGGGAGCTGAGCGAGAGAGGGAGCAGGAGCCGAGCGAGAGAGGGAGCAGGAGCCGAATAGGAGAGAGAGCGGGTGCCGAGCGAGAGAGGGAGCGGGGGCCGAGCGAGAGAGGGAGCGGGAGCCGAGCGAGAGAGGGAGCGGGAGCCGAGCGAGAGAGGGAGCGGGAGCCGAGCGATAGAGGGAGCAGGAGCCGAATAGGAGAGAGAGCGGGTGCCGAGCGAGAGAGGGAGCGGGGGCCGAGCGAGAGAGGGAGCGGGAGACGAGCCAGAGAGGGAGCGGGAGCCGAGCGAGAGAGGGAGCGGGAGACGAGCGAGAGAGGGAGCGGGAGCCGAGCGAGAGAGGGAGCGGGAGCCGAGCGAGAGAGGGAGCAGGAGCCGAATAGGAGAGAGAGCGGGTGCCGAGCGAGAGAGGGAGCGGGGGCCGAGCCAGAGAGGGAGCGGGAGACGAGCCAGAGAGGGAGCGGGAGACGAGCCAGAGAGGGAGCGGGAGCCGAGCCAGACAGGGCGCGGGAGCCGAGCCAGACAGGGCGCGGGAGCCGAGCCAGAGAGGGAGCGGGAGCCGAGCCAGACAGGGCGCGGGAGCCAAGCGAGAGCGGGCGCGGGAGCCGAGCGAGAGAGTGAGTGGGAGCCGAACGAGAGAGGGTGAGGGAAAGTGGGGACTGAGCGAGAGAGGGAGCGTGAGCGGGAGTGGAGCGAGAGAGAGAGAGCGGACTGAGAGTGAGAGCAGCCCGAGAGAGAGAGCAACCCGAGAGAGAGAGAGAGAGTGAGAGAACAGACTGAGAGAGAGAGAGAGAGAGCAGACCGAGAGAGAGAGAGAGAGAGCGGAATGAGAGAGAGAGAGAGAGAGCGGAATGAGAGAGAGAGACCAGGCCAAGAGAGGGAGAACAGACCGAGAGAGGGAGAGCGGTCCGAGAGAAAAGGAAAGGGAGCAAGACAAAGGGGGAGGGAGAGGAAGAGAGGGAAAGAGGTCGAGGCAGAGAGCGGACCAACAGGGAGGGAGCAGCAGCCGGGCGAGAGAGGGAGCGGAAGACGAGCCAGAGAGGGAGCGGGAGACGAGCGAGAGAGGGAGCGGGAGCCAAATAGGAGAGAGAGCGGGTGCCGAGCGAGAGAGGGAGCTGGGGCCGAGCGAGAGAGGGAGCGGGAGACGAGCCAGAGAGGGAGCGGGAGACGAGCGAGAGAGGGAGCGGGAGCCGAGCGAGAGAGGGAGCGGGAGCCGAGCGAGAGAGGGAGCGGGAGCTGAGCGAGAGAGGGAGCGGGAGCCGAGCGAGAGAGGGAGCAGGAGCCGAATAGGAGAGAGAGCGGGTGCCGAGCGAGAGAGGGAGCGGGGGCCGAGCGAGAGAGGGAGCGGGAGCCGAGCGAGAGAGGGAGCGGGAGCCGAGCGAGAGAGGGAGCGGGAGCCGACCGATAGAGGGAGCAGGAGCCGAATAGGAGAGAGAGCGGGTGCCGAGCGAGAGAGGGAGCGGGGGCCGAGCGAGAGAGGGAGCGGGAGACGAGCCAGAGAGGGAGCGGGAGCCGAGCGAGAGAGGGAGCGGGAGCCGAGCGAGAGAGGGAGCGGGAGCCGAGCGAGAGAGGGAGCGGGAGCCGAGCGAGAGAGGGAGCAGGAGCCGAATAGGAGAGAGAGCGGGTGCCGAGCGAGAGAGGGAGCGGGGGCCGAGCGAGAGAAGGAGCGGGGGCCGAGCGAGAGAGGGAGCGGGAGCCGAGCGAGAGAGGGAGCGGGAGCCGAGCGAGAGAGGGAGCGGGAACCGAGCGAGAGAGGGCGCGGGAGCCGAGCGAGAGAGGGAGCGGGAGCCGAGCGAGAGAGGGAGCGGGAGCCGAGCAAGACAAGGCGCGGGAGCTTAGCGAGAGAGGGCGCGGGAGAGGAGCGAGAGAGGGAGCGGGAGCCGAGAGAGTGAGTGGGAGCCGAGCGAGAGAGGGTGAGGGAAAGTGGGGACTGTGCGAGAGAGGGAGCGTGAGCGGGAGTGGAGCAAGAAAGAGAGAGAGCGGACCGAGAGTGAGAGCAGACCGAGAGAGAGAGAGAGAGCGGACCGAGAGAGAGAGAGAGAGAGCGGACCAAGAGAGAGAGAGAGAGCAGACTGAGAGAGAGAGAGAGCGTAATGAGAGAGAGAGACCGGACTAAGAGAGGGAGAGCGGTCCGAGCGAGAGAACGCGGCCCGAGAGAGAGAGAGCGGACCAAGAGAAAGGGAAAGGGAGCAAGAGAAAGGGAGAGGGAGAGGAAGAGAGGGGAAGAGAGCGAAGCAGAGAGCGGACTAAGAGAGAGGGAGCGGGAGCCGAGCGAGAGAGGGAGCGGGAGCCGAGCGAGAGAGGCAGCGGGAGCCGAGCGAGAGAGGGAGCGGGAGCCGAGCGAGAGAGGGAGCGGGAGCCGAGCGAGAGAGGGAGCGGGAGCCGAGCGAGAGAGGGAGCGGGAGCCGAGCGAGAGAGGGAGCGGGAGCCGAGCGAGAGAGGGAGCGGGAGCCGAGCGAGAGAGGGAGCGGGAGCCGAGCGAGAGAGGGAGCGGGAGCCGAGCGAGAGAGGGAGAGGGAGCCGAGCGAGAGAGGGAGCGCGAGCCGAGCGAGAGAGGGAGAGGGAGACGAGCCAGAGAGGGAGCGGGAGACGAGCCAGGGAGGGAGTGGGAGACGAGCCAGGGAGGGAGCGGGAGACGAGCCAGAGAGGGAGCGGGAGACGAGCCAGAGAGGGAGCGGGAGACGAGCCAGAGAGGGAGCGGGAGACGAGCCAGAGAGGGAGCGGGAGACGAGCCAGAGAGGGAGCGGGAGACGAGCCAGAGAGGGAGCGGGAGACGAGCAAGAGAGGGAGCGGGAGACGAGCCAGAGAGGGAGCGGGAGACGAGCCAGAGAGGGAGCGGGAGACGAGCCAGAGAGGGAGCGGGAGACGATCCAGAGAGGGAGCGGGAGACGAGCCAGAGAGGGAGCGGGAGACGAGCCAGAGAGGGAGCGGGAGACGAGCCAGAGAGGGAGCGGGAGCCGAGCCAGACAGGGCGCGGGAGCCGAGCCAGACAGGGCGCGGGAGCCGAGCGAGAGAGGGAGCGGGAGCCGAGCGAGAGAGGGAGCGGGAGCTGAGCGAGAGAGGGAGCGGGAGCCGAGCTAGAGAGGGAGCAGGAGCCGAATAGGAGAGAGAGCGGGTGCCGAGCGAGAGAGGGAGCGGGGGCCGAGCGAGAGAGGGAGCGGGAGCCGAGCGAGAGAGGGAGCGGGAGCCGAGCGAGAGAGGGAGCGGGAGCCGAGCGATAGAGGGAGCAGGAGCCGAATAGGAGAGAGAGCGGGTGCCGAGCGAGAGAGGGAGCGGGGGCCGAGCGAGAGAGGGAGCGGGAGACGAGCCAGAGAGGGAGCGGGAGCCGAGCGAGAGAGGGAGCGGGAGCCGAGCGAGAGAGGGAGCGGGAGCCGAGCGAGAGAGGGAGCGGGAGCCGAGCGAGAGAGGGAGCGGGAGCCGAGCGAGAGAGGGAGCGGGAGACGAGCCAGAGAGGGAGCGGGAGACGAGCCAGAGAGGGAGCGGGAGCCGAGCCAGACAGGGCGCGGGAGCCGAGCCAGACAGGGCGCGGGTGCCGAGCCAGAGAGGGAGCGGGAGCCGAGCCAGACAGGGCGCGGGAGCCAAGCGAGAGCGGGCGCGGGAGCCGAGCGAGAGAGTGAGTGGGAGCCGAACGAGAGAGGGTGAGGGAAAGTGGGGACTGAGCGAGAGAGGGAGCGTGAGCGGGAGTGGAGCGAGAGAGAGAGAGCGGACTGAGAGTGAGAGCAGCCCGAGAGAGAGAGCAACCCGAGAGAGAGAGAGAGAGTGAGAGAACAGACTGAGAGAGAGAGAGAGAGAGCAGACCGAGAGAGAGAGAGAGAGAGCGGAATGAGAGAGAGAGAGAGAGAGCGGAATGAGAGAGAGAGACCAGGCCAAGAGAGGGAGAACAGACCGAGAGAGGGAGAGCGGTCCGAGAGAAAAGGAAAGGGAGCAAGACAAAGGGGGAGGGAGAGGAAGAGAGGGAAAGAGGTCGAGGAAGAGAGCGGACCAACAGGGAGGGAGCAGGAGCCGGGCGAGAGAGGGAGCGGGAGACGAGCCAGAGAGGGTGCGGGAGACGAGCGAGAGAGGGAGCGGGAGCCGAGCGAGAGAGGGAGCGGGAGCCGAGCGAGAGAGGGAGCGGGAGCCGAGCGAGAGAGGGAGCAGGAGCCGAATAGGAGAGAGAGCGGGTGCCGAGCGAGAGAGGGAGCGGGGGCCGAGCGAGAGAGGGAGCGGGAGCCGAGCGAGAGAGGGAGCGGGAGCCGAGCGAGAGAGGGAGCGGGAGCCGAGCGATAGAGGGAGCAGGAGCCGAATAGGAGAGAGAGCGGGTGCCGAGCGAGAGAGGGAGCGGGGGCCGAGCGAGAGAGGGAGCGGGAGACGAGCCAGAGAGGGAGCGGGAGACGAGCGAGAGAGGGAGCGGGAGCCGAGCGAGAGAGGGAGCGGGAGCCGAGCGAGAGAGGGAGCGGGAGCCGAGCGAGAGAGGGAGCAGGAGCCGAATAGGAGAGAGAGCGGGTGCCGAGCGAGAGAGGGAGCGGGGGCCGAGCGAGAGAAGGAGCGGGGGCCGAGCGAGAGAGGGAGCGGGAGCCGAGCGAGAGAGGGAGTGGGAGCCGAGCGAGAGAGGGAGCGGGAACCGAGCGAGAGAGGGCGCGGGAGCCGAGCGAGAGAGGGAGCGGGAGCCGAGCGAGAGAGGGAGCGGGAGCCGAGCAAGACAAGGCGCGGGAGCTTAGCGAGAGAGGGCGCGGGAGAGGAGCGAGAGAGGGAGCGGGAGCCGAGAGAGTGAGTGGGAGCCGAGCGAGAGAGGGTGAGGGAAAGTGGGGACTGTGCGAGAGAGGGAGCGTGAGCGGGAGTGGAGCAAGAAAGAGAGAGAGCGGACCGAGAGTGAGAGCAGACCGAGAGAGAGAGAGAGAGAGCGGACCGAGAGAGAGAGAGAGAGAGCGGACCAAGAGAGAGAGAGAGAGCAGACTGAGAGAGAGAGAGAGCGTAATGAGAGAGAGAGACCGGGCTAAGAGAGGGAGAGCGGTCCGAGCGAGAGAACGCGGCCCGAGAGAGAGAGAGCGGACCGAGAGAAAGGGAAAGGGAGCAAGAGAAAGGGAGAGGGAGAGGAAGAGAGGGGAAGAGAGCGAAGCAGAGAGCGGACCAAGAGAGAGGGAGCGGGAGCCGAGCGAGAGAGGGAGCGGGAGCCGAGCGAGAGAGGGAGCGGGAGCCGAGCGAGAGAGGGAGCGGGAGCCGAGCGAGAGAGGGAGCGGGAGCCGAGCGAGAGAGGGAGCGGGAGCCGAGCGAGAGAGGGAGAGGGAGCCGAGCGAGAAAGGGAGCGGGAGCCGAGCGAGAGAGGGAGCGGGAGACGAGCGAGAGAGGGAGCGGGAGACGAGCCAGAGAGGGAGCGGGAGACGAGCCAGAGAGGGAGCGGGAGACGAGCCAGAGAGGGAGCGGGAGACGAGCCAGAGAGGGAGCGGGAGACGAGCCAGAGAGGGAGCGGGAGCCGAGCGAGAGAGGGAGCGGGAGCCGAGCAAGACAAGGCGCGGGAGCTTAGCGAGAGAGGGCGCGGGAGAGGAGCGAGAGAGGGAGCGGGAGCCGAGAGAGTGAGTGGGAGCCGAGCGAGAGAGGGTGAGGGAAAGTGGGGACTGTGCGAGAGAGGGAGCGTGAGCGGGAGTGGAGCAAGAAAGAGAGAGAGCGGACCGAGAGTGAGAGCAGACCGAGAGAGAGAGAGCGGACCGAGAGAGAGAGAGAGAGAGAGCGGACCAAGAGAGAGAGAGAGAGCAGACTGAGAGAGACAGAGAGCGTAATGAGAGAGAGAGACCGGGCTACGAGAGGGAGAGCGGTCCGAGCGAGAGAACGCGGCCCGAGAGAGAGAGAGCGGACCGAGAGAAAGGTAAAGGGAGCAAGAGAAAGTGAGAGGGAGAGGAAGAGAGGGGAAGAGAGCGAAGCAGAGAGCAGACCAAGAGAGAGGGAGCGGGAGCCGAGCGAGAGAGGGAGCGGGAGCCGAGCGAGAGAGGGAGCGGGAGCCGAGCAAGACAAGGCGCGGGAGCTTAGCGAGAGAGGGCGCGGGAGAGGAGCGAGAGAGGGAGCGGGAGCCGAGAGAGTGAGTGGGAGCCGAGCGAGAGAGGGTGAGGGAAAGTGGGGACTGTGCGAGAGAGGGAGCGTGAGCGGGAGTGGAGCAAGAAAGAGAGAGAGCGGACCGAGAGTGAGAGCAGACCGAGAGAGAGAGAGCGGACCGAGAGAGAGAGAGAGAGAGAGCGGACCAAGAGAGAGAGAGAGAGCAGACTGAGAGAGACAGAGAGCGTAATGAGAGAGAGAGACCGGGCTACGAGAGGGAGAGCGGTCCGAGCGAGAGAACGCGGCCCGAGAGAGAGAGAGCGGACCGAGAGAAAGGGAAAGGGAGCAAGAGAAAGGGAGAGGGAGAGGAAGAGAGGGGAAGAGAGCGAAGCAGAGAGCGGACCAAGAGAGAGGGAGCGGGAGCCGAGCGAGAGAGGGAGCGGGAGCCGAGCGAGAGAGGGAGCGGGAGCCGAGCGAGAGAGGGAGCGGGAGCCGAGCGAGAGAGGGAGCGGGAGCCGAGCGAGAGAGGGAGCGGGAGACGATCCAGAGAGGGAGCGGGAGACGAGCCAGAGAGGGAGCGGGAGACGAGCCAGAGAGGGAGCGGGAGACGAGCCAGAGAGGGAGCGGGAGACGAGCCAGAGAGGGAGCGGGAGACGAGTCAGAGAGGGAGCGGGAGACGAGCCAGAGAGGGAGCGGCAGACGAGCCAGAGAGGGAGCGGGAGACGAGCCAGACAGGGCGCGGGAGCCGAGCCAGACAGGGCGCGGGAGCCGAGCCAGAGAGGGAGCGGGAGCCGAGCCAGACAGGGCGCGGGAGCCAAGCGAGAGCGGGCGCGGGAGCCGAGCGAGAGAGTGAGTGGGAGCCGAACGAGAGAGGGTGAGGGAAAGTGGGGACTGAGCGAGAGAGGGAGCGTGAGCGGGAGTGGAGCGAGAGAGAGAGAGCGGACTGAGAGTGAGAGCAGCCCGAGAGAGAGAGCAACCCGAGAGAGAGAGAGAGTGAGAGAACAGACCGAGAGAGAGAGAGAGAGAGAGCAGACCGAGAGAGAGAGAGAGAGAGCGGAATGAGAGAGAGAGAGAGAGAGCGGAATGAGAGAGAGAGACCAGGCCAAGAGAGGGAGAACAGACCGAGAGAGGGAGAGCGGTCCGAGAGAAAAGGAAAGGGAGCAAGACAAAGGGGGAGGGAGAGGAAGAGAGGGAAAGAGGTCGAGGCAGAGAGCGGACCAACAGGGAGGGAGCAGGAGCCGGGCGAGAGAGGGAGCGGGAGACGAGCCAGAGAGGGAGCGGGAGACGAGCGAGAGAGGGAGCAGGAGCCGAGCGAGAGAGGGAGCGGGAGACGAGCGAGAGAGGGAGCGGGAGCCGAGCGAGAGAGGGAGCAGGAGACGAATAGGAGAGAGAGCGGGTGCCGAGCGAGAGAGGGAGCTGGGGCCGAGCGAGAGAGGGAGCGGGAGACGAGCCAGAGAGGGAGCGGGAGACGAGCGAGAGAGGGAGCAGGAGCCGAGCGAGAGAGGGAGCGGGAGCCGAGCGAGAGAGGGAGCGGGAGCCGAGCGAGAGAGGGAGCGGGAGCCGAGCGAGAGAGGGAGCGGGAGCCGAGCGAGAGAGGGAGCAGGAGCCGAATAGGAGAGAGAGCGGGTGCCGAGCGAGAGAGGGAGCGGGGGCCGAGCGAGAGAGGGAGCGGGAGCCGAGCGAGAGAGGGAGCGGGTGCCGAGCGAGAGAGGGAGCGGGAGCCGAGCGAGAGAGGGAGCGGGAGCCGAGCGAGAGAGGGAGCGGGAGCCGAGCGAGAGAGGGAGCGGGAGCCGAGCGAGAGAGGGAGCGGGAGCCGAGCGAGAGAGGGAGCGGGAGCCGAGCGAGAGAGGGAGAGGGAGCCGAGTGAGAGAGGGAGCGGGAGCCGAGCGAGAGAGGGAGCAGGAGCCGAATAGGAGAGAGAGCGGGTGCCGAGCGAGAGAGGGAGCGGGGGCCGAGCGAGAGAGGGAGCGGGAGACGAGCCAGAGAGGGAGCGGGAGACGAGCGAGAGAGGGAGCGGGAGCCGAGCGAGAGAGGGAGCGGGAGCCGAGCGAGAGAGGGAGCGGGAGTCAAGCGAGAGAGGGAGCAGGAGCCGAATAGGAGAGAGAGCGGGTGCCGAGCGAGAGAGGGAGCGGGGGCCGAGCGAGAGAAGGAGCGGGGGCCGAGCGAGAGAGGGAGCGGGAGCCGAGCGAGAGAGGGAGCGGGAGCCGAGCGAGAGAGGGAGCGGGAGCCGAGCGAGAGAGGGCGCGGGAGCCGAGCGAGAGAGGGAGCGGGAGCCGAGCGAGAGAGGGAGCGGGAGCCGAGCAAGACAAGGCGCGGGAGCTTAGCGAGAGAGGGCGCGGGAGAGGAGCGAGAGAGGGAGCGGGAGCCGAGAGAGTGAGTGGGAGCCGAGCGAGAGAGGGTGAGGGAAAGTGGGGACTGTGCGAGAGAGGGAGCGTGAGCGGGAGTGGAGCAAGAAAGAGAGAGAGCGGACCGAGAGTGAGAGCAGACCGAGAGAGAGAGAGAGTGAGAGAACAGACCGAGAGAGAGAGAGAGAGAGCAGACCGAGAGAGAGAGAGAGAGAGAGAGCGGAATGAGAGAGAGAGAGAGAGAGCGGAATGAAAGAGAGAGACCAGGCCAAGAGAGGGAGAACAGACCGAGAGAGGGAGAGCGGTCCGAGAGAAAAGGAAAGGGAGCAAGAGAAAGGGGGAGGGAGAGGAAGAGAGGGAAAGAGGTCGAGGCAGAGAGCGGACCAACAGGGAGGGAGCAGGAGCCGGGCGAGAGAGGGAGCGGGAGACGAGCCAGAGAGGGAGCGGGAGACGAGCGAGAGAGGGAGCAGGAGCCGAGCGAGAGAGGGAGCGGGAGCCGAGCGAGAGAGGGAGCGGGAGCCGAGCGAGAGAGGGAGCAGGAGCCGAATAGGAGAGAGAGCGGGTGCCGAGCGAGAGAGGGAGCTGGGGCCGAGCGAGAGAGGGAGCGGGAGACGAGCCAGAGAGGGAGCGGGAGACGAGCGAGAGAGGGAGCGGGAGCCGAGCGAGAGAGGGAGCGGGAGCCGAGCGAGAGAGGGAGCGGGAGACGAGCCAGAGAGGGAGCAGGAGCCGAATAGGAGAGAGAGCGGGTGCCGAGCGAGAGAGGGAGCGGGGGCCGAGCGAGAGAAGGAGCGGGGGCCGAGGGAGAGAGGGAGCGGGAGCCGAGCGAGAGAGGGAGCGGGAGACGAGCGAGAGAGGGAGCAGGAGCCGAATAGGAGAGAGAGCGGGTGCCGAGCGAGAGAGGGAGCGGGGGCCGAGCGAGAGAAGGAGCGGGGGCCGAGCGAGAGAGGGAGCGGGAGCCGAGCGAGAGAGGGAGCGGGAGCCGAGCGAGAGAGGGAGCGGGAGCCGAGCAAGACAATGCGCGGGAGCTTAGCGAGAGAGGGCGCGGGAGAGGAGCGAGAGAGGGAGCGGGAGCCGAGAGAGTGAGTGGGAGCCGAGCGAGAGAGGGTGAGGGAAAGTGGGGACTGTGCGAGAGAGGGAGCGTGAGCGGGAGTGGAGCAAGAAAGAGAGAGAGCGGACCGAGAGTGAGAGCAGACCGAGAGAGAGAGAGAGTGAGAGAACAGACCGAGAGAGAGAGAGAGAGAGCAGACCGAGAGAGAGAGAGAGAGAGAGCGGAATGAGAGAGAGAGAGAGAGAGCGGAATGAAAGAGAGAGACCAGGCCAAGAGAGGGAGAACAGACCGAGAGAGGGAGAGCGGTCCGAGAGAAAAGGAAAGGGAGCAAGAGAAAGGGGGAGGGAGAGGAAGAGAGGGAAAGAGGTCGAGGCAGAGAGCGGACCAACAGGGAGGGAGCAGGAGCCGGGCGAGAGAGGGAGCGGGAGACGAGCCAGAGAGGGAGCGGGAGACGAGCGAGAGAGGGAGCAGGAGCCGAGCGAGAGAGGGAGCGGGAGCCGAGCGAGAGAGGGAGCGGGAGCCGAGCGAGAGAGGGAGCAGGAGCCGAATAGGAGAGAGAGCGGGTGCCGAGCGAGAGAGGGAGCTGGGGCCGAGCGAGAGAGGGAGCGGGAGACGAGCCAGAGAGGGAGCGGGAGACGAGCGAGAGAGGGAGCGGGAGCCGAGCGAGAGAGGGAGCGGGAGCCGAGCGAGAGAGGGAGCGGGAGCCGAGCGAGAGAGGGAGCGGGAGCCGAGCGAGAGAGGGAGCGGGAGCCGAATAGGAGAGAGAGCGGGTGCCGAGCGAGAGAGGGAGCGGGGGCCGAGCGAGAGAAGGAGCGGGGGCCGAGCGAGAGAGGGAGCGGGAGCCGAGCGAGAGAGGGAGCGGGAGCCGAGCGAGAGAGGGAGCAGGAGCCGAATAGGAGAGAGAGCGGGTGCCGAGCAAGAGAGGGAGCGGGGGCCGAGCAAGAGAAGGAGCGGGGGCCGAGCGAGAGAGGGAGCGGGAGCCGAGCGAGAGAGGGAGCGGGAGCCGAGCGAGAGAGGGAGCGGGGGCCGAGCGAGAGAGGGAGCGGGAGCCGAACGAGAGAGGGCGCGGGAGCCGAGCGAGAGAGGGAGCGGGAGCCGAGCGAGAGAGGGAGCGGGAGCCGAGCAAGACAAGGCGCGGGAGCTTAGCGAGAGAGGGCGCGGGAGAGGAGCGAGAGAGGGAGCGGGAGCCGAGAGAGTGAGTGGGAGCCGAGCGAGAGAGGGAGAGGGAAAGTGGGGACTGTGCGAGAGAGGGAGCGTGAGCGGGAGTGGAGCAAGAAAGAGAGAGAGCGGACCGAGAGTGAGAGCAGACCGAGAGAGAGAGAGAGAGCGGACCGAGAGAGAGAGAGAGAGAGAGCGGACCAAGAGAGAGAGAGAGAGCAGACTGAGAGAGAGAGAGAGCGTAATGAGAGAGAGAGACCGGGCAAAGAGAGGGAGAGTGGTCCGAGCGAGAGAACGCGGCCCGAGAGAGAGAGAGCGGACCGAGAGAAAGGGAAAGGGAGCAAGAGAAAGGGAGAGGGAGAGGAAGAGAGGGGAAGAGAGCGAAGCAGAGAGCGGACCAAGAGAGAGGGAGCGGGAGCCGAGCGAGAGAGGGAGCGGGAGCCGAGCGAGAGAGGGAGCGGGAGCCGAGCGAGAGAGGGAGCGGGAGCCGAGCGAGAGAGGGAGCGGGAGCCGAGCGAGAGAGGGAGCGGGAGCCGAGCGAGAGAGGGAGCGGGAGCCGAGCGAGAGAGGGAGCGGGAGACGAGCCAGAGAGGGAGCGGGAGCCGAGCGAGAGAGGGAGCGGGAGCCGAGCGAGAGAGGGAGCGGGAGCCGAGCGAGAGAGGGAGAGGGAGCCGAGCGAGAGAGGGAGCGGGAGCCGAGCGAGAGAGGGAGCGGGAGACGAGCCAGAGAGGGAGCGGGAGACGAGCCAGAGAGGGAGCGGGAGACGAGCCAGAGAGGGAGAGGGAGACGAGCCAGAGAGGGAGCGGGAGACGAGCCAGGGAGGGAGCGGGAGACGAGCCAGGGAGGGAGCGGGAGACGAGCCAGAGAGGGAGCGGGAGACGAGCCAGAGAGGGAGCGGGAGACGAGCCAGACAGGGAGCGGGAGACGAGCCAGAGAGGGAGCGGGAGACGAGCCAGACAGGGCGCGGGAGCCAAGCGAGAGCGGGCGCGGGAGCCGAGCGAGAGAGTGAGTGGGAGCCGAACGAGAGAGGGTGAGGGAAAGTGGGGACTGAGCGAGAGAGGGAGCGTGAGCGGGAGTGGAGCGAGAGAGAGAGAGCGGACTGAGAGTGAGAGCAGCCCGAGAGAGAGAGCAACCCGAGAGAGAGAGAGAGTGAGAGAACAGACCGAGAGAGAGAGAGAGAGCAGACCGAGAGAGAGAGAGAGAGAGCGGAATGAGAGAGAGAGAGAGAGAGCGGAATGAGAGAGAGAGACCAGGCCAAGAGAGGGAGAACAGACCGAGAGAGGGAGAGCGGTCCGAGAGAAAAGGAAAGGGAGCAAGACAAAGGGGGAGGGAGAGGAAGAGAGGGAAAGAGGTCGAGGCAGAGAGCGGACCAACAGGGAGGGAGCAGGAGCCGGGCGAGAGAGGGAGCGGGAGACGAGCCAGAGAGGGAGCGGGAGACGAGCGAGAGAGGGAGCAGGAGCCGAGCGAGAGAGGGAGCGGGAGACGAGCGAGAGAGGGAGCGGGAGACGAGCGAGAGAGGGAGCAAGAGCCGAGCGAGAGAGGGAGCGGGAGACGAGCGAGAGAGGGAGCGGGAGCCGAGCGAGAGAGGGAGCAGGAGCCGAATAGGAGAGAGAGCGGGTGCCGAGCGAGAGAGGGAGCTGAGGCCGAGCGAGAGAGGGAGCGGGAGACGAGCCAGAGAGGGAGCGGGAGACGAGCGAGAGAGGGAGCGGGAGCCGAGCGAGAGAGGGAGCGGGAGCCGAGCGAGAGAGGGAGCGGGAGCCGAGCGAGAGAGGGAGCAGGAGCCGAATAGGAGAGAGAGCGGGTGCCGAGCGAGAGAGGGAGCGGGGGCCGAGCGAGAGAAGGAGCGGGGGCCGAGCGAGAGAAGGAGCGGGAGCCGAGCGAGAGAGGGAGCGGGAGCCGAGCGAGAGAGGGAGCGGGAGCCGAGCGAGAGAGGGAGCAGGAGCCGAATAGGAGAGAGAGCGGGTGCCGAGCGAGAGAGGGAGCGGGGGCCGAGCGAGAGAGGGAGCGGGAGACGAGCCAGAGAGGGAGCGGGAGACGAGCGAGAGAGGGAGCGGGAGCCGAGCGAGAGAGGGAGCAGGAGCCGAATAGGAGAGAGAGCGGGTGTCGAGCGAGAGAGGGAGCGGGGGCCGAGCGAGAGAAGGAGCGGGGGCCGAGCGAGAGAGGGAGCGGGAGCCGAGCGAGAGAGGGAGCGGGAGCCGAGCGAGAGAGGGAGCGGGAGCCGAGCGAGAGAGGGAGCGGGAGCCGAGCGAGAGAGGGAGCGGGAGCCGAGCGAGAGAGGGAGCGGAAGCCGAGCAAGACAATGCGGGGGAGCTTAGCGAGAGAGGGCGCGGGAGAGGAGCGAGAGAGGGAGCGGGAGCCGAGAGAGTGAGTGGGAGCCGAGCGAGAGAGGGTGAGGGAAAGTGGGGACTGTGCGAGAGAGGGAGCGTGAGCGGGAGTGGAGCAAGAAAGAGAGAGAGCGGACCGAGAGTGAGAGCAGACCGAGAGAGAGAGAGAGTGAGAGAACAGACCGAGAGAGAGAGAGAGAGAGAGCAGACCGAGAGAGAGAGAGAGAGAGCGGAATGAGAGAGAGAGAGAGAGAGCGGAATGAGAGAGAGAGACCAGGCCAAGAGAGGGAGAACAGACCGAGAGAGGGAGAGCGGTCCGAGAGAAAAGGAAAGGGAGCAAGACAAAGGGGGAGGGAGAGGAAGAGAGGGAAAGAGGTCGAGGCAGAGAGCGGACCAACAGGGAGGGAGCAGGAGCCGGGCGAGAGAGGGAGCGGGAGACGAGCCAGAGAGGGAGCGGGAGACGAGCGAGAGAGGGAGCAGGAGCCGAGCGAGAGAGGGAGCGGGAGCCGAGCGAGAGAGGGAGCGGGAGCCGAGCGAGAGAGGGAGCGGGAGCCGAGCGAGAGAGGGAGCAGGAGCCGAATAGGAGAGAGAGCGGGTGCCGAGCGAGAGAGGGAGCTGGGGCCGAGCGAGAGAGGGAGCGGGAGCCGAGCGAGAGAGGGAGCGGGAGCCGAGCGAGAGAGGGAGCGGGAGCCGAGCGAGAGAGGGAGCGGGTGCCGAGCGAGAGAGGGAGCAGGAGCCGAATAGGAGAGAGAGCGGGTGCCTAGCGAGAGAGGGAGCGGGGGCCGAGCGAGAGAGGGAGCGGGAGACGAGCCAGAGAGGGAGCGGGAGACGAGCGAGAGAGGGAGCGGGAGCCGAGCGAGAGAGGGAGCGGGAGCCGAGCGAGAGAGGGAGAGGGAGCCGAGTGAGAGAGGGAGCGGGAGCCGAGCGAGAGAGGGAGCGGGAGCCGAGCAAGACAAGGCGCGGGAGCTTAGCGAGAGAGGGCGCGGGAGAGGAGCGAGAGAGGGAGCGGGAGCCGAGAGAGTGAGTGGGAGCCGAGCGAGAGAGGGTGAGGGAAAGTGGGGACTGTGCGAGAGAGGGAACGTGAGCGGGAGTGGAGCAAGAAAGAGAGAGAGCGGACCGAGAGTGAGAGCAGACCGAGAGAGAGAGAGAGTGAGAGAACAGACCGAGAGAGAGAGAGAGAGAGCAGACCGAGAGAGAGAGAGAGAGAGAGAGCGGAATGAGAGAGAGAGAGAGAGAGCGGAATGAAAGAGAGAGACCAGGCCAAGAGAGGGAGAACAGACCGAGAGAGGGAGAGCGGTCCGAGAGAAAAGGAAAGGGAGCAAGAGAAAGGGGGAGGGAGAGGAAGAGAGGGAAAGAGGTCGAGGCAGAGAGCGGACCAACAGGGAGGGAGCAGGAGCCGGGCGAGAGAGGGAGCGGGAGACGAGCCAGAGAGGGAGCAGGAGACGAGCGAGAGAGGGAGCAGGAGCCGAGCGAGAGAGGGAGCGGGAGCCGAGCGAGAGAGGGAGCGGGAGCCGAGCGAGAGAGGGAGCAGGAGCCGAATAGGAGAGAGAGCGGGTGCCGAGCGAGAGAGGGAGCTGGGGCCGAGCGAGAGAGGGAGCGGGAGACGAGCCAGAGAGGGAGCGGGAGACGAGCGAGAGAGGGAGCGGGAGCCGAGCGAGAGAGGGAGCGGGAGCCGAGCGAGAGAGGGAGCGGGAGACGAGCCAGAGAGGGAGCAGGAGCCGAATAGGAGAGAGAGCGGGTGCCGAGCGAGAGAGGGAGCGGGGGCCGAGCGAGAGAAGGAGCGGGGGCCGAGCGAGAGAGGGAGCGGGAGCCGAGCGAGAGAGGGAGCGGGAGCCGAGCGAGAGAGGGAGCAGGAGCCGAATAGGAGAGAGAGCGGGTGCCGAGCGAGAGAGGGAGCGGGGGCCGAGCGAGAGAAGGAGCGGGGGCCGAGCGAGAGAGGGAGCGGGAGCCGAGCGAGAGAGGGAGCGGGAGCCGAGCGATAGAGGGAGCGGGAGCCGAGCAAGACAATGCGCGGGAGCTTAGCGAGAGAGGGCGCGGGAGAGGAGCGAGAGAGGGAGCGGGAGCCGAGAGAGTGAGTGGGAGCCGAGCGAGAGAGGGTGAGGGAAAGTGGGGACTGTGCGAGAGAGGGAGCGTGAGCGGGAGTGGAGCAAGAAAGAGAGAGAGCGGACCGAGAGTGAGAGCAGACCGAGAGAGAGAGAGAGTGAGAGAACAGACCGAGAGAGAGAGAGAGAGAGCAGACCGAGAGAGAGAGAGAGAGAGAGCGGAATGAGAGAGAGAGAGAGAGAGCGGAATGAAAGAGAGAGACCAGGCCAAGAGAGGGAGAACAGACCGAGAGAGGGAGAGCGGTCCGAGAGAAAAGGAAAGGGAGCAAGAGAAAGGGGGAGGGAGAGGAAGAGAGGGAAAGAGGTCGAGGCAGAGAGCGGACCAACAGGGAGGGAGCAGGAGCCGGGCGAGAGAGGGAGCGGGAGACGAGCCAGAGAGGGAGCGGGAGACGAGCGAGAGAGGGAGCAGGAGCCGAGCGAGAGAGGGAGCGGGAGCCGAGCGAGAGAGGGAGCGGGAGCCGAGCGAGAGAGGGAGCAGGAGCCGAATAGGAGAGAGAGCGGGTGCCGAGCGAGAGAGGGAGCTGGGGCCGAGCGAGAGAGGGAGCGGGAGACGAGCCAGAGAGGGAGCGGGAGACGAGCGAGAGAGGGAGCGGGAGCCGAGCGAGAGAGGGAGCGGGAGCCGAGCGAGAGAGGGAGCGGGAGCCGAGCGAGAGAGGGAGCAGGAGCCGAATAGGAGAGAGAGCGGGTGCCGAGCGAGAGAGGGAGCGGGGGCCGAGCGAGAGAAGGAGCGGGGGCCGAGCGAGAGAGGGAGCGGGAGCCGAGCGAGAGAGGGAGCGGGAGCCGAGCGAGAGAGGGAGCAGGAGCCGAATAGGAGAGAGAGCGGGTGCCGAGCAAGAGAGGGAGCGGGGGCCGAGCGAGAGAAGGAGCGGGGGCCGAGCGAGAGAGGGAGCGGGAGCCGAGCGAGAGAGGGAGCGGGAGCCGAGCGAGAGAGGGAGCGGGGGCCGAGCGAGAGAGGGAGCGGGAGCCGAACGAGAGAGGGCGCGGGAGCCGAGCGAGAGAGGGAGCGGGAGCCGAGCGAGAGAGGGAGCGGGAGCCGAGCAAGACAAGGCGCGGGAGCTTAGCGAGAGAGGGCGCGGGAGAGGAGCGAGAGAGGGAGCGGGAGCCGAGAGAGTGAGTGGGAGCCGAGCGAGAGAGGGAGAGGGAAAGTGGGGACTGTGCGAGAGAGGGAGCGTGAGCGGGAGTGGAGCAAGAAAGAGAGAGAGCGGACCGAGAGTGAGAGCAGACCGAGAGAGAGAGAGAGAGCGGACCGAGAGAGAGAGAGAGAGAGAGCGGACCAAGAGAGAGAGAGAGAGCAGACTGAGAGAGAGAGAGAGCGTAATGAGAGAGAGAGACCGGGCAAAGAGAGGGAGAGCGGTCCGAGCGAGAGAACGCGGCCCGAGAGAGAGAGAGCGGACCGAGAGAAAGGGAAAGGGAGCAAGAGAAAGGGAGAGGGAGAGGAAGAGAGGGGAAGAGAGCGAAGCAGAGAGCGGACCAAGAGAGAGGGAGCGGGAGCCGAGCGAGAGAGGGAGCGGGAGCCGAGCGAGAGAGGGAGCGGGAGCCGAGCGAGAGAGGGAGCGGGAGCCGAGCGAGAGAGGGAGCGGGAGCCGAGCGAGAGAGGGAGCGGGAGCCGAGCGAGAGAGGGAGCGGGAGCCGAGCGAGAGAGGGAGCGGGAGCCGAGCGAGAGAGGGAGCGGGAGCCGAGCGAGAGAGGGAGAGGGAGCCGAGCGAGAGAGGGAGCGGGAGCCGAGCGAGAGAGGGAGCGGGAGACGAGCCAGAGAGGGAGCGGGAGACGAGCCAGAGAGGGAGCGGGAGACGAGCCAGAGAGGGAGAGGGAGACGAGCCAGAGAGGGAGCGGGAGACGAGCCAGGGAGGGAGCGGGAGACGAGCCAGGGAGGGAGCGGGAGACGAGCCAGAGAGGGAGCGGGAGACGAGCCAGAGAGGGAGCGGGAGACGAGCCAGACAGGGAGCGGGAGACGAGCCAGAGAGGGAGCGGGAGACGAGCCAGACAGGGCGCGGGAGCCAAGCGAGAGCGGGCGCGGGAGCCGAGCGAGAGAGTGAGTGGGAGCCGAACGAGAGAGGGTGAGGGAAAGTGGGGACTGAGCGAGAGAGGGAGCGTGAGCGGGAGTGGAGCGAGAGAGAGAGAGCGGACTGAGAGTGAGAGCAGCCCGAGAGAGAGAGCAACCCGAGAGAGAGAGAGTGAGAGAACAGACCGAGAGAGAGAGAGAGAGCAGACCGAGAGAGAGAGAGAGAGAGCGGAATGAGAGAGAGAGAGAGAGAGCGGAATGAGAGAGAGAGACCAGGCCAAGAGAGGGAGAACAGACCGAGAGAGGGAGAGCGGTCCGAGAGAAAAGGAAAGGGAGCAAGACAAAGGGGGAGGGAGAGGAAGAGAGGGAAAGAGGTCGAGGCAGAGAGCGGACCAACAGGGAGGGAGCAGGAGCAGGGCGAGAGAGGGAGCGGGAGATGAGCCAGAGAGGGAGCGGGAGACGAGCGAGAGAGGGAGCAGGAGCCGAGCGAGAGAGGGAGCGGGAGACGAGCGAGAGAGGGAGCGGGAGACGAGCGAGAGAGGGAGCAGGAGCCGAGCGAGAGAGGGAGCGGGAGACGAGCGAGAGAGGGAGCGGGAGCCGAGCGAGAGAGGGAGCAGGAGCCGAATAGGAGAGAGAGCGGGTGCCGAGCGAGAGAGGGAGCTGAGGCCGAGCGAGAGAGGGAGCGGGAGACGAGCCAGAGAGGGAGCGGGAGACGAGCGAGAGAGGGAGCGGGAGCAGAGCGAGAGAGGGAGCGGGAGCCGAGCGAGAGAGGGAGCGGGAGCCGAGCGAGAGAGGGAGCAGGAGCCAAATAGGAGAGAGAGCGGGTGCCGAGCGAGAGAGGGAGCGGGGGCCGAGCGAGAGAAGGAGCGGGGGCCGAGCGAGAGAAGGAGCGGGAGCCGAGCGAGAGAGGGAGCGGGAGCCGAGCGAGAGAGGGAGCGGGAGCCGAGCGAGAGAGGGAGCAGGAGCCGAATAGGAGAGAGAGCGGGTGCCGAGCGAGAGAGGGAGCGGGGGCCGAGCGAGAGAGGGAGCGGGAGACGAGCCAGAGAGGGAGCGGGAGACGAGCGAGAGAGGGAGCGGGAGCCGAGCGAGAGAGGGAGCGGGAGCCGAGCGAGAGAGGGAGCAGGAGCCGAATAGGAGAGAGAGCGGGTGTCGAGCGAGAGAGGGAGCGGGGGCCGAGCGAGAGAAGGAGCGGGGGCCGAGCGAGAGAGGGAGCGGGAGCCGAGCGAGAGAGGGAGCGGGAGCCGAGCGAGAGAGGGAGCGGGAGCCGAGCGAGAGAGGGCGCGGGAGCCGAGCGAGAGAGGGAGCGGGAGCCGAGCGAGAGAGGGAGCGGAAGCCGAGCAAGACAATGCGGGGGAGCTTAGCGAGAGAGGGCGCGGGAGAGGAGCGAGAGAGGGAGCGGGAGCCGAGAGAGTGAGTGGGAGCCGAGCGAGAGAGGGTGAGGGAAAGTGGGGACTGTGCGAGAGAGGGAGCGTGAGCGGGAGTGGAGCAAGAAAGAGAGAGAGCGGACCGAGAGTGAGAGCAGACCGAGAGAGAGAGAGAGTGAGAGAACAGACCGAGAGAGAGAGAGAGAGAGAGCAGACCGAGAGAGAGAGAGAGAGAGCGGAATGAGAGAGAGAGAGAGAGAGCGGAATGAGAGAGAGAGACCAGGCCAAGAGAGGGAGAACAGACCGAGAGAGGGAGAGCGGTCCGAGAGAAAAGGAAAGGGAGCAAGACAAAGGGGGAGGGAGAGGAAGAGAGGGAAAGAGGTCGAGGCAGAGAGCGGACCAACAGGGAGGGAGCAGGAGCCGGGCGAGAGAGGGAGCGGGAAACGAGCCAGAGAGGGAGCGGGAGACGAGCGAGAGAGGGAGCAGGAGCTGAGCGAGAGAGGGAGCGGGAGCCGAGCGAGAGAGGGAGCGGGAGCCGAGCGAGAGAGGGAGCGGGAGCCGAGCGAGAGAGGGAGCAGGAGCCGAATAGGAGAGAGAGCGGGTGCCGAGCGAGAGAGGGAGCTGGGGCCGAGCGAGAGAGGGAGCGGGGGCCGAGCGAGAGAGGGAGCGGGAGCCGAGCGAGAGAGGGAGCGGGAGCCGAGCGAGAGAGGGAGCGGGAGCCGAGCGAGAGAGGGAGCAGGAGCCGAATAGGAGAGAGAGCGGGTGCCTAGCGAGAGAGGGAGCGGGGGCCGAGCGAGAGAGGGAGCGGGAGACGAGCCAGAGAGGGAGCGGGAGACGAGCGAGAGAGGGAGCGGGAGCCGAGCGAGAGAGGGAGCGGGAGCCGAGCGAGAGAGGGAGCGGGAGCCGAGCGAGAGAGGGAGCGGGGGCCGAGCGAGAGAGGGAGCGGGTGCCGAGCGAGAGAGGGAGCTGGGGCCGAGCGAGAGAGGGAGCGGGGGCCGAGCGAGAGAGGGAGCGGGAGCCGAGCGAGAGAGGGAGCGGGAGCCGAGCGAGAGAGGGAGCGGGAGCCGAGCGAGAGAGGGAGCAGGAGCCGAATAGGAGAGAGAGCGGGTGCCTAGCGAGAGAGGGAGCGGGGGCCGAGCGAGAGAGGGAGCGGGAGACGAGCCAGAGAGGGAGCGGGAGACGAGCGAGAGAGGGAGCGGGAGCCGAGCGAGAGAGGGAGCGGGAGCCGAGCGAGAGAGGGAGCGGGAGCCGAGCGAGAGAGGGAGCAGGAGCCGAATAGGAGAGAGAGCGGGTGCCGAGCGAGAGAGGGAGCGGGGGCCGAGCGAGAGAAGGAGCGGGGACCGAGCGAGAGAGGGAGCGGGAGCCGAGCGAGAGAGGGAGCGGGAGCCGAGCGAGAGAGGGAGCGGGAGCCGAGCGAGAGAGGGAGCGGGAGCCGAGCGAGAGAGGGAGCGGGAGCCGAGCGAGAGAGGGCGCGGGAGCCGAGCGAGAGAGGGAGCGGGAGCCGAGCGAGAGAGGGAGCGAGAGCCGAGCAAGACAAGGCGCGGGAGCTTAGCGAGAGAGGGCGCGGGAGAGGAGCGACAGAGGGAGCGGGAGCCGAGAGAGTGAGTGGGAGCCGAGTGAGAGAGGGTGAGGGAAAGTGGGGACTGTGCGAGAGAGGGAGCGTGAGCGGGAGTGGAGCAAGAAAGAGAGAGAGCGGACCGAGAGTGAGAGCAGACCGAGAGAGAGAGAGAGAGCGGACCGAGAGAGAGAGAGAGAGAGAGCGGACCAAGAGAGAGAGAGAGAGCAGACTGAGAGAGAGAGAGAGCGTAATGAGAGAGAGAGACCAGGCCAAGAGAGGGAGAACAGACCGAGAGAGGGAGAGCGGTCCGAGAGAAAAGGAAAGGGAGCAAGAGAAAGGGAGAGGGTGAGGAAGAGAGGGAAAGAGGTCGAGGCAGAGAGCGGACCAACAGGGAGGGAGCAGGAGCCGGGCGAGAGAGGGAGCGGGAGACGAGCCAGAGAGGGAGCGGGAGACGAGCGAGAGAGGGAGCGGGAGCCGAGCGAGAGAGGGAGCGGGAGCCGAGCCAGAGAGGGAGCGGGAGACGAGCGAGAGTGGGAGCGGGAGCCGAGCGAGAGAGGGAGCGGGAGCCGAGCGAGAGAGGGAGCGGGAGCCGAGCGAGGGAGGGAGCGGGAGACGAGCGAGGGAGGGAGCGGGAGCCGAGCGAGAGAGGGAGCGGGAGCCGAGCGAGGGAGGGAGCGGGAGCCGAGCGAGAGAGGGAGCGGGAGACGAGCGAGAGAGGGAGCGGGAGGCGAGCGAGAGAGGGAGCGGGAGCGAGAGCGAAGCGAGAGAGGGAGCGGGAGCCGAGCGAGAGAGGGAGCAGGCGCCGAGCGAGAGAGGGAGTGGGAGCCGAGCGAGAGAGGGAGCGGAGGACGAGCGAGAAAGGGAGTGGAGGACGAGCGAGAAAGGGAGTGGAGGACGAGCGAGAGAGGGAGCGGGAGCAGAGCGAGAGAGGGTGACGGAAAGTGGGGACTGAGCGACAGAGGGCGCGGGATTGGGAGTGGTGCAAGAGAGAGAGAGCGGACCGAGAGTGAGAGCAGCCCGAGAGACAGAGCAGCTCGAGAGAGAGAGAGAGCAGCACGAGAGAGAGAGAAAGCAGACCGAGAGAGAGAGAGAGCAGACCGAGGGAGAGAGAGAGAGAGCAGACCGAGACAGAGAGCAGACCGAGAGAGAGAGAGCGGAATGAGAGAGAGAGACCGGGCCGAGAGAGGGAGAACAGACCAAGAGAGGGAGAGCAGTCCGAGAGAGAGAGAGAAGGATCGGTGCGACAGAGGGAGTGGGGCAACAGAGGGAGCGGGAGCCGGGCGAGAGACGGAGCGGGAGCCGGGCGAGAGAGGGAGCGGGAGCCGGGCGAGAGACGGAGCGGGAGCCGGGCAAGAGACGGAGCGGGAGCTGGGCGAGAGAGGGAGCGGGATCCGGGCGAGAGAGGGAGCGGGAGCCGGGCGAGAGAGGGACCGGGAGCCGGGCGAGAGAGGGAGCGGGAGACGGGACAGAGAGGGAGCGGGAGAAGAGCCAGAGAGGGAGCGGGAGACGAGCCAGAGAGGGAGCGGGAGCCGAGCCAGTGAGGGAGCGGGAGCCGAGCCAGAGAGGGAGCGGGAGCCGAGCGAGAGAGGGAGCGGGAGCCGAGCGAGAGAGGGAGCGGGAGCAGAGCGAGACAGGGCGCGGGAGCTGATCGAGAGAGGGCGCGGGAGAGGAGCGAGAGAGGGAGTGGGAGCCGAGCGAGAGAGTGAGTGGGAGCCGAGCAAGAGAGGGTGAGGGAAAGTGGGGACTGAGCGAGAGAGGGAGCGTGAGCGGGAGTGAAGCGAGAGAGAGAGAGCGGACCGAGAGTGAGAACAGACAGAGAGAGGAGCCCGAGAGACAGAGAGAGCAGCTCGAGAGAGAGAGGGAGAGAGCGGACCGAGAGAGAAAGAGAGAGCAGACCGGGTGAGAGAGTGAGACCGGGCCGAGGGAGCGAGAAGAAACCGAGAGAGGGAGAGCAGTCTGAGAGAGAGAGAGCGGACCGAGAAAGGGAAAGGGAGCAGGAGAAAGAGAGAGGGAGAGGTAGAGGAAGAGGGAGAGGGAGAGGGAGAGATGTGGGGAGATCACGAGGGAGAGAGCGGACCGAGAGAGAGGGAGAAGGAGCGGAGCGAGGGAGGGAGCGGGAGCTGGTCGAGAGAGGATGCGGGACCCGAGCGAGAGAGGGAGTGGGAGACGAGCGAGAGAGGGAGCGGGAGCCGAGCGAGAGATGGAGCGGGAGGCAAGTGAGAGAGTGAGTGGGAGCCGAGCAAGAGTGGGTGAGGAAAAGTGGGTTCTGAGCGAGAGAGGAAGCGAGAGCGGGAGTGGAGCGAGAGAGAGAGAGTGGACTGAGAGTGAGAGAGAGCAGCCCGAGAGAGACAGAGAGAGAGGGAGAGAGCGGACCGAGAGAGAGATGAGACCAGGCCGAGAGAGGGAGAAGAAAACGAGAGGAGAGCGTTCTGAGAGAGAGAGCGGACCGAGAGAAAGGATGAGGGACCAGTAGAAAGAGAGAGGGAGAGGTAGAGAGTGGGAGAGAGAGAGGTGAGGAGATGGCGAGGGAGAGAGCGGACCAAGAGAGAGGGAGAAGGAGCGGGGCGAGAGAGGGACCGGGAGACGAGCGAGAGAGGGACCGGGAGGCGAGCCAGAGAGGGAGCGGGAGACGAGCCGGAGAGGGAGCGGGAGCCGAGCCAGAGAGCGCGCGGGATCCGAGTGAGAGAGGGAGCGGGAGCCGAGCGAGAGAGGGAGCGGGAGCCGAGCGAGAGAGGGAGCGGGAGCCGAATGAGAGAGGGAACGGGAGCCGAGCGAGAGAGGGAGCGGGAGCCGAGCAAGAGAGGGTGAGGGAAAGTGGGGATTCAGCGAGAGAGGGAGCGTGAGTGAAAGTGGAGCGAGAGCGGACCGAGAGTGAGAGCAGACAGAGAGAGTAGACCGAGAGACAGAGAGAGCAGCTCGAGAGAGACAGAGAGGGAGGGAGAGAGCAGACCGAGAGAGAGAGAGAGAGAGCAGACCCAAAGAGAGAGAGGGAGAGAGAGAGAGTGAGACCAGGCCGAGAGAGGGAGAAGAAACCGAAAGAGGGAGAGCGGTCTGAGAGAGAGAGAGCGGACTGAGAGAAAGGGAAAGGGAGCAGGAGAAAGAGAGAGGGAGAGGAGAGGGACAGGGAGAGAAAGAGGGAGAGGGAGAGGGAGACATGTGGGGAGATGGCGAGTGAGAGCGCGGACCGAGAGAGAGGGAGCGGGAGCCGAGCGGAGAGGAAGCAGGAGACGAGCCAGAGAGGGAGTGGGAGACGAGCCAGAGAGGGAGCGGGAGCCGAGAAAGAGAGGGAGCGGGAGACGAGCCAGAGAGGGAGCGGGAGACGAGCCAGAGAGGGAACGGGAGACGAGCCAGAGAGGGAGAGCGAGACGAGCCAGAGAGGGAGCGCGAGACGAGCCAGAGAGGGAGCGCGAGACGAGCCAGAGAGGGAGCGCGAGACGAGCCAGAGAGGGAGCGGGAGAAGTGGCAGAGAGGGAGCGCGAAACGAGCCAGAGAGGGAGCGCGAGACGAGCCAGAGAGGGAGCGCGAGACGAGCCAGAGAGGGAGCGGGAGACGAGCCAGAGAGGGAGCGCGAGACGAGCCAGAGAGGGAGCGGGAGACGAGCCAGAGAGGGAGCGGGAGACGAGCCGGAGAGGGAGCGGGAGACGAGCCGGAGAGGGAGCGGGAGCCGAGCCGGAGAGCGCGCGGGATCCGAGTGAGAGAGGGAGCGGGAGCTGAGCGAGAGAGGGAGCAGGAGCCGAGCGAGAGAGGGAGCGGGAGCCGAACGAGAGAGGGAACGGGAGCCGAGCGAGTGAGGGAGCGGGAGCCGAGCAAGAGAGGGTGAGGGAAAGTGGGGATTCAGCGAGAGAGGGAGCGTGAGTGAAAGTGGAGCGAGAGCGGACCGAGAGTGAGAGCAGACAGAGAGAGTAGACCGAGAGACAGAGAGAGCAGCTCGAGAGAGACAGAGAGGGAGGGAGAGAGCAGACCGAGAGAGAGAGAGAGAGAGCAGACCGAAAGTGAGAGAGGGAGAGAGAGAGAGTGAGACCAGGCCGAGAGAGGGAGAAGAAACCGAAAGAGGGAGAGCGGTCTGAGAGAGAGAGAGCGGACCGAGAGAAAGGGAAAGGGAGCAGGAGAAAGAGAGAGGGAGAGGGAGAGGGACAGCAAGAGAAAGAGGGAGAGGGAGAGGGAGACATGTGGGGAGATGGCGAGTGAGAGCGCGGACCGAGAGAGAGGGAGCAGGAGCCGAGCGGAGAGGGAGCAGGAGACGAGCCAGAGAGGGAGCGGGAGACGAGCGAGAGAGGGAGCGGGAGACGAGCCAGAGAGGGAGCGGGAGACGAGCCAGAGAGGGAGCGGGAGAGGAGCCAGAGAGGGAGCGGGAGACGAGCCGGAGAGGGAGCGGGAGCCGAGCCAGAGAGCGCGCGGGATCCGAGTGAGAGAGGGAGCGGGAGCCGAGCGAGAGAGGGAGCGGGAGCCGAGCGAGAGAGGGAGCGGGAGCCGAATGAGAGAGGGAACGGGAGCCGAGCGAGAGAGGGAGTGGGAGCCGAGCAAGAGAGGGTGAGGGAAAGTGGGGATTCAGCGAGAGAGGGAGCGTGAGTGAAAGTGGAGCGAGAGCGGACCGAGAGTGAGAGCAGACAGAGAGAGTAGACCGAGAGACAGAGAGAGCAGCTCGAGAGAGACAGAGAGGGAGGGAGAGAGCAGACCGAGAGAGAGAGAGAGAGAGCAGACCCAAAGAGAGAGAGGGAGAGAGAGAGAGTGAGACCAGGCCGAGAGAGGGAGAAGAAACCGAAAGAGGGAGAGCGGTCTGAGAGAGAGAGAGCGGACTGAGAGAAAGGGAAAGGGAGCAGGAGAAAGAGAGAGGGAGAGGAGAGGGACAGGGAGAGAAAGAGGGAGAGGGAGAGGGAGACACGTGGGGAGATGGCGAGTGAGAGCGCGGACCGAGAGAGAGGGAGCGGGAGCCGAGCGGAGAGGAAGCAGGAGACGAGCCAGAGAGGGAGTGGGAGACGAGCCAGAGAGGGAGCGGGAGACGAGCCAGAGAGGGAGCGGGAGCCGAGTCAGAGAGGGAGCGGGAGACGAGTCAGAGAGGGAGCGGGAGACGAGTCAGAGAGGGAGCGGGAGCCGAGTCAGAGAGGGAGCGGGAGCCGAGACAGAGAGGGAGCGGGAGCCGAGAAAGAGAGGGAGCGGGAGACGAGCCAGAGAGGGAGCGGGAGACGAGCCAGAGAGGGAACGGGAGACGAGCCAGAGAGGGAGAGCGAGACGAGCCAGAGAGGGAGCGCGAGACGAGCCAGAGAGGGAGCGCGAGACGAGCCAAAGAGGGAGCGCGAGACGAGCCAGAGAGGGAGCGGGAGAAGTGGCAGAGAGGGAGCGCGAAACGAGCCAGAGAGGGAGCGCGAGACGAGCCAGAGAGGGAGCGCGAGACGAGCCAGAGAGGGAGCGGGAGACGAGCCAGAGAGGGAGCGGGAGACGAGCCGGAGAGGGAGCGGGAGACGAGCCGGAGAGGGAGCGGGAGCCGAGCCGGAGAGCGCGCGGGATCCGAGTGAGAGAGGGAGCGGGAGCCGAGCGAGAGAGGGAGCAGGAGCCGAGCGAGAGAGGGAGCGGGAGCCGAACGAGAGAGGGAACGGGAGCCGAGCGAGAGAGGGAGCGGGAGCCGAGCAAGAGAGGGTGAGGGAAAGTGGGGATTCAGCGAGAGAGGGAGCGTGAGTGAAAGTGGAGCGAGAGCGGACCGAGAGTGAGAGCAGACAGAGAGAGTAGACCGAGAGACAGTGGGAGCAGCTCGAGAGAGACAGAGAGGGAGGGAGAGAGCAGACCGAGAGAGAGAGAGAGAGAGCAGACCGAAAGTGAGAGAGGGAGAGAGAGAGAGTGAGACCAGGCCGAGAGAGGGAGAAGAAACCGAAAGAGGGAGAGCGGTCTGAGAGAGAGAGAGCGGACCGAGAGAAAGGGAAAGGGAGCAGGAGAAAGAGAGAGGGAGAGGGAGAGGGACAGCAAGAGAAAGAGGGAGAGGGAGAGGGAGACATGTGGGGAGATGGCGAGTGAGAGCGCGGACCGAGAGAGAGGGAGCAGGAACGAGCGGAGAGGGAGCAGGAGACGAGCCAGAGAGGGAGCGGGAGACGAGCGAGAGAGGGAGCGGGAGACGAGCCAGAGAGGGAGCGGGAGACGAGCCAGAGAGGGAGGGGGAGACGAGTCAGAGAGGGAGCGGGAGCTGAGTCAGAGAGGGAGCGGGAGCCGAGTCAGAGAGGGAGCGGGAGCCGAGTCAGAGAGGGAGCGGGAGCCGAGAAAGAGAGGAAGCGGGAGACGAGCCAGAGAGGGAGCGGGAGACGAGCCAGAGAGGGAACGGGAGACGAGCCAGAGTGGGAGAGCGAGATGAGCCAGAGAGGGAGCGCGAGACGAGCCAGAGAGGGAGCGCGAGACGAGCGAGAGAGGGAGCGCGAGATGAGCCAGAGAGGGAGCGCGAGACGAGCCAGAGAGGGAGCGGGAGACGAGCGAGAGAGGGAGCGCAAGACGAGCCAGAGAGGGAGCGGGAGAAGTGGCAGAGAGGGAGCGCGAGACGAGCCAGAGAGGGAGCGCGAGACGAGCCAGAGAGGGAGCGCGAGACGAGCCAGAGAGAGAGCGCGAGACGAGCCAGAGAGGGAGCGCGAGACAAGCCAGAGAGGGAGCGCGAGACGAGCCAGAGAGGGAGCGCGAGACGAGCCAGAGAGGGAGCGCGAGACGAGCCAGAGAGGGAGCGCAAGACGAGTGAGAGAGGGAGCGGGAGACGAGCCAGAGAGGGAGCGGGAGACGAGCCAGAGAGGGAGCGGGAGACGAGCCAGAGAGGGAGCGGGAGACGAGCCAGAGAGGGAGGGGGAGACGAGTCAGAGAGGGAGCGGGAGCCGAGTAAGAGAGGGAGCGGGAGCCGAGTCAGAGAGGGAGCGGGAGCCGAGTCAGAGAGGGAGCGGGAGCCGAGAAAGAGAGGAAGCGGGAGACGAGCCAGAGAGGGAGCGGGAGATGAGCCAGAGAGGGAACGGGAGACGAGCCAGAGTGGGAGAGCGAGATGAGCCAGAGAGGGAGCGCGAGACGAGCCAGAGAGGGAGCGCGAGATGAGCCAGAGAGGGAGCGCGAGACGAGCCAGAGAGGGAGCGGGAGACGAGAGAGAGAGGGAGCGCAAGACGAGCCAGAGAGGGAGCGGGAGAAGTGGCAGAGAGGGAGCGCGAGACGAGCCAGAGAGGGAGCGCGAGACGAGCCAGAGAGGGAGCGCGAGACGAGCCAGAGAGAGAGCGCGAGACGAGCCAGAGAGGGAGCGCGAGACGAGCCAGAGAGGGAGCGCGAGACGAGTAGAGAGGAGCGCGAGACGAGAGAGGGAGCGGGAGACGAGCCAGAGAGGGAGCGCGAGACGAGCCAGAGAGGGAGCGGGAGACGAGCCAGAGAGGGAGCGGGAGACGAGCCAGAGAGGGAGGGGGAGACGAGTCAGAGAGGGAGCGGGAGCCGAGTAAGAGAGGGAGCGGGAGCCGAGTCAGAGAGGGAGCGGGAGCCGAGTCAGAGAGGGAGCGGGAGCCGAGAAAGAGAGGAAGCGGGAGACGAGCCAGAGAGGGAGCGGGAGACGAGCCAGAGAGGGAACGGGAGACGAGCCAGAGTGGGAGAGCGAGATGAGCCAGAGAGGGAGCGCGAGACGAGCCAGAGAGGGAGCGCGAGACGAGCCAGAGAGGGAGCGCGAGATGAGCCAGAGAGGGAGCGCAAGACGAGCCAGAGAGGGAGCGGGAGAAGTGGCAGAGAGGGAGCGCGAGACGAGCCAGAGAGGGAGCGCGAGACGAGCCAGAGAGGGAGCGCGAGACGAGCCAGAGAGAGAGCGCGAGACGAGCCAGAGAGGGAGCGCGAGACAAGCCAGAGAGGGAGCGCGAGACGAGCCAGAGAGGGAGCGCGAGACGAGCCAGAGAGGGAGCGCGAGACGAGCCAGAGAGGGAGCGCAAGACGAGTGAGAGAGGGAGCGGGAGACGAGCCAGAGAGGGAGCGGGAGACGAGCCAGAGTGGGAGCGGGAGACGAGCCAGAGAGGGTGCGTGAGCCGAGCGAGAGATGGCGCGGGAGCCGAGCGAGAGAAAGAGTGGGAGCTGAGCGAGAGAGGGAGCGGGAGCCGAGCGAGAGAGGGAGCGGGAGCCGAGCGAGAGAGGGAGCGGGAGTCGAGCGAGAGAGGGACCGGGAGCCGAGCGAGAGAGGGAGCGGGAGTCGAGCGAGAGAGGGAGCGGGAGTCGAGCGAGAGAGGGAGCGGGAGTCGAGCGAGAGAGGGAGCGGGAGTCGAGCGAGAGAGGGCGCGGGAGCCGAGTGACAGAGGGCGCGGGATCCGAGCGAGAGAGGGACCGGGAGCCGAGCGAGAGAGGGAGCGGGAGCCGAGCGAGAGAGTGAGTGGGAGCCGAGAGAGGGTGAGGGAAAGTGCGGACTGAGATTGAGAGGGAGCGTGAGCGGGAGTGGAGCGAGAGAGAGAGAGCGGACCGAGAGAGAGGGAGAGGGCGCAGGAGCCGAGTGACAGAGGGCGCGGGATCCGAGCGAGAGAGAGATTGGGAGCCGAACGAGAGAGGGAACGGGAGCCGAGCGAGAGAGGGAGCGGGAGCTGAGCAAGAGAGGGTGAGGGAAAGTGGGGATTCAGCGAGAGAGGGAGCGTGAGTGGGAGTGGAGCGAGAGAGAGAGAGCGGACCGAGAGTGAGAGCAGACAGAGAGAGTAGACCGAGAGACAGAGAGAGCAGCTCGAGAGAGACAGAGAGGGAGGGAGAGAGCAGACCGAGAGAGAGAGAGAGAGAGCAGACCGAAAGAGAGAGAGGACCGAGAGAGAGAGTGAGACCAGGCCGAGAGAGGGAGAAGAAACCGAGAGAGGGAGAGCGGTCTGAGAGAGAGAGAGAGGACCGAGAGAAAGGGAAAGGGAGGAGGAGAAAGAGAGAGGGAGAGGGAGAGGGTGAGGGAGAGGGAGAGGGAGAGGGAGAGATGTGGGGAGATGGCGAGGGAGAGAGCGGACCGAGAGAGAGGGAGAAGGAGGAGAGGGAAAGAGGGAGCGGGAGCCGAGCGGAAAGGGAGCGGGAGCCGAGCGAGAGATGGAGCGGGAGACGAGCCAGAGAGGGAGCGGGAGACGAGCCAGAGAGGGAGCGGGAGACGAGCCAGAGAGGGAGCGGGAGACGAGCCAGAGAGGGAGCGGGAGACGAGCCAGAGAGGGAGCGGGAGACGAGCCAGAGAGGGAGCGGGAGATGAGCCAGAGAGGGAGCGGGAGACGAGCCAGAGAGGGAGCGGGAGATGAGCCAGAGAGGGAGCGGGAGACGAGCCAGAGAGGGAGCGGGAGACGAGCAAGAGAGGGAGCGGGAGACAAGCCAGAGAGGGAGCGGGAGACGAGCCAGAGAGGGAGCGGGAGACGAGCCAGAGAGGGTGCGGGAGCCGAGACAGAGAGGGAGCGGGAGCCGAGACAGAGAGGGAGCGGGAGATGAGCCAGAGAGGGAGCGGGAGACGAGCCAGAGAGGGAGCGGGAGACGAGCCAGAGAGGGAGCGGGAGACGAGCCAGAGAGGGAGCGGGAGACGAGCCAGAGAGGGAGCGGGAGACGAGCCAGAGAGGGAGCGGGAGCCGACACAGAGAGGGAGCGGGAGACGAGCCAGACAGGGAGCGGGAGACGAGCCGGAGAGTGAGCGGGAGACGGGCCGGAGAGGGAGCGGGAGCCGAGCCGGAGAGAGCGCGGGATCCGAGCGAGAGAGGGAGCGGGAGCCGAGCGAGAGAGGGAGTGGGAGACGAGCGAGAGAGGGAGCGGGAGCCGAGCGAGAGAGGGAGCGGGAGACGAGCGAGAGAGGGAGCGGGAGCGAGAGCGCAGCGAGAGAGGGAGCGGGAGCGAGAGCGGAGCGAGAGAGGGAGCGGGAGCCGAGCGAGAGAGGGAGCAGGCGCCGAGTGAGAGAGGGAGTGGGAGCCGAGCGAGAGAGGGAGCGGAGGACGAGCGAGAAAGGGAGTGGAGGACGAGCGAGAAAGGGAGTGGAGGACGAGCGAGAGAGGGAGCGGGAGCAGAGCGAGAGAGGGTGACGGAAAGTGGGGACTGAGCGACAGAGGGCGCGGGATTGGGAGTGGTGCAAGAGAGAGAGAGCGGACCGAGAGTGAGAGCAGCCCGAGAGACAGAGCAGCTCGAGAGAGAGAGAGAGCAGCACGAGAGAGAGAGAAAGCAGACCGAGAGAGAGAGAGAGCAGATCGAGGGAGAGAGAGAGAGAGCAGACCGAGACAGAGAGCAGACCGAGAGAGAGAGAGCGGAATGAGAGAGAGAGACCGGGCCGAGAGAGGGAGAACAGACCAAGAGAGGGAGAGCAGTCCGAGAGAGAGAGAGAAGGATCGGTGCGACAGAGGGAGTGGGGCAAGAGAGGGAGCGGGAGCCGGGCGAGAGACGGAGCGGGAGCCGGGCGAGAGAGGGAGCGGGAGCCGGGCGAGAGACGAAGCGGGAGCAGGGCGAGAGACGGAGCGGGAGCCGGGCGAGACAGGGAGCGGGAGCCGGGCGAGAGAGGGAGCGGGAGACGGGCGAGAGAGGGAGCGGGAGACGAGACAGAGAGGGAGCGGGAGACGAGCCAGAGAGGGAGCGGGAGACGAGCCAGAGAGGGAGCGGGAGACGAGCCAGAGAGGGAGCGGGAGCCGAGCCAGTGAGGGAGCGGGAGCCGAGCCAGAGAGGGAGCGGGAGCCGAGCGAGAGAGGGAGCGGGAGCCGAGCGAGAGAGGGAGCGGGAGCAGAGCGAGACAGGGCGCGGGAGCTGATCGAGAGAGGGCGCGGGAGAGGAGCGAGAGAGGGAGTGGGAGCCGAGCGAGAGAGTGAGTGGGAGCCGAGCAAGAGAGGGTGAGGGAAAGTGGGGACTGAGCGAGAGAGGGAGCGTGAGCGGGAGTGAAGCGAGAGAGAGAGAGCGGACCGAGAGTGAGAACAGACAGAGAGAGGAGCCCGAGAGACAGAGAGAGCAGCTCGAGAGAGAGAGGGAGAGAGCAGACCGAGAGAGAGAGAGAGAGCAGACCGGGTGAGAGAGTGAGACCGGGCCGAGGGAGCGAGAAGAAACCGAGAGAGGGAGAGCAGTCTGAGAGAGAGAGAGAGCGGACCGAGAAAGGGAAAGGGAGCAGGAGAAAGAGAGAGGGAGAGGTAGAGGAAGAGGGAGAGGGAGAGGGAGAGGGAGAGATGTGGGGAGATCACGAGGGAGAGAGCGGACCGAGAGAGAGGGAGAAGGAGCGGAGCGAGGGAGGGAGCGGGAGCTGGTCGAGAGAGGATGCGGGACCCGAGCGAGAGAGGGAGTGGGAGACGAGCGAGAGAGGGAGCGGGAGCCGAGCGAGAGATGGAGCGGGAGGCAAGTGAGAGAGTGAGTGGGAGCCGAGCAAGAGTGGGTGAGGAAAAGTGGGTTCTGAGCGAGAGAGGAAGCGAGAGCGGGAGTGGAGCGAGAGAGAGAGAGTGGACTGAGAGTGAGAGAGAGCAGCCCGAGAGAGACAGAGAGAGAGGGAGAGAGCGGACCGAGAGAGAGATGCGACCAGGCCGAGAGAGGGAGAAGAAAACGAGAGGAGAGCGTTCTGAGAGAGAGAGCGGACCGAGAGAAAGGATGAGGGACCAGTAGAAAGAGAGAGGGAGAGGTAGAGAGTGGGAGAGAGAGAGGTGAGGAGATGGCGAGGGAGAGAGCGGACCGAGAGAGAGGGAGAAGGAGCGGGGCGAGAGAGGGACCGGGAGACGAGCGAGAGAGGGACCGGGAGACGAGCCAGAGAGGGAGCGGGAGACGAGCCAGAGAGGGAGCGGGAGCCGAGCGGAGAGGAAGCAGGAGACGAGCCAGAGAGGGAGCGGGAGACGAGCCAGAGAGGGAGCGGGAAATGAGCCAGAGAGGGAGCGGGAGACGAGCCAGAGAGGGAGCGGGAGACGAGTCAGAGAGGGAGCGGGAGCCGAGTCAGAGAGGGAGCGCGAGACGAGCCAGAGAGGGAGCGGGAGAAGTGGCAGAGAGGGAGTGCGAAACGAGCCAGAGAGGGAGCGCGAGACGAGCCAGAGAGGGAGCGGGAGACGAGCCAGAGAGGGAGCGGGAGACGAGCCGGAGAGGGAGCGGGAGCCGAGCCGGAGAGCGCGCGGGATCCGAGTGAGAGAGGGAGCGGGAGCCGAGCGAGAGAGGGAGCAGGAGCCGAGCGAGAGAGGGAGCAGGAGCCGAGCGAGAGAGGGAGCGGGAGCCGAACGAGAGAGGGAACGGGAGCCGAGCGAGTGAGGGAGCGGGAGCCGAGCAAGAGATGGTGAGGGAAAGTGGGGATTCAGCGAGAGAGGGAGCGTGAGTGAAAGTGGAGCGAGAGCGGACCGAGAGTGAGAGCAGACAGAGAGAGTAGACCGAGAGACAGAGAGAGCAGCTCGAGAGAGACAGAGAGGGAGGGAGAGAGCAGACCGAGAGAGAGAGAGAGAGAGCAGACCGAAAGTGAGAGAGGGAGAGAGAGAGAGTGAGACCAGGCCGAGAGAGGGAGAAGAAACCGAAAGAGGGAGAGCGGTCTGAGAGAGAGAGAGCGGACCGAGAGAAAGGGAAAGGGAGCAGGAGAAAGAGAGAGGGAGAGGGAGAGGGACAGCAAGAGAAAGAGGGAGAGGGAGAGGGAGACATGTGGGGAGATGGCGAGTGAGAGCGCGGACCGAGAGAGAGGGAGCAGGAGCCGAGCGGAGAGGGAGCAGGAGACGAGCCAGAGAGGGAGCGGGAGACGAGCGAGAGAGGGAGCGGGAGACGAGCCAGAGAGGGAGCGGGAGACGAGCCAGAGAGGGAGCGGGAGCCGAGTCAGAGAGGGAGCGGGAGCCGAGTCAGAGAGGGAGCGGGAGCCGAGTCAGAGAGGGAGCGGGAGACGAGTCAGAGAGGGAGCGGGAGCCGAGTAAGAGAAGGAGCGGGAGCCGAGTCAGAGAGGGAGCGGGAGCCGAGTCAGAGAGGGAGCGGGAGCCGAGAAAGAGAGGAAGCGGGAGACGAGCCAGAGAGGGAGCGGGAGACGAGCCAGAGAGGGAACGGGAGACGAGCCAGAGTGGGAGAGCGAGATGAGCCAGAGAGGGAGCGCGAGACGAGCCAGAGAGGGAGCGCGAGACGAGCCAGAGAGGGAGCGCGAGATGAGCCAGAGAGGGAGCGCGAGTCGAGCCAGAGAGGGAGCGCGAGACGAACCAGAGAGGGAGCGCAAGACGAGCCAGAGAGGGAGCGGGAGAAGTGGCAGAGAGGGAGCGCGAGACGAGCCAGAGAGGGAGCGCGAGACGAGCCAGAGAGGGAGCGCGATACGAGCCAGAGAGGGAGCGCGAGACGAGCCAGAGAGGGAGCGCGAGACGAGCCAGAGAGGGAGCGCGAGACGAGCCAGAGAGGGAGCGCGAGACGAGTGAGAGAGGGAGCGGGAGACGAGCCAGAGAGGGAGCGGGAGACGAGCCAGAGTGGGAGCGGGAGACGAGCCAGAGAGGGTGCGTGAGCCGAGCGAGAGATGGCGTGGGAGCCGAGCGAGAGAAAGAGCGGGAGCTGAGCGAGAGAGGGAGCGGGAGCCGAGCGAGAGAGAGAGCGGGAGCCGAGCGAGAGAGGGAACGGGAGTCGAGCGAGAGAGGGAGCGGGAGTCGAGCGAGAGAGGGAGCGGGAGTCGAGCGAGAGAGGGAGCGGGAGTCGAGCGAGAGAGGGCGCGGGAGCCGATTGACAGAGGGCGCGGGATCCGAGCGAGAGAGGGACCGGGAGCCGAGTGAGAGAGGGAGCGGGAGCCGAGCGAGAGAGTGAGTGGGAGCCGAGAGAGAGAGGGTGAGGGAAAGTGCGGACTGAGATTGAGAGGGAGCGTGAGCGGGAGTGGAGCGAGAGAGAGAGAGCGGACCGAGAGAGAGGGAGAAGGCGCAGGAGCCGAGTGACAGAGGGCGCGGGATCCGAGCGAGAGAGGGATTGGGAGCCGAACGAGAGAGGGAACGGGAGCCGAGCGAGAGAGGGAGCGGGAGCTGAGCAAGAGAGGGTGAGGGAAAGTGGGGATTCAGCGAGAGAGGGAGCGTGAGTGGGAGTGGAGCGAGAGAGAGAGAGCGGACCGAGAGTGAGAGCAGACAGAGAGAGTAGACCGAGAGACAGAGAGAGCAGCTCGAGAGAGACAGAGAGGGAGGGAGAGAGCAGACCGAGAGAGAGAGAGAGAGAGCAGACCGAAAGAGAGAGAGGACCGAGAGAGAGAGTGAGACCAGGCCGAGAGAGGAAGAAGAAACCGAGAGAGGGAGAGCGGTCTGAGAGAGAGAGAGAGGACCGAGAGAAAGGGAAAGGGAGGAGGAGAAAGAGAGAGGGAGAGGGAGAGGGAGAGGGAGAGGGAGAGGGAGAGGGAGAGGGAGAGATGTGGGGAGATGGCGAGGGAGAGAGCGGACCGAGAGAGAGGGAGAAGGAGGAGAGGGAAAGAGGGAGCGGGAGCCGAGTGGAAAGGGAGCGGGAGCCGAGCGAGAGATGGAGCGGGAGACGAGCGAGAGAGGGAGCGGGAGGCGAGCCAGAGAGGGAGCGGGAGACGAGCCAGAGAGGGAGCGGGAGACGAGCCAGAGAGGGAGCGGGAGACGAGCCAGAGAGGGAGCGGGAGACGAGCCAGAGAGGGAGCAGGAGACGAGCAAGAGAGGGAGCGGGAGACGAGCCAGAGAGGGAGCGGGAGACGAGCCAGAGAGGGAGCGGGAGACGAGCCAGAGAGGGAGCGGGAGACGAGCCAGAGAGGGAGCGGGAGACGAGCCAGAGAGGGAGCGGGAGACGAGCCAGAGAGGGAGCGGGAGCCGAGACAGAGAGGGAGCGGGAGCCGAGACAGAGAGGGAGCGGGACACGAGCCAGAGAGGGAGCGGGAGACGAGCCAGAGAGGGAGCGGGAGACGAGCCAGAGAGGGAGCGGGAGACGAGCCAGAGAGGGAGCGGGAGACGAGCCAGAGAGGGAGCGGGAGACGAGACAGAGAGGGAGCGGGAGACGAGACAGAGAGGGAGCGGGAGACGAGACAGAGAGGGAGCGGGAGACGAACCAGACAGGGAGCGGGAGACGAGCCAGAGAGGGAGCGGGAGACGAGCCAGAGAGGGAGCGGGAGACGAGCCGGAGAGTGAGCGGGAGACGGGCCGGAAAGGGAGCGGGAGCCGAGCCGGAGTGAGCGCGGGATCCGAGCGAGAGAGGGAGCGGGAGCCGAGCGAGAGAGGGAGTGGGAGCCGAGCGAGAGAGGGAGCAGGAGCCGAGCGAGAGAGGGAGCGGGAGCCGAGCAAGAGAGGGAGCGGGAGCCGAACGAGACAGGGCGCGGGAGCTGAGCAAGAGAGGGGGCGGGCGAGGAGCGAGAGAGGGAGCGGAAGCCGAGCGAGAGAGTGAGTGGGAGCTGAGTGAGAGAGGGTGAGGGAAAGTGGGGACTGAGCGAGAGAGGTAGCGTGAGCAGGAGTTGAGCGAGAGAGAGAGAGCGGACCGAGAGTGAGAGCAGACCGAAAGAAGCAACCCGAGAGAGAGAGAGAACAGACCGAGAGAGAGAGTGAGCAGACCGAAAGAGTGAGAGAACCGAGAGACAGAGAGAGAGCGGACCGAGAGAGAGAGAGAGAGCGGACTGAGAGAGCAGTCTGAGAGAGAGAGAGAGAGAGAGAGAGAGAGCGGAATGAGAGAGACAGACCGGGCCAAGAGAGGGAGAACAGACTGAGAGAGGGAGAGCGGTCCGAGAGAGAGAACGCTGCCCGAGAGAGAGAGAGAGCGGCCCGAGAGAAAGGGAAAGAGAGCAAGAGAAAGGGAGATGGAGAGGAAGCGAGGGGAAGAGGGCGAGGCAGAGAGCGGAACGAGAGAGAGGGAGAGGGAGCAGGGCGAGAGAGGGAGAGGGAGCCGAGCGAGAGAGGGATCGGGAGCCGAGCGAGAGAGGGTGAGAGAAAGTGGGGACTGAGCGAGAGAGGGAGCGTGAGTGGGAGTGAAGCGAGAGAGAGAGAGCGGACCGAGAGTGAGAACAGACAGAGAGAGGAGCCCGAGAGACAGAGAGAGCAGCTCGAGAGAGAGAGGGAGAGAGCAGACCGAGAGAGAGAGAGAGCAGACCGGGTGAGAGAGTGAGACCGGGCTGAGAGAGCGAGAAGAAACCGAGAGAGGGAGAGCAGTCTGAGAGAGACAGAGCGGACCGAGAAAGGGAAAGGGAGCAGGAGAAAGAGAGAGGGAGAGTTAGAGGAAGAGGGAGAGGGAGAGGGAGAGGGAGAGGGAGAGGGAGAGGGAGAGATGTGGGGAGATCGCGAGGGAGAGAGCGGACCGAGAGAGAGGGAGAAGGAGCGGAGCGAGGGAGGGAGAGGGAGCTGGTCGAGAGACGATGCGGGACCCGAGCGAGAGAGGGAGCGGGAGACGAGCAAGAGAGGGAGCGGGAGCCGAGCGAGAGATGGAGCGGGAGCCCAGCGAGAGATGGAGCGGGAGCCCAGCGAGAGATGGAGCAGGAGGCAAGTGAGAAAGTGAGTGGGAGCCGAGCAAGAGTGGGTGAGGAAAAGTGGGATCTGAGCGAGAGAGGAAGCGAGAGCGGGAGTGGAGCGAGAGAGAGAGAGTGGACTGAGAGTGAGAGAGAGCAGCCCGAGAGAGACAGAGAGAGAGGGAGAGAGCGGACCGAGAGAGAGATGAGACCAGGCCGAGAGAGGGAGAAGAAAACGAGAGAAGGAGAGCGTTCTGAGAGATAGAGAGTGGACCGAGAGAAAGGATGAGGGACCAGTAGAAAGAGAGAGGGAGAGGTAGAGAGTGGGAGAGAGAGAGAGAGAGGTGGGGAGATGGCGAGGGAGAGAGCGGACCGACAGGGAGATAGAGCGGGGCGAAAGAGGGAGCGGGAGCCGGGCGAGAGAGGGAGCGGGAGCCGAGCGAGAGAGGGAGCGGGAGCCGAGCGAGAGAGGGAGCGGGAGCCGTGCGAGAGAGGGAGCGGGAGCCGAGCGAGAGAGGGAGCGGGAGCCGAACGAGAGAGGGAACGGGAGCCGAGCGAGAGAGGGAGCGGGAGCCGAGCAAGAGAGGGTGAGGGAAAGTGGGGATTCAGCGAGAGAGGGAGCGTGAGTGAAAGTGGAGCGAGAGCGGACCGAGAGTGAGAGCAGACAGAGAGAGTAGACCGAGAGACAGAGAGAGCAGCTCGAGAGAGACAGAGAGGGAGGGAGAGAGCAGACCGAGAGAGAGAGAGAGAGAGCAGACCGAAAGAGAGAGAGGGAGAGAGAGAGAGTGAGACCAGGCCGAGAGAGGGAGAAGAAACCGAAAGAGGGAGAGCGGTCTGAGAGAGAGAGAGCGGACCGAGAGAAAGGGAAAGGGAGCAGGAGAAAGAGAGAGGGAGAGGGAGAGGGACAGGGAGAGAAAGAGGGAGAGGGAGAGGGAGACATGTGGGGAGATGGCGAATGACAGCGCGGACAGAGAGAGAGGGAGCAGGAGCCGAGCGGAGAGGGAGCGGGAGACGAGCCAGAGAGGGAGCAGGAGACGAGCCAGACAGGGAGCGGGAGACGAGGCAGATGGAGAGCGGGAGACGAGTCAGAGAGGGAGCGGGAGCCGAGTCAGAGAGGGAGCGGGAGCCGAGTCAGAGAGGGAGCGGGAGCCGAGAAAGAGAGGAAGCGGGAGACGAGCCAGAGTGGGAGCGGGAGACGAGCCAGAGATGGAGCGGGAGACGAGCCAGAGAGGGAGAGCGAGACGAGCCAGAGAGGGAGCGCGAGACGAGACAGAGAGGGAGCGCGAGACGAGCCAGAGAGGGAGCGCGAGACGAGCCAGAGAGGGAGCGCGAGACGAGCCAGAGAGGGAGCGCGAGACGAGCCAGAGAGGGAGCGCGAGACGAGCCAGAGAGGGAGCGGGAGAAGAGGCAGAGAGGGAGCGCGAGACGAGCCAGAGAGGGGGCGCGAGACGAGCCAGAGAGGGGGCGCGAGACGAGCCAGAGAGGGAGCGGGAGAAGTGGCAGAGAGGGAGCGCGAAACGAGCCAGAGAGGGAGCGCGAGACGAGCCAGAGAGGGAGCGGGAGACGAGCCAGAGAGGGAGCGGGAGACGAGCCGGAGAGGGAGCGGGAGCCGAGCCGGAGAGCGCGCGGGATCCGAGTGAGAGAGGGAGCGGGAGCCGAGCGAGAGAGGGAGCGGGAGCCGAGCGAGAGAGGGAGCGGGAGCCGAACGAGAGAGTGAACGGGAGCCGAGCGAGTGAGGGAGCGGGAGCCGAGCAAGAGATGGTGAGGGAAAGTGGGGATTCAGCGAGAGAGGGAGCGTGAGTGAAAGTGGAGCGAGAGCGGACCGAGAGTGAGAGCAGACAGAGAGAGTAGACCGAGAGACAGAGAGAGCAGCTCGAGAGAGACAGAGAGGGAGGGAGAGAGCAGACCGAGAGAGAGAGAGAGAGAGAGCAGACCGAAAGTGAGAGAGGGAGAGAGAGAGAGTGAGACCAGGCCGAGAGAGGGAGAAGAAACCGAAAGAGGGAGAGCGGTCTGAGAGAGAGAGAGCGGACCGAGAGAAAGGGAAAGGGAGCAGGAGAAAGAGAGAGGGAGAGGGAGAGGGACAGCAAGAGAAAGAGGGAGAGGGAGAGGGAGACATGTGGGGAGATGGCGAGTGAGAGCGCGGACCGAGAGAGAGGGAGCAGGAGCCGAGCGGTGAGGGAGCAGGAGACGAGCCAGAGAGGGAGCGGGAGACGAGCGAGAGAGGGAGCGGGAGACGAGCCAGAGAGGGAGCGGGAGACGAGCCAGAGAGGGAGCGGGAGCCGAGTCAGAGAGGGAGCGGGAGCCGAGTCAGAGAGGGAGCGGGAGACGAGTCAGAGAGGGAGCGGGAGCCGAGTAAGAGAGGGAGCGGGAGCCGAGTCAGAGAGGGAGCGGGAGCCGAGTCAGAGAGGGAGCGGGAGCCGAGAAAGAGAGGAAGCGGGAGACGAGCCAGAGAGGGAGCGGGAGACGAGCCAGAGAGGGAACGGGAGACGAGCCAGAGTGGGAGAGCGAGACGAGCCAGAGAGGGAGCGCGAGACGAGCCAGAGAGGGAGCGCGAGACGAGCCAGAGAGGGAGCGCGAGATGAGCCAGAGAGGGAGCGCGAGTCGAGCCAGAGAGGGAGCGCGAGACGAACCAGAGAGGGAGCGCAAGACGAGCCAGAGAGGGAGCGCGAGAAGTGGCAGAGAGGGAGCGCGAGACGAGCCAGAGAGGGAGCGCGAGACGAGCCAGAGAGGGAGCGCGAGACGAGCCAGAGAGGGAGCGCGAGACGAGCCAGAGAGAGAGCGCGATACGAGCCAGAGAGGGAGCGCGAGACGAGCCAGAGAGGGAGCGCGAGACGAGCCAGAGAGGGAGCGCGAGACGAGCCAGAGAGGGAGCGCGAGACGAGCCAGAGAGGGAGCGCGAGACGAGTGAGAGAGGGAGCGGGAGACGAGCCAGAGAGGGAGCGGGAGACGAGCCAGAGTGGGAGCGGGAGACGAGCCAGAGAGGGTGCGTGAGCCGAGCGAGAGATGGCGCGGGAGCCGAGCGAGAGAAAGAGCGGGAGCTGAGCGAGAGAGGGAGCGGGAGCCGAGCGAGAGAGAGAGCGGGAGCCGAGCGAGAGAGGGAACGGGAGTCGAGCGAGAGAGGGAGCGGGAGTCGAGCGAGAGAGGGAGCGGGAGTCGAGCGAGAGAGGGAGCGGGAGTCGAGCGAGAGAGGGAGCGGGAGTCGAGCGAGAGAGGGCGCGGGAGCCGATTGACAGAGGGCGCGGGATCCGAGCGAGAGAGGGACCGGGAGCCGAGTGAGAGAGGGAGCCGGAGCCGAGCGAGAGAGTGAGTGGGAGCCGAGAGAGAGAGGGTGAGGGAAAGTGCGGACTGAGATTGAGAGGGAGCGTGAGCGGGAGTGGAGCGAGAGAGAGAGAGCGGACCGAGAGAGAGGGAGAGGGCGCAGGAGCCGAGTGACAGAGGGCGCGGGATCCGAGCGAGAGAGGGATTGGGAGCCGAACGAGAGAGGGAACGGGAGCCGAGCGAGAGAGGGAGCGGGAGCTGAGCAAGAGAGGGTGAGGGAAAGTGGGGATTCAGCGAGAGAGGGAGCGTGAGTGGGAGTGGAGCGAGAGAGAGAGAGCGGACCGAGAGTGAGAGCAGACAGAGAGAGTAGACCGAGAGACAGAGAGAGCAGCTCGAGAGAGACAGAGAGGGAGGGAGAGAGCAGACCGAGAGAGAGAGAGAGAGAGCAGACCGAAAGAGAGAGAGGACCGAGAGAGAGAGTGAGACCAGGCCGAGAGAGGGAGAAGAAACCGAGAGAGGGAGAGCGGTCTGAGAGAGAGAGAGAGGACCGAGAGAAAGGGAAAGGGAGGAGGAGAAAGAGAGAGGGAGAGGGAGAGGGAGAGGGAGAGGGAGAGGGAGAGGGAGAGGGAGAGGGAGAGATGTGGGGAGATGGCGAGGGAGAGAGCGGACCGAGAGAGAGGGAGAAGAAGGAGAGGGAAAGAGGGAGCGGGAGCCGAGTGGAAAGGGAGCGGGAGCCGAGCGAGAGATGGAGCGGGAGACGAGCCAGAGAGGGAGCGGGAGACGAGCCAGAGAGGGAGCGGGAGACGAGCCAGAGAGGGAGCGGGAGACGAGCCAGAGAGGGAGCGGGAGACGAGCCAGAGAGGGAGCAGGAGACGAGCAAGAGAGGGAGCGGGAGACGAGCCAGAGAGGGAGCGGGAGACGAGCCAGAGAGGGAGCGGGAGACGAGCCAGAGAGGGAGCGGGAGACGAGCCAGAGAGGGAGCGGGAGACGAGCCAGAGAGGGAGCGGGAGCCGAGACAGAGAGGGAGCGGGAGCCGAGACAGAGAGGGAGCGGGACACGAGCCAGAGAGGGAGCGGGAGACGAGCCAGAGAGGGAGCGGGAGACGAGCCAGAGAGGGAGCGGGAGACGAGCCAGAGAGGGAGCGGGAGACGAGCCAGAGAGGGAGCGGGAGACGAGACAGAGAGGGAGCGGGAGACGAGACAGAGAGGGAGCGGGAGACGAACCAGACAGGGAGCGGGAGACGAGCCAGAGAGGGAGCGGGAGACGAGCCAGAGAGGGAGCGGGAGACGAGCCGGAGAGTGAGCGGGAGACGGGCCGGAAAGGGAGCGGGAGCCGAGCCGGAGAGTGCGCGGGATCCGAGCGAGAGAGGGAGCGGGAGCCGAGCGAGAGAGGGAGTGGGAGCCGAGCGAGAGAGGGAGCAGGAGCCGAGCGAGAGAGGGAGCGGGAGCCGAGCAAGAGAGGGAGCGGGAGCCGAACGAGACAGGGCGCGGGAGCTGAGCAAGAGAGGGGGCGGGCGAGGAGCGAGAGAGGGAGCGGAAGCCGAGCGAGAGAGTGAGTGGGAGCTGAGTGAGAGAGGGTGAGGGAAAGTGGGGACTGAGCGAGAGAGGTAGCGTGAGCAGGAGTTGAGCGAGAGAGAGAGAGCGGACCGAGAGTGAGAGCAGACCGAAAGAAGCAACCCGAGAGAGAGAGAGAACAGACCGAGAGAGAGAGTGAGCAGACCGAAAGAGTGAGAGAACCGAGAGACAGAGAGAGAGCAGACCGAGAGAGAGAGAGAGAGCGGACTGAGAGAGCAGTCTGAGAGAGAGAGAGAGAGAGAGAGAGAGCGGAATGAGAGAGACAGACCGGGCCAAGAGAGGGAGAACAGACTGAGAGAGGGAGAGCGGTCCGAGAGAGAGAACGCTGCCCGAGAGAGAGAGAGAGCGGCCCGAGAGAAAGGGAAAGAGAGCAAGAGAAAGGGAGATGGAGAGGAAGCGAGGGGAAGAGGGCGAGGCAGAGAGCGGAACGAGAGAGAGGGAGAGGGAGCAGGGCGAGAGAGGGAGAGGGAGCCGAGCGAGAGAGGGATCGGGAGCCGAGCGAGAGAGGGTGAGAGAAAGTGGGGACTGAGCGAGAGAGGGAGCGTGAGTGGGAGTGAAGCGAGAGAGAGAGAGCGGACCGAGAGTGAGAACAGACAGAGAGAGGAGCCCGAGAGACAGAGAGAGCAGCTCGAGAGAGAGAGGGAGAGAGCAGACCGAGAGAGAGAGAGAGAGCAGACCGGGTGAGAGAGTGAGACCGGGCTGAGAGAGCGAGAAGAAACCGAGAGAGGGAGAGCAGTCTGAGAGAGACAGAGCGGACCGAGAAAGGGAAAGGGAGCAGGAGAAAGAGAGAGGGAGAGTTAGAGGAAGAGGGAGAGGGAGAGGGAGAGGGAGAGGGAGAGATGTGGGGAGATCGCGAGGGAGAGAGCGGACCGAGAGAGAGGGAGAAGGAGCGGAGCGAGGGAGGGAGAGGGAGCTGGTCGAGAGACGATGCGGGACCCGAGCGAGAGAGGGAGCGGGAGACGAGCAAGAGAGGGAGCGGGAGCCGAGCGAGAGATGGAGCGGGAGCCCAGCGAGAGATGGAGCGGGAGCCCAGCGAGAGATGGAGCAGGAGGCAAGTGAGAAAGTGAGTGGGAGCCGAGCAAGAGTGGGTGAGGAAAAGTGGGATCTGAGCGAGAGAGGAAGCGAGAGCGGGAGTGGAGCGAGAGAGAGAGAGTGGACTGAGAGTGAGAGAGAGCAGCCCGAGAGAGACAGAGAGAGAGGGAGAGAGCGGACCGAGAGAGAGATGAGACCAGGCCGAGAGAGGGAGAAGAAAACGAGAGAAGGAGAGCGTTCTGAGAGATAGAGAGTGGACCGAGAGAAAGGATGAGGGACCAGTAGAAAGAGAGAGGGAGAGGTAGAGAGTGGGAGAGAGAGAGAGAGAGGTGGGGAGATGGCGAGGGAGAGAGCGGACCGACAGGGAGATAGAGCGGGGCGAAAGAGGGAGCGGGAGCCGGGCGAGAGAGGGAGCGGGAGCCGAGCGAGAGAGGGAGCGGGAGCCTTGCGAGAGAGGGAGCGGGAGCCGAGCGAGAGAGGGAGCGGGAGCCGAACGAGAGAGGGAACGGGAGCCGAGCGAGAGAGGGAGCGGGAGCCGAGCAAGAGAGGGTGAGGGAAAGTGGGGATTCAGCGAGAGAGGGAGCGTGAGTGAAAGTGGAGCGAGAGCGGACCGAGAGTGAGAGCAGACAGAGAGAGTAGACCGAGAGACAGAGAGAGCAGCTCGAGAGAGACAGAGAGGGAGGGAGAGAGCAGACCGAGAGAGAGAGAGAGAGAGCAGACCGAAAGAGAGAGAGGGAGAGAGAGAGAGTGAGACCAGGCCGAGAGAGGGAGAAGAAACCGAAAGAGGGAGAGCGGTCTGAGAGAGAGAGAGCGGACCGAGAGAAAGGGAAAGGGAGCAGGTGAAAGAGAGAGGGAGAGGGAGAGGGACAGGGAGAGAAAGAGGGAGAGGGAGAGGGAGACATGTGGGGAGATGGCGAATGACAGCGCGGACAGAGAGAGAGGGAGCAGGAGCCGAGCGGAGAGGGAGCGGGAGACGAGCCAGAGAGGGAGCAGGAGACGAGCCAGACAGGGAGCGGGAGACGAGGCAGATGGAGAGCGGGAGACGAGTCAGAGAGGGAGCGGGAGCCGAGTCAGAGAGGGAGCGGGAGCCGAGTCAGAGAGGGAGCGGGAGCCGAGAAAGAGAGGAAGCGGGAGACGAGCCAGAGTGGGAGCGGGAGACGAGCCAGAGATGGAGCGGGAGACGAGCCAGAGAGGGAGAGCGAGACGAGCCAGAGAGGGAGCGCGAGACGAGCCAGAGAGGGAGCGCGAGACGAGCCAGAGAGGGAGCGCGAGACGAGCCAGAGAGGGAGCGCGAGACGAGCCAGAGAGGGAGCGCGAGACGAGCCAGAGAGGGAGCGCGAGACGAGCCAGAGAGGGAGCGGGAGAAGAGGCAGAGAGGGAGCGCGAGACGAGCCAGAGAGGGGGCGCGAGACGAGCCAGAGAGGGGGCGCGAGACGAGCCAGAGAGGGAGCGCGAGACGAGCCAGAGAGGGAGCGCGAGACGAGCCAGAGAGGGAGCGCGAGACGAGCCAGAGAGGGAGCGCGAGACGAGACAGAGAGGGAGCGGGAGAAGAGGCAGAGAGGGAGCGCGAGACGAGCCAGAGAGGGGGCGCGAGGCGAGCCAGAGAGGGAGCGGGAGACGAGCCAGAGAGGGAGCGCGAGATGAGCCAGAGAGGGAGCGCGAGACGAGCCAGAGAGGGAGCGCGAGACGAGCCAGAGAGGGAGCGGGAGACGAGCCAGAGAGGGAGCGGGAGACGAGCCAGAGAGGGAGCGGGAGACGAGCCAGAGTGGGAGCGGGAGACGAGCCAGAGAGGGTGCGTGTGCCGAGCGAGAGATGGCGCGGGAGCCGGGCGAGAGAGAGAGCGGGAGCTGAGCGAGAGAGGGAGCAGGAGCCGAGCGAGAGAGGGAGCGGGAGCCGAGCGAGAGAGGGAACGGGAGTCGAGCGAGAGAGGGAGCGGGAGTCGAGCGAGAGAGGGCGCGGGAGCCGAGTGACAGAGGGCGCGGGAGCTGAGCGAGAGAGGGAGCGGGAGCCGAGCGAGAGAGGGAGCGGGAGCCGAGCGAGAGAGTGAGTGGGAGCCGCGCGAGAGAGGGTGAGGGAAAGTGCCGACTGAGCGAGAGAGAGAGCGTGAGCGGGAGTGGAGCGAGAGAGAGAGGGCGGACCGAGAGAGAGGGAGAGGGAGCGGGAGCCGAACAAGAGAGGGAACGGGAGCCAAGCGAGAGAGGGAGCGGGAGCTGAGCAAGAGAGGGTGAGGGAAAGTGGGGATTCAGCGAGAGAGGGAGCGTGAGTGGGAGTGGAGCGAGAGAGAGAGAGCGGACCGAGAGTGAGAGCAGACAGAGAGAGTAGACCGAGAGACAGAGAGAGCAGCTCGAGAGAGACAGAGAGGGAGGGAGAGAGCAGACCGAGAGAGGGAGAAGAAACCGAGAGAGGGAGAGCGGTCTGAGAGAGAGAGAGGACCGAGAGAAAGGGAAAGGGAGCAGGAGAAAGAGAGAGGGAGAGGGAGAGGGAGAGGGAGAGATGTGGGGAGATGGTGAGGGAGAGAGCGGACCAAGAGAGAGGGAGAAGGAGCCGAGCGAAAGAGGGAGCGGGAGACGAGCGGAAAGGGAGCGGGAGCCGAGCCGAGATGGAGCGGGAGACGAGCCAGAGAGGGAGCGGGAGACGAGCCAGAGAGGGAGCGGGAGACGAGCCAGAGAGGGAGCGGGAGACGAGCCAGAGAGGGAGCGGAAGCCGAGCGAGAGAGTGAGTGGGAGCTGAGTGAGAGAGGGTGAGGGAAAGTGGGGACTGAGCGAGAGAGGTAGCGTGAGCGGGAGTTGAGCGAGGGAGAGAGAGCGGACCGAGAGTGAGAGCAGACCGAAAGAGAGTAACCCGAGAGAGAGAGAGAACAGACCGAGAGAGAGAGTGAGCAGACAGAAAGTGTGAGAGAACCGAGAGACAGAGAGAGAGCGGACCGAGAGAGAGAGAGAGAGCAGACTGAGAGAGCAGACTGAGAAAGAGAGAGAGAGAGAGAGAGAGGGCCGAGAGAAAGGGAAAGAGAGCAAGAGAAAGGGAGAGGGAGAGGAAGCGAGGGGAAGAGGGCGAGGCAGAGAGCGGAACGAGAGAGAGGGAGAGGGAGCAGGGCGAGAGAGGGAGAGGGAGCCGAGCGAGAGAGGGATCGGGAGCCGAGTGAGAGAGGGTGCGGGAGCCGAGCGAGAGAGGGAGCAGGAGCCGAGCGAGAGAGGGAGCGGGAGCCGAGCGAGAGTGGGAGCGGGAGCCGAGCGAGAGAGGGATTGGGAGCCGAACGAGAGAGGGAACGGGAGCCGAGCGAGAGAGGGAGCGGGAGCTGAGCAAGAGAGGGTGAGGGAAAGTGGGGATTCAGCGAGAGAGGGAGCGTGAGTGGGAGTGGAGCGAGAGAGAGAGAGCGGACCGAGAGTGAGAGCAGACAGAGAGAGTAGACCGAGAGACAGAGAGAGCAGCTCGAGAGAGACAGAGAGGGAGGGAGAGAGCAGACCGAGAGAGAGAGAGAGAGAGCAGACCGAAAGAGAGAGAGGACCGAGAGAGAGAGTGAGACCAGGCCGAGAGAGGGAGAAGAAACCGAGAGAGGGAGAGCGGTCTGAGAGAGAGAGAGAGGACCGAGAGAAAGGGAAAGGGAGGAGGAGGAAGAGAGAGGGAGAGGGAGAGGGAGAGGGAGAGGGAGAGGGAGAGATGTGGGGAGCTGGCGAGGGAGAGAGCGGACCGAGAGAGAGGGAGAAGGAGGAGAGGGAAAGAGGGAGCGGGAGCGGAGCGGAAAGGGAGCGGGAGCCGAGCGAGAGATGGAGCGGGAGACGAGCCAGAGAGGGAGCGGGAGACGAGCCAGAGAGGGAGCGGGAGACGAGCCAGAGAGGGAGCGGGAGACGAGCCAGAGAGGGAGCGGGAGACGAGCCAGAGAGGGAGCGGGAGACGAGCAAGAGAGGGAGCGGGAGACGAGCCAGAGAGGGAGCGGGAGACGAGCCAGAGAGGGAGCGGGAGACGAGCCAGAGAGGGAGCGGGAGACGAGCCAGAGAGGGAGCGGGAGACGAGCCAGAGAGGGAGCGGGAGCCGAGACAGAGAGGGAGCGGGAGACGAGCCAGAGAGGGAGCGGGAGACGAGCCAGAGAGGGAGCGGGAGACGAGCCAGAGAGGGAGCGGGAGACGAGCCAGAGAGGGAGCGGGAGACGAGCCAGAGAGGGAGCGGGAGACGAGACAGAGAGGGAGCGGGAGACGAGACAGAGAGGGAGCGGGAGACGAACCAGACAGGGAGCGGGAGACGAGCCAGAGAGGGAGCGGGAGACGAGCCAGAGAGGGAGCGGGAGACGAGCCGGAGAGTGAGCGGGAGACGGGCCGGAGAGGGAGCAGGAGCCGAGCCGGAGAGAGCGCGGGATCCGAGCGAGAGAGGGAGCGGGAGCCGAGCGAGAGAGGGAGTGGGAGCCGAGCGAGAGAGGGAGCAGGAGCCGAGCGAGAGAGGGAGCGGGAGCCGAGCAAGAGAGGGAGCGGGAGCCGAACGAGACAGGGCGCGGGAGCTGAGCAAGAGGGGGGGCGGGCGAGGAGCGAGAGAGGGAGCGGAAGCCGAGCGAGAGAGTGAGTGGGAGCTGAGTGAGAGAGGGTGAGGGAAAGTGGGGACTGAGCGAGAGAGGTAGCGTGAGCAGGAGTTGAGCGAGAGAGAGAGAGCGGACCGAGGGTGAGAGCAGACCGAAAGAAGCAACCCGAGAGAGAGAAAGAACAGACCGAGAGAGAGAGTGAGCAGACCGAAAGAGTGAGAGAACCGAGAGACAGAGAGAGAGCGGACCGAGAGAGAGAGAGAGAGCGGACTGAGAGAGCAGTCTGAGAGAGAGAGAGAGAGAGAGAGAGAGCGGAATGAGAGAGACAGACTGGGCCAAGAGAGGGAGAACAGACTGAGAGAGGGAGAGCGGTCCGAGAGAGAGAACGCTGCCCGAGAGAGAGAGAGAGCGGCCCGTGAGAAAGGGAAAGAGAGCAAGAGAAAGGGAGATGGAGAGGAAGCGAGGGGAAGAGGGCGAGGCAGAGAGCGGAACGAGAGAGAGGGAGAGGGAGCAGGGCGAGAGAGGGAGAGGGAGCCGAGCGAGAGAGGGATCGGGAGCCGAGCGAGAGAGGGTGAGAGAAAGTGGGGACTGAGCGAGAGAGGGAGCGTGAGCGGGAGTGAAGCGAGAGAGAGAGAGCGGACCGAGAGTGAGAACAGACAGAGAGAGGAGCCCGAGAAACAGAGAGAGCAGCTCGAGAGAGAGAGGGAGAGAGCAGACCGAGAGAGAGAGAGAGAGCAGACCGGGTGAGAGAGTGAGACCGGGCTGAGAGAGCGAGAAGAAACCGAGAGAGGGAGAGCAGTCTGAGAGAGACAGAGCGGACCGAGAAAGGGAAAGGGAGCAGGAGAAAGAGAGAGGGAGAGGGAGAGGGAGAGGGAGAGGGAGAGGGAGAGGGAGAGATGTGGGGAGATCGCGAGGGAGAGAGCGGACCGAGAGAGAGGGAGAAGGAGCGGAGCGAGGGAGGGAGAGGGAGCTGGTCGAGAGACGATGCGGGACCCGAGCGAGAGAGGGAGCGGGAGACGAGCAAGAGAGGGAGCGGGAGCCGAGCGAGAGATGGAGCGGGAGCCCAGCGAGAGATGGAGCGGGAGCCCAGCGAGAGATGGAGCAGGAGGCAAGTGAGAAAGTGAGTGGGAGCCGAGCAAGAGTGGGTGAGGAAAAGTGGGATCTGAGCGAGAGAGGAAGCGAGAGCGGGAGTGGAGCGAGAGAGAGAGAGTGGACTGAGAGTGAGAGAGAGCAGCCCGAGAGAGACAGAGAGAGAGGGAGAGAGCGGACCGAGAGAGAGATGAGACCAGGCCGAGAGAGGGAGAAGAAAACGAGAGAAGGAGAGCGTTCTGAGAGATAGAGAGTGGACCGAGAGAAAGGATGAGGGACCAGTAGAAAGAGAGAGGGAGAGGTAGAGAGTGGGAGAGAGAGAGAGAGAGGTGGGGAGATGGCGAGGGAGAGAGCGGACCGACAGGGAGATAGAGCGGGGCGAAAGAGGGAGCGGGAGTCGAGCGAGAGAGGGAGCGGGAGCCGAGCGAGAGAGGGAGCGGGAGCCGAGCGAGAGAGGGAGCGGGAGCCGTGCGAGAGAGGGAGCGGGAGCCGAGCGAGAGAGGGAGCGGGAGCCGAACGAGAGAGGGAACGGGAGCCGAGCGAGAGAGGGAGCGGGAGCCGAGCAAGAGAGGGTGAGGGAAAGTGGGGATTCAGCGAGAGAAGGAGCGTGAGTGAAAGTGGAGCGAGAGCGGACCGAGAGTGAGAGCAGACAGAGAGAGTAGACCGAGAGACAGAGAGAGCAGCTCGAGAGAGACAGAGAGGGAGGGAGAGAGCAGACCGAGAGAGAGAGAGAGAGAGCAGACCGAAAGAGAGAGAGGGAGAGAGAGAGAGTGAGACCAGGCCGAGAGAGGGAGAAGAAACCGAAAGAGGGAGAGCGGTCTGAGAGAGAGAGAGCGGACCGAGAGAAAGGGAAAGGGAGCAGGAGAAAGAGAGAGGGAGAGGGAGAGGGACAGGGAGAGAAAGAGGGAGAGGGAGAGGGAGACATGTGGGGAGATGGCGAATGACAGCGCGGACAGAGAGAGAGGGAGCAGGAGCCGAGCGGAGAGGGAGCGGGAGACGAGCCAGAGAGGGAGCAGGAGACGAGCCAGAAAGGGAGCGGGAGACGAGGCAGATGGGGAGCGGGAGACGAGTCAGAGAGGGAGCGGGAGCCGAGTCAGAGAGGGAGCGGGAGCCGAGAAAGAGAGGAAGCGGGAGACGAGCCAGAGTGGGAGCGGGAGACGAGCCAGAGATGGAGCGGGAGACGAACCAGAGAGGGAGAGCGAGACGAGCCAGAGAGGGAGCGCGAGACGAGCCAGAGAGGGAGCGCGAGACGAGCCAGAGGGAGCGCGAGACGAGCCAGAGAGGGAGCGCGAGACGAGCCAGAGAGGGAGCGCGAGACGAGCCAGAGAGGGAGCGCGAGACGAGCCAGAGAGGGAGCGCGAGACGAGCCAGAGAGGGAGCGCGAGACGAGCCAGAGAGGGAGCGGGAGAAGAGGCAGAGAGGGAGCGCGAGACGAGCCAGAGAGGGGGCGCAAGACGAGCCAGAGAGGGAGCGGGAGACGAGCCAGAGAGGGAGCGCGAGATGAGCCAGAGAGGGAGCGCGAGACGAGCCAGAGAGGGAGCGCGAGACGAGCCAGAGAGGGAGCGCGAGACGAGCCAGAGAGGGAGCGCGAGACGAGCCAGAGAGGGAGCGGGAGAAGAGGCAGAGAGGGAGCGCGAGACGAGCCAGAGAGGGGGCGCGAGACGAGCCAGAGAGGGAGCGGGAGACGAGCCAGAGAGGGAGCGCGAGATGAGCCAGAGAGGGAGCGCGAGACGAGCCAGAGAGGGAGCGCGAGACAAGCCAGAGAGGGAGCGGGAGACGAGCCAGAGAGGGAGCGGGAGACGAGCCAGAGAGGGAGCGGGAGACGAGCCAGAGTGGGAGCGGGAGACGAGCCAGAGAGGGTGCGTGTGCCGAGCGAGAGATGGCGCGGGAGCCGGGCGAGAGAGAGAGCGGGAGCTGAGCGAGAGAGGGAGCAGGAGCCGAGCGAGAGAGGGAGCGGGAGCCGAGCGAGAGAGGGAACGGGAGTCGAGCGAGAGAGGGAGCGGGAGTCGAGCGAGAGAGGGCGCGGGAGCCGAGTGACAGAGGGCGCGGGAGCTGAGCGAGAGAGGGAGCGGGAGCCGAGCGAGAGAGGGAGCGGGAGCCGAGCGAGAGAGTGAGTGGGAGCCGCGCGAGAGAGGGTGAGGGAAAGTGCCGACTGAGCGAGAGAGAGAGCGTGAGCGGGAGTGGAGCGAGAGAGAGAGGGCGGACCGAGAGAGAGGGAGAGGGAGCGGGAGCCGAACAAGAGAGGGAACGGGAGCCAAGCGAGAGAGGGAGCGGGAGCTGAGCAAGAGAGGGTGAGGGAAAGTGGGGATTCAGCGAGAGAGGGAGCGTGAGTGGGAGTGGAGCGAGAGAGAGAGAGCGGACCGAGAGTGAGAGCAGACAGAGAGAGTAGACAGAGAGACAGAGAGAGCAGCTCGAGAGAGACAGAGAGGGAGGGAGAGAGCAGACCGAGAGAGAGAGAGAGCAGACCGAAAGACAGAGAGGACCGAGAGAGAGAGTGAGACCAGGCCGAGAGAGGGAGAAGAAACCGAGAGAGGGAGAGCGGTCTGAGAGAGAGAGAGGACCGAGAGAAAGGGAAAGGGAGCAGGAGAAAGAGAGAGGGAGAGGGAGAGGGAGAGGGAGAGGGAGAGATGTGGGGAGATGGTGAGGGAGAGAGCGGACCGAGAGAGAGGGAGAAGGAGCCGAGCGAAAGAGGGAGCGGGAGACGAGCGGAAAGGGAGCGGGAGCCGAGCCAGAGATGGAGCGGGAGACGAGCCAGAGAGGGAGCGGGAGACGAGCCAGAGAGGGAGCGGGAGACGAGCCAGAGAGGGAGCGGGAGACGAGCCAGAGAGGGAGCGGGAGACGAGCCAGAGAGGGAGCGGGAGACGAGACAGAGAGGGAGCGGGAGACGAGACAGAGAGGGAGCGGGAGACGAGCCAGAGAGGGAGCGGGAGACGAGCCAGAGAGAGAGCGGGAGACGAGCCAGAGAGGGAGCGGGAGACGAGCCAGAGAGGGAGCGGGAGACGAGCCAGAGAGGGAGCGGGAGACGAGCCAGAGAGGGAGCGGGAGACGAGCCAGAGAGGGAGCGGAAGCCGAGCGAGAGAGTGAGTGGGAGCTGAGTGAGAGAGGGTGAGGGAAAGTGGGGACTGAGCGAGAGAGGTAGCGTGAGCGGGAGTTGAGCGAGGGAGAGAGAGCGGACCGAGAGTGAGAGCAGACCGAAAGAGAGTAACCCGAGAGAGAGAGAGAACAGACCGAGAGAGAGAGTGAGCAGACAGAAAGTGTGAGAGAACCGAGAGACAGAGAGAGAGCGGACCGAGAGAGAGAGAGAGAGCGGACCGAGAGAAAGAGAGAGAGCAGACTGAGAGAGCAGACTGAGAGAGAGAGAGAGAGAGAGAGAGAGGACCGAGAGAAAGGGAAAGAGAGCAAGAGAAAGGGAGAGGGAGAGGAAGCGAGGGGAAGAGGGCGAGGCAGAGAGCGGAACGAGAGAGAGGGAGAGGGAGCAGGGCGAGAGAGGGAGAGGGAGCCGAGCGAGAGAGGGATCGGGAGCCGAGTGAGAGAGGGAGCGGGAGCTGAGCGAGAGAGGGAGCGGGAGCCGAGAGAGAGAGGGAGCGGGAGCCTAGCGAGAGAGGGAGCGGGAGCCGAGCGAGCGAGTGAGCAGGAGCCGAATGAGTGAGAGAACGGGAGCCGAGCGAGAGAGGGCGCTGGTGCTGAACGAGAGAGGGAGCGGGAGAGGAGCCAGAGAGGGAGTGGGAGACGAGCCAGAGAGGGAGCGCGACACGAGCCAGAGAGGGAGCGCGAGACGAGCCAGAGAGGGAGCGCGAGACGAGCCAGAGAGGGAGCGCGAGACGAGCCAGAAAGGGAGCGCGAGACGAGCCAGAGAGGGAGCGCGAGACGAGCCAGAGAGGGAGCGCGAGACGAGCCAGAGAGGGAGCGCGAGACGAGCCAGAGAGGGAGCGCGAGACGAGCCAGAGAGGGAGCGTGAGACGAGCCAGAGAGGGAGCGCGAGACGAGCCAGAGAGGGAGCGGGAGAAGAGGCAGAGAGGGAGCGCGAGACGAGCCAGAGAGGGGGCGCGAGACAAGCCAGAGAGGGAGCGGGAGACGAGCCAGAGAGGGAGCGCGAGATGAGCCAGAGAGGGAGCGCGAGACGAGCCAGAGAGGGAGCGCGAGACGAGCCAGAGAGGGAGCGCGAGACGAGCCAGAGAGGGAGCGCGAGACGAGCCAGAGAGGGAGCGGGAGAAGAGGCAGAGAGGGAGCGCGAGACGAGCCAGAGAGGGGGCGCGAGACGAGCCAGAGAGGGGGCGCGAGACGAGCCAGAGAGGGAGCGGGAGACGAGCCAGAGAGGGAGCGTGAGATGAGCCAGAGAGGGAGCGCGAGACGAGCCAGAGAGGGAGCGCGAGACGAGCCAGAGAGGGAGCGGGAGACGAGCCAGAGAGGGAGCGGGAGACGAGCCAGAGAGGGAGCGGGAGACGAGCCAGAGTGGGAGCGGGAGACGAGCCAGAGAGGGTGCGTGTGCCGAGCGAGAGATGGCGCGGGAGCCGGGCGATAGAGAGAGCGGGAGCTGAGCGAGAGAGGGAGCAGGAGCCGAGCGAGAGAGGGAGCGGGAGCCGAGCGAGAGAGGGAACGGGAGTCGAGCGAGAGAGGGAGCGGGAGTCGAGCGAGAGAGGGCGCGGGAGCCGAGTGACAGAGGGCGCGGGAGCTGAGCGAGAGAGGGAGCGGGAGCCGAGCGAGAGAGGGAGCGGGAGCCGAGCGAGAGAGTGAGTGGGAGCCGCGCGAGAGAGGGTGAGGGAAAGTGCCGACTGAGCGAGAGAGAGAGCGTGAGCGGGAGTGGAGCGAGAGAGAGAGGGCGGACCGAGAGAGAGGGAGAGGGAGCGGGAGCCGAACAAGAGAGGGAACGGGAGCCAAGCGAGAGAGGGAGCGGGAGCTGAGCAAGAGAGGGTGAGGGAAAGTGGGGATTCAGCGAGAGAGGGAGCGTGAGTGGGAGTGGAGCGAGAGAGAGAGAGCGGACCGAGAGTGAGAGCAGACAGAGAGAGTAGACCGAGAGACAGAGAGAGCAGCTCGAGAGAGACAGAGAGGGAGGGAGAGAGCAGACCGAGAGAGAGAGAGAGCAGACCGAAAGACAGAGAGGACCGAGAGAGAGAGTGAGACCAGGCCGAGAGAGGGAGAAGAAACCGAGAGAGGGAGAGCGGTCTGAGAGAGAGAGAGGACCGAGAGAAAGGGAAAGGGAGCAGGAGAAAGAGAGAGGGAGAGGGAGAGGGAGAGATGTGGGGAGATGGTGAGGGAGAGAGCGGACCGAGAGAGAGGGAGAAGGAGCCGAGCGAAAGAGGGAGCGGGAGACGAGCGGAAAGGGAGCGGGAGCCGAGCCAGAGATGGAGCGGGAGACGAGCCAGAGAGGGAGCGGGAGACGAGCCAGAGAGGGAGCGGGAGACGAGCCAGAGAGGGAGCGGGAGACGAGCCAGAGAGGGAGCGGGAGACGAGCCAGAGAGGGAGCGGAAGCCGAGCGAGAGAGTGAGTGGGAGCTGAGTGAGAGAGGGTGAGGGAAAGTGGGGACTGAGCGAGAGAGGTAGCGTGAGCGGGAGTTGAGCGAGGGAGAGAGAGCGGACCGAGAGTGAGAGCAGACCGATAGAGAGTAACCCGAGAGAGAGAGAGAACAGACCGAGAGAGAGAGTGAGCAGACAGAAAGTGTGAGAGAACCGAGAGACAGAGAGAGAGCGGACCGAGAGAGAGAGAGAGAGCGGACCGAGAGAAAGAGAGAGAGCAGACTGAGAGAGCAGACTGAGAGAGAGAGAGAGAGAGAGAGAGAGGACCGAGAGAAAGGGAAAGAGAGCAAGAGAAAGGGAGAGGGAGAGGAAGCGAGGGGAAGAGGGCGAGGCAGAGAGCGGAACGAGAGAGAGGGAGAGGGAGCAGGGCGAGAGAGGGAGAGGGAGCCGAGCGAGAGAGGGATCGGGAGCCGAGTGAGAGAGGGAGCGGGAGCCGAGCGAGAGAGGGAGCAGGAGCCGAGCGAGAGAGGGAGCGGGAGCCGAACGAGAGTGGGAGCGGGAGCCGAGCGAGAGAGGGAGCGGGAGCCGAGCGAGAGAGGGAGCGGGAGCCGAGCAAGAGAGGGAGCGGGAGAGGAGCGAGAGAGGGAGCGGGAGCCGAGAGAGAGAGGGAGCGGGAGCCTAGCGAGAGAGGGAGCGGGAGCCGAGCGAGCGAGTGAGCAGGAGCCGAATGAGTGAGAGAACGGGAGCCGAGCGAGAGAGGGCGCTGGTGCTGAACGAGAGAGGGAGCGGGAGAGGAGCCAGAGAGGGAGTGGGAGACGAGCCAGAGAGGGAGCGCGACACGAGCCAGAGAGGGAGCGCGAGACGAGCCAGAGAGGGAGCGCAAGACGAGCCAGAGAGGGAGCGCGAGACGAGCCAGAGAGGGTGCGCGAGACGAGCCAGAGAGGGAGCGCAAGACGAGCCAGAGAGGGAGCGCGAGACGAGCCAGAGAGGGAGCGCGAGACAAGCCAGAGAGGGAGCGCGAGACGAGCCAGAGAGGGAGCCGGAGCCAAGCCAGAGAGGGAGAGGGAGCCGAGCCAGAGAGGGAGCGAGAGCCGAGCCAGAGAGGGAGCGGGAGACGAGCCAGACAGGGATCGGGAGCCAATCCAGAGAGGGTGCGTGAGCCGAGCGAGAGAGGGAGCGGGAGGCGAACGAGAGAGGTAGCGTGAGCCGAGCGTGAGAGGGAGCGGGAGCCGAGCGAGAGAGGGAGCGGGAGCCGAGCGAGAGAGGGAGCGGGAGCCGAACGAGACAGGCGCGGGAGCTGAGCAAGAGAGGGCGCGGGCGAGGAGCGAGAGAGGGAGCGGAAGCCGAGCGAGAGACTGAGTGGGAGCTGAGTGAGAGAGGGTGAGGGAAAGTGGGGACTGAGCGAGAGAGGTAGCGTGAGCAGGAGTTGAGCGAGAGAGAGAGAGCGGACCGAGAGTGAGAGAGAGAGCGGACTGAGAGAGCAGACTGAGGGAGAGAGAGAGAGAGAGAGAAAGACAGAGGAATGAGAGGGACAGACCGGGCCAAGAGAGGGAGAACAGACCGAGAGAGGGAGAGCGGTCCGAGAGAGAGAACGCTGCCCGAGAGAGAGAGAGAGCGGCCCGAGAAAAAGGGAAAGAGAGCAAGAGAAAGGGAGATGGAGAGGAAGCGAGGGGAAGAGGGCGAGGCAGAGAGCGGAACGAGAGAGAGGGAGAGGGAGCAGGGCGAGAGAGGGAGAGGGAGCCGAGCGAGAGAGGGATCGGGAGCCGAGCGAGAGAGGGTGAGGGAAAGTGGGGAAAGAGCGAGAGAGGGAGCGTGAGCGGGAGTGAAGCGAGAGAGAGAGAGCGGACCGAGAGTGAGAACAGACAGAGAGAGGAGCCCGAGAGACAGAGAGAGCAGCTCGAGAGAGAGAGGGAGAGAGCAGACCGAGAGAGAGAGAGAGAGAGCAGACCGGGTGAGAGAGTGAGACCGGGCCGAGAGAGCCAGAAGAAACCGAGAGAGGGAGAGCAGTCTGAGAGAGACAGAGCGGACCGAGAAAGGGAAAGGGAGCAGGAGAAAGAGAGAGGGAGAGGTAGAGGAAGAGGGAGAGGGAGAGGGAGAGGGAGAGGGAGAGGGAGAGATGTGGGGAGATCGCGAGGGAGAGAGCGGACCGAGAGAGAGGGAGAAGGAGCGGAGCGAGGGAGGGAGAGGGAGCTGGTCGAGACAGGATGTGGGACCCGAGCGAGAGAGGGAGCAGGAGCCGAGCGAGAGATGGAGCGGGAGCCCAGCGAGAGATGGAGCGGGAGCCCAGCGAGAGATGGAGCAGGAGGCAAGTGAGAAAGTGAGTGGGAGCCGAGCAAGAGTGGGTGAGGAAAGGTGGGATCTGAGCGAGAGAGGAAGCGAGAGCGGGAGTGGAGCGAGAGAGAGAGAGTGGACTGAGAGTGAGAGAGAGCAGCCCGAGAGAGACAGAGAGAGAGGGAGAGAGCGGACCGAGAGAGAGATGAGACCAGGCCGAGAGAGGGAGAAGAAAACGAGAGAAGGAGAGCGTTCTGAGAGAGAGAGAGCGGACCGAGAGAAAGGATGAGTGACCAGTAGAAAGAGAGAGGGAGAGGTAGAGAGTGGGAGAGAGAGAGAGAGGTGGGGAGATGGCGAGGGAGAGAGCGGACCGAGAGGGAGATAGAGCGGGGCGAAAGAGGGAGCGGGAGCCGGGCGAGAGAGGGAGCAGCAGCCGAGCGAGAGAGGGAGCGGGAGCCGAGCGAGAGAGGGAGCGGGAGCCGAGCGAGAGAGAGAGCGGGAGCCGTGCGAGAGAGGGAGCGGGAGCCGTGCGAGAGAGGGAGCGGGAGCCGAGCGAGAGAGGGAGCGGGAGCCGTGCGAGAGAGGGAACGGGAGCCGAGCGAGAGAGGGAGCGGGAGCCGAGCAAGAGAGGGTGAGGGAAAGTGGGGATTCAGCGAGAGAGGGAGCGTGAGTGAAAGTGGAGCGAGAGCGGACCGAGAGTGAGAGCAGACAGAGAGAGTAGACCGAGAGACAGAGAGAGCAGCTCGAGAGAGACAGAGAGGGAGGGAGAGAGCAGACCGAGAGAGAGAGAGAGAGAGCAGACCGAAAGAGAGAGAGGGAGAGAGAGAGAGTGAGACCAGGCCGAGAGAGGGAGAAGAAACCGAAAGAGGGAGAGCGGTCTGAGAGAGAGAGAGTGGACCGAGAGAAAGGGAAAGGGAGCAGGAGAAAGAGAGAGGGAGAGGGAGAGGGACAGGGAGGGAAAGAGGGAGAGGGAGAGGGAGACATGTGGGGAGATGGCGAATGAGAGCGCGGACCGAGAGAGAGGGAGCAGAAGCCGAGCGGAGAGGGAGCAGGAGACGAGCCAGAGAGGGAGCGGGAGACGAGCCAGAGAGGGAGCGCGAGACGAGCCAGAGAGGGAGCGCGAGACGAGCCAGAGAGGGAGCGCGAGACGAGCCAGAGAGGGAGCGCGAGACGAGCCAGAGAGGGAGCGCGAGACGAGCCAGAGAGGGAGCGCGAGACGAGCCAGAGAGGGAGCGCGAGACGAGCCAGAGAGGGAGCGTGAGACGAGCCAGAGAGGGAGCGGGAGAAGAGGCAGAGAGAGAGCGCGCGACGAGCCAGAGAGGGAGCGCGAGACGAGCCAGAGAGGGGGCGCGAGACGAGCCAGAGAGGGAGCGCGAGACAAGCCAGAGAGGGAGCGCGAGACGAGCCAGAGAGGGAGCGGGAGATGAGCCAGAGAGGGATCGGGAGCCGATCCAGAGAGGGTGCGTGAGCCGAGCGAGAGAGGGAGAGGGAGCTGAGCGAGTGAGGGAGCGTGAGCCGAGCGAGAGAGGAAGCGTGAGGCGAGCGAGAGAGGTAGCGGGAGCAGAGCGTGAGAGGGAGCGGGAGCCGAGCGAGAGAGGGAGCGGGAGCCCAGCGAGAGAGGGAGCGGGAGCCCAGCGAGAGAGGGAGCGGGAGCCCAGCGAGAGAGGGAGCGGGAGCCCAGCGAGAGAGGGAGCGGGAGCCCAGCGAGAGAGGGAGCGGGAGCCCAGCGAGAGAGGGAGCGGGAGCCCAGCGAGAGAGGGAGCGGGAGCCGAGCGAGAGAGGGAGCGGGAGCCGAGCGAGAGAGGGAGCGGGAGCCGAGCGAGAGAGGGAGCGGGAGCCGAGCGAGAGAGGGAGCGGGAGCCGAGCGAGAGAGGGAGCGGGAGCCGATCGGGAGTGGGAGCTGGAGATGATCGAGAGAGGGAGCGTGAGCGGGAGTGGAGCGAGAGAGAGAGAGCGGACTGAGAGAGAGGGAGAGGGAGCTGGGCGAGAGAGGGACCAGGAGCCGAGCGAGAGAGGTATCGGGAGCCGAGCGAGAGAGGGAGCGGGAGCCGAGCGAGAGAGGGAGCGGCAGCCGAACGAGAGAGGGAGCGGGAGCCGAGCGAGAGAGGGAGCGGGAGCCCAGCGAGAGAGGGAGCGGGAGCCCAGCGAGAGAGGGAGCGGGAGCCCAGCGAGAGAGGGAGCGGGAGCCCAGCGAGAGAGGGAGCGGGAGCCCAGCGAGAGAGGGAGCGGGAGCCCAGCGAGAGAGGGAGCGGGAGCCAAGCGAGAGAGGGAGCGGGCGCCCAGCGAGAGAGGGAGCGGGAGCCCAGCGAGAGAGGGAGCGGGAGCCGATCGGGAGTGGGAGCTGGAGATGATCGAGAGAGGGAGCGGGAGCCGAGCGAGACAGGGCACGGGAGCCGAGCGAGACAGGGCGCGGGAGCCGAGCGATAGAGGGCGCGGGAGCTGAGCAATAGAGGGCGCGGGAGCTGAGCGATAGAGGGCGCGGGAGCTGAGCGATAGAGGGCGCGGGAGAGGAGCGAGAGAGTGAGCGGGAGCCGAGCGAGAGAGGGTGAGTGAAAGTGGGGACTGAGCGAGGGAGGGACCGTGAGCGGGAGTGGAGAGAGAGAGAGAGAGCGGACCGAGAGTGAGAGCAGACTGAGAGAGAGAGCAACCCGAGAGAGAGTGAGAGAGAACAGACCGAGAGAGAGAGCAGACCGAGAGAGTGAGTGGACCGAGAGAGTGAGAGAGAAGCGGACCGAGAGAGAGAGTGAGAGCGGACTGAGAGAGAGAGAGAGAGCAGACTGAGAGAGAGAGAGGGAGAGAGCGGAATGAGAGAGAGAGAGACCGGGCCAAGAGAGGGAGAACAGTCCGAGAGAGGGAGAGCGGTCCGAGAGAAAAGGAAAGGGAGCAAGAAAAAGGGAGAGGCAGAGGAAGAGAGGGGAAGAGGGCGAGGCAGAGAGCGGACCGAGAGAGAGGGAGAGGGAGCAGGGCGAGAGAGGGAGTGGGAGCCGAGCGAGAGAGGGAGCGCGAGCCGAGCGAGAGAGGGAGTGGGAGCCGAGCGAGAGAGGGAGCGGGAGCCGAGTGAGAGAGGGAGTGGGAACCGAGCGAGAGAGGGAGCGGGAGCCGAGTGAGAGAGGGAGCGGGAGACGAGCCAGAGAGGAAGCGTGGGACAAGCGAGAGAGGGAGCCGGAGATGAGCCAGAGAGGGAGCGGGAGACGAGCCAGAGAGGGAGCGGGAGTCGGGCGAGAGAGGGAGCGGGAGCCGGGCGAGAGAGGGAGCGGGAGCCGGGCGAGAGAGGGAGCGGGAGCTGGGCGAGGGAGGGAGCGGGAGCCGGGCGAGAGAGGAAGCGGGAGCCGGGCGAGAGAGGGCGCGGGAGCCGGGCGAGAGAGGGCGCGGGAGCCAGTCGAGAGAGGGCGGGGGAGCCGGGCGACAGAGGGAGCGGGAGCCGAGCGAGAGAGGGAGCGGGAGCCGAGCGAGAGAGGGAGCGAGAGCCGAGCGAGAGAGGGAGTGGGAGCCGAGCAAGAGTGGGTGGGGGAAAGTGGGGATTCAGCGAGAGAGGGAGCGTGAGTGGGAGTGGAGCGAGAGAGATAGAGCGGACCAAGAGTGAGAGCAGACAGAGAGAGGAGCCCGAGAGACAGAGAGAGCAGCTCGAGAGAGACAGAGAGAGAGGGAGAGAGCAGAACGAGAGAGAGAGAGAGAGTAGACCAGGAGAGAGAGTGAGACCAGCCCGAGAGAGGGAGAAGAAACCGAGAGAGGGAGAGCGGTCTGAGAGAGAGAGATCGGACCGAGAAAGGGAAAGGGAGCAGGAGAAAGAGAGAGGGAGAGGGAGAGGGAGAGGGAGAGATAGAGAGAGATGTGGGAAAATGGCGAGGGAGAGAGCGGACCAAGAGAGAGGGAGAAGGAAATGAGCGAGCGAGGGAGTGGGAGCGGGGCAAGAGAGGGTGCGGAACCTGAGCGAGAGATGGAGCGGGAGCCAAGTGAGAGAGTGAGTGGGAGCCGAGCAAGAGAGGGTGAGGGAAAGTGGGGACTGAGCGAGTGAGGGAGCATGAGTGGGAGTGGAGCGAGAGAGAGAGAGTGGACCGAGAGAGAGAGTGAGACCAGCCCAAGAGAGGGAGAATAAACCGAGAGAGGCAGAGCGGTCTGAGAGAGAGAGAGCGGACCGAGAGTGAGAGCAGACCGAGAGAGAGAGCAGCCCGAGAGAGAGAGCAGCCCGAGAGAGAGAGCAGCCCGAGAGAGAGAGCAGCCCGAGAGAGAGAGCAGCCCGAGAGAGAGAGCAGCCCGAGAGAGAGAGCAGCCCGGGAGAGAGAGCAGCCCGAGAGAGAGAGCAGCCCGAGAGAGAGAGCAGCCCGAGAGCGAGAGCAGCCCGAGAGAGAGAGCAGCCCGAGAGAGAGAGCAGCCCGAGAGAGAGAGCAGCCCGAGAGAGAGAGCAGCCCGAGAGAGAGAGAGAGAGCAGCGCGAGAGAGAGAGCAGCCTGAGAGAGGGAGCAGCCTGAGAGAGAGAGAGAGAGCAGACCAAGAGAGAGAGAGAGAGAGAGAGCAGACCGAGAGAGTGAGAGGACCGAGAGAGAGAGAGAGAGAGTGCGGACTGAGAGAGAGAGAGAGCATTTGAGAGAGAGAGAGAGACAGGGCCGAGAGAGGGAGAACAGACCGAGAGAGGGAGAGATGTCCGAGAGAGGGAACGCGGTCCAAGAGAGAGAGAGCGGACCGAGAGAAAGGGAAAGGGAGCAGGAGAAATGGAGAGCGAGAGGGAGAGGGAGAGAGGGGAAGAGGGCAAGGGAGTGAGCGGACCGAGAGAGAGGGAGAGGGAGCGGGGACCGAGAGAGAGGGAGAGGGAGCGGGAGCCGAGCGAGAGAGGGAGTGGGAGCCGAGAGAGAGAGGGAGCGGGAGCCGAGCGAGAGAGGGAGTGGGAGCCGAGCGAGAGAGGGAGCGGGAGCCGAGCGAGACAGGGAGCGGTAGAGGAGCGAGAGAGGCAGCGGGAGCCCAGCGAGAGAGGGAGCAGGAGCCCAAGGAGAGAGGGAGCGGGAGCCAAGCAAGAGAGGGCGCAGGTGCCGAACGAGAGAGGACGCAGGTGCCGAACGAGAGAGGGAGCGGGAGCCGAGCGAGAGAGGGAGCGGGAGCCGAGCGAGAGAGGGAGCGGGAGCCGAGCGAGAGAGGGAGCGGGAGCCGAGCGAGAGAGGGAGCAGGAGCCGAGCGAGAGAGGGAGCGGGAGCCGAGAGAGAGAGGGAGCGGGTGCCGAGCGAGAGAGGGAGCGGGAGCCGAGCGAGAGAGGGAGCGGGAGCCGAGCGAGAGAGGGAGCGGGAGCCGAGCGAGAGAGGGTGAGTGAAAGTGGGGACTGAGCGAGGGAGGGACCGTGAGCGGGAGTGGAGCGAGAGAGAGAGAGCGGACCGAGAGTGAGAGCAGACTGAGAGAGAGAGCAACCCGAGAGAGAGTGAGAGAGAACAGACCGAGAGAGAGAGAGAGCAGACCGAGAGAGTGAGTGGACCGAGAGAGTGAGAGAGAAGCGGACCGAGAGAGAGAGTGAGAGCGGACTGAGAGAGAGAGAGAGAGCAGACTGAGAGAGAGAGAGGGAGAGAGCGGAATGAGAGAGAGAGACCGGGCCAAGAGAGGGAGAACAGTCCGAGAGAGGGAGAGCGGTCCGAGAGAAAAGGAAAGGGAGCAAGAAAAAGGGAGAGGCAGAGGAAGAGAGGGGAAGAGGGCGAGGCAGAGAGCGGACCGAGAGAGAGGGAGAGGGAGCAGGGCGAGAGAGGGAGTGGGAGCCGAGCGAGAGAGGGAGCGCGAGCCGAGCGAGAGAGGGAGTGGGAGCCGAGCGAGAGAGGGAGCGGGAGCCGAGTGAGAGAGGGAGCGGGAACCGAGCGAGAGAGGGAGCGGGAGCCGAGCGAGAGAGGGAGCGGGAGACGAGCCAGAGAGGAAGCGTGGGACAAGCGAGAGAGGGAGCCGGAGATGAGCCAGAGAGGGAGCGGGAGACGAGCCAGAGAGGGAGCGGGAGTCGGGCGAGAGAGGGAGCGGGAGCCGGGCGAGAGAGGGAGCGGGAGCCGGGCGAGAGAGGGAGCGGGAGCTGGGCGAGGGAGGGAGCGGGAGCCGGGCGAGAGAGGGCGCGGGAGCCAGTCGAGAGAGGGCGGGGGAGCCGGGCGACAGAGGGAGCGGGAGCCGAGCGAGAGAGGGAGCGGGAGCCGAGCGAGAGAGGGAGCGAGAGCCGAGCGAGAGAGGGAGTGGGAGCCGAGCAAGAGAGGGTGGGGGAAAGTGGGGATTCAGCGAGAGAGGGAGCGTGAGTGGGAGTGGAGCGAGAGAGAGAGAGCGGACCAAGAGTGAGAGCAGACAGAGAGAGGAGCCCGAGAGACAGAGAGAGCAGCTCGAGAGAGACAGAGAGAGAGGGAGAGAGCAGAACGAGAGAGAGAGAGAGAGTAGACCAGGAGAGAGAGTGAGACCAGCCCGAGAGAGGGAGAAGAAACCGAGAGAGGGAGAGCGGTCTGAGAGAGAGAGATCGGACCGAGAAAGGGAAAGGGAGCAGGAGAAAGAGAGAGGGAGAGGGAGAGGGAGAGGGAGAGATAGAGAGAGATGTGGGAAAATGGCGAGGGAGAGAGCGGACCAAGAGAGAGGGAGAAGGAAATGAGCGAGCGAGGGAGTGGGAGCGGGGCAAGAGAGGGTGCGGAACCTGAGCGAGAGATGGAGCGGGAGCCAAGTGAGAGAGTGAGTGGGAGCCGAGCAAGAGAGGGTGAGGGAAAGTGGGGACTGAGCGAGTGAGGGAGCATGAGCGGGAGTGGAGCGAGAGAGAGAGAGTGGACCGAGAGAGAGAGTGAGACCAGCCCAAGAGAGGGAGAATAAACCGAGAGAGGCAGAGCGGTCTGAGAGAGAGAGAGCGGACCGAGAGTGAGAGCAGACCGAGAGAGAGAGCAGCCCGAGAGAGAGAGCAGCCCGAGAGAGAGAGCAGCCCGAGAGAGAGAGCAGCCCGAGAGAGAGAGCAGCCCGAGAGAGAGAGCAGCCCGAGAGAGAGAGCAGCCCGAGAGAGAGAGCAGCCCGGGAGAGAGAGCAGCCCGGGAGAGAGAGCAGCCCGAGAGAGAGAGCAGCCCGAGAGAGAGAGCAGCCCGAGAGAGAGAGCAGCCAGAGAGAGAGAGCAGCCCGAGAGAGAGAGCAGCCCGAGAGAGAGAGCAGCCCGAGAGAGAGAGCAGCCCGAGAGAGAGAGAGAGAGCAGCGCGAGAGAGAGAGCAGCCTGAGAGAGGGAGCAGCCTGAGAGAGAGAGAGAGAGCAGACCAAGAGAGAGAGAGAGAGCAGACCGAGAGAGTGAGCGGACCGAGAGAGAGAGAGAGAGAGTGCGGACTGAGAGAGAGAGAGAGCATTTGAGAGAGAGAGAGAGACAGGGCCGAGAGAGGGAGAACAGACCGAGAGAGGGAGAGATGTCCGAGAGAGGGAACGCGGTCCAAGAGAGAGAGAGCGGACCGAGAGAAAGGGAAAGGGAGCAGGAGAAATGGAGAGCGAGAGGGAGAGGGAGAGAGGGGAAGAGGGCAAGGGAGTGAGCGGACCGAGAGAGAGGGAGAGGGAGCGGGGACCGAGAGAGAGGGAGAGGGAGCGGGAGCCGAGCGAGAGAGGGAGCGGGAGCCGAGAGAGAGAGGGAGCGGGAGCCGAGCGAGAGAGGGAGCGGGAGCCCAGCGAGAGAGGGAGCGGGAGCCGAGCGAGAGAGGGAGCGGGAGCCGAGCGAGACAGGGAGCGGTAGAGGAGCGAGAGAGGCAGCGGGACCCCAGCGAGAGAGGGAGCAGGAGCCCAAGGAGAGAGGGAGCGGGAGCCAAGCAAGAGAGGGCGCAGGTGCCGAACGAGAGAGGACGCAGGTGCCGAACGAGAGAGGGAGCGGGAGCCGAGCGAGAGAGGGAGCGGGAGCCGAGCGAGAGAGGGAGCGGGAGCCGAGCGAGAGAGGGTGCGGGAGCCGAGCGAGAGAGGGAGCGGGAGCCGAGCGAGAGAGGGAGCGGGAGCCGAGCGAGAGAGGGAGCGGGAGCCGAGAGAGAGAGGGAGCGGGTGCCGAGCGAGAGAGGGAGCGGGAGCCGAGCGAGAGAGGGAGCGGGAGCCGAGCGAGAGAGGGAGCGGGAGCCCAGCGAGAGAGGGAGCGGGAGCCCAGCGAGAGAGGGAGCGGGAGCCCAGCGAGAGAGGGAGCGGGAGCCCAGCGAGAGAGGGAGCGGGAGCCGAGCGAGAGAGGGAGCGGGAGCAGAGCGAGAGAGGGAGCGGGAGCTGAGCGAGAGAGGGAGCGGGTTCCGAGCGAGAGACGGAGCGGGTTCCGAGCGAGAGAGGGAGCGGGTTCCGAGCGAGAGAGGGAGAGGGTTCCGAGCGAGAGAGGGAGCGGGAGCCGAGCGAGAGAGGGAACGGGAGCCGAGCGAGAGAGGTTGAGGGAAAGTGGGGACTGAGTGAAAGAGGGAGCAGGAGTGTAGCGAGACAGAGAGAGTGGACCGAGAGTGAGAGCAGAACGAGAGAGAGAGCATCCTGAGAGAGAGAGGTAGAGAGAGAGCAGACCAAGAGAGAGAGAGCAGACCGAGAGAGTAAGCGGACCGAGAGAGAGAGAGAGCGGACCGAGAGAGAGAGAGAGCGGACCGAGAGAGAGAGAGAGAGAGTGGACCGAGAGAGAGATAGCGGACCGAGAGAGATAGCAGACCGAGAGAGATAGCAGACCTAGAGAGATAGCAGACCGAGAGAGATAGCAGACCGAGAGAGATAGCGGAACGAGACAGAGAACGGACCAAGAGAGAGAGAGCGAAAAACCAGACAGAGGGAAAGGGAGCCGTAGAGGGAGCGTGAGAGCGAGAGAGGGTGCGGGAGCCGAGCGAGAGAGGGTGAGGGAAAGTGGGGACTGAGCGACAGTGGGAGCGGGATTGGGAGTGGAGCGAGAGAGAGAGAGCAGACTGAGAGTAAAAGCAGACCGAGAGAGAGAGCAGCTCAAGAGAGAGAGCAGCTCGAGTGAGAGAGAGAGAGCAGACCGAGAGAGAGAGAGATGAGACTGAGAGAGAGAGCAGACCGAGAGGGAGAGAGAGAGCAGACCAAGAGAGAGTGAGAGAGCAGAATGAGAGAGAGAGACGGGCCGAGAGAGGGAGAACAGACCGAGAGGGGGAGAGCAGTCCGAGAGAGAGAGAGCGGGCCGCGAGAAAGGGAAAAGGAGCAGGAGAAAGGGAGAGGGAGAGGGAGAGGGAGAGAGCGGACCAAGACAGAGGACCGAGAGAGAGGGAGAGAAACAGAAAAAGTGAGAGAGAGAGAGAGAGAGAGGTGGGGAGAAGGCGAGGGAGAGAGCAAACCGAGAAAGAGGGAGAGGGAGCGGAGCGAGAGAGGGAACGGAAGCCGAGCGAGAGAGGGAGCGGGAGCCGAACGGGAGCCGAGCGAGAGAGGGAGCGGGAGCCGAGCGAGAGAGGGAGCGGGAGCCGAGCGAGAGAGGGAGCGGGAGCCGAGCGAGAGAGGGAGCGGGAGCCGAGCGAGAGAGGGAGCGGGAGCCGAGCGAGAGAGGGAGCGGGAGCCCAGCGAGAGAGGGAGCGGGAGCCCAGCGAGAGAGGGAGCGGGAGCCCAGCGAGAGAGGGAGCGGGAGTCGAGCGAGAGAGGGAGCGGGAGCCCAGCGAGAGAGGGAGCGGGGGCCCAGCGAGAGAGGGAGCGGGAGCCCAGCGAGAGAGGGAGCGGGAGCCCAAGGAGAGAGGGAGCGGGAGCCAAGCAAGAGAGGGCGCAGGTGCCGAACGAGAGAGGACGCAGTTGCCGAACGAGAGAGGGAGCGGGAGCCGAGCGAGAGAGGGAGCGGGAGCCGAGCGAGAGAGGGAGCGGGAGCCGAGCGAGAGAGGGAGCGGGAGCCGAGCGAGAGAGGGAGCGGGAGCCCAGCGAGAGAGGGAGCGGGAGCCGAGCGAGAGAGGGAGCGGGAGCCGAGCGAGAGAGGGAGCGGGAGCCGAGCGAGAGAGGGAACGGAAGCCGAGCGAGAGAGGGAGCGGGAGCCGAACGGGAGCCGAGCGAGAGAGGGAGCGGGAGCCGAGCGAGAGAGGGAGCGGGAGCCGAGCGAGAGAGGGAGCGGGAGCCGAGCGAGAGAGGGAGCGGGAGCCGAGCGAGAGAGGGAGCGGGAGCCAGCGAGAGAGGGAGCGGGAGCCCAGCGAGAGAGGGAGCGGGAGCCCAGCGAGAGAGGGAGCGGGAGCCCAGCGAGAGAGGGAGCGGGAGCCCAGCGAGAGAGGGAGCGGGAGCCCAGCGAGAGAGGGAGCGGGAGTCGAGCGAGAGAGGGAGCGGGAGCCCAGCGAGAGAGGGAGCGGGAGCCCAAGGAGAGAGGGAGCGGGAGCCAAGCAAGAGAGGGCGCAGGTGCCGAACGAGGACGCAGTTGCCGAACGAGAGAGGGAGCGGGAGCCGAGCGAGAGAGGGAGCGGGAGCCGAGCGAGAGAGGGAGCGGGAGCCGAGCGAGAGAGGGAGCGGGAGCCGAGCGAGAGAGGGAGCGGGAGCCGAGCGAGAGAGGGAGCGGGAGCCGAGCGAGAGAGGGAGCGGGAGCCGAGCGAGAGAGGGAGCGGGAGCCGAGCGAGAGAGGGAGCGGGAGCCGAGCGAGAGAGGGAGCGGGAGCCGAGCGAGAGAGGGAGCGGGAGCCGAGCGAGAGAGGGAGCGGGAGCCGAGCGAGAGAGGGAGCGGGTTCCGAGCGAGAGAGGGAGCGGGTTCCGAGCGAGAGACGGAGCGGGTTCCGAGCGAGAGAGGGAGAAAGTTCCGAGCGAGAGATGGAGCGGGTTCCGAGCGAGAGAGGGAGAGGGTTCCGAGCGAGAGAGGGAGCGGGAGCCGAGCGAGAGAGGGAGCGGGAGCCGAGCGAGAGAGGTTGAGGGAAAGTGGAGACTGAGTGAAAGAGGGAGCAGGAGTGTAGCGAGACAGAGAGAGTGAACCGAGAGTGAGAGCAGAACGAGAGAGAGAGCATCCTGAGAGAGAGAGGTAGAGAGAGAGCAGACCAAGAGAGAGAGAGCAGACCGAGAGAGTAAGCGGACCGAGAGAGAGAGAGAGAGCGGACCGAGAGAGAGAGAGAGAGCGGACCGAGAGAGAGAGAGAGAGAGTGGACCGAGAGAGAGAGAGCGGACCGAGAGAGATAGCAGACCGAGAGAGATAGCAGACCGAGAGAGATAGCAGACCGAGAGAGATAGCAGACCGAGAGAGATAGCGGAACGAGACAGAGAACGGACCAAGAGAGAGAGAGCGAAAAACCAGACAGAGGGAAAGGGAGCCGTAGAGGGAGCGTGAGAGCGAGAGAGGGTGCGGGAGCCGAGCGAGAGAGGGTGAGGGAAAGTGGGGACTGAGCGACAGAGGGAGCGGGATTGGGAGTGGAGCTAGAGAGAGAGAGCAGACCGAGAGTAAAAGCAGACCGAGAGAGAGAGCAGCTCAAGAGAGAGAGAGAGCAGCTCGAGAGAGAGAGAGAGCAGACCGAGAGAGCGAGAGATGAGACTGAGAGAGAGAGCAGACCGAGAGGGAGAGAGAGAGCAGAATGAGAGAGAGCAGACAAAGAGAGAGTGAGAGAGCAGAATGAGAGAGAGAGACGGGCCGAGAGAGGGAGAACAGACCGAGAGGAGGAGAGCAGTCCGAGAGAGAGAGAGCGGACAGAGAGAAAGGGAAAAGGAGCAGGAGAAAGGGAGAGGGAGAGGGAGAGAGCGGACCAAGACAGAGGACCGAGAGAGAGGGAGAGAAACAGAAAAAGAGAGAGAGAGAGAGAGAGAGAGGTGGGGAGAAGGCGAGGGAGAGAGCAAACCGAGAAAGAGGGAGAGGGAGCGGAGCGAGAGAGGGAGCGGGAGCCGAGCGAGAGAGGGAGCGGGAGCCGAGCGAGAGAGGGAGCGGGAGCCGAGCGAGAGAGGGAGCGGGAGCCGAGCGAGAGAGGGAGCGGGAGCCGAGCGAGAGAGGGAGCGGGAGCCGAGCGAGAGAGGGAGCGGGAGCCGAGCGAGAGAGGGAGCGGGAGCCGAGCGAGAGAGGGAGCGGGAGCCGAGCGAGAGAGGGAGCGGGAGCCGAGCGAGAGAGGGAGCGGGAGCCGAGCGAGAGAGGGAGCGGGAGCCGAGCGAGAGAGGGAGCGGGAGCCGAGCGAGAGAGGGAGCGGGAGCCGAGCGAGAGAGGGAGCGGGAGCCGAGCGAGAGAGGGAGCGGGAGCCCAGCGAGAGAGGGAGCGGGAGCCCAGCGAGAGAGGGAGCGGGAGTCGAGCGAGAGAGGGAGCGGGAGTCGAGCGAGAGAGGGAGCGGGAGCCCAGCGAGAGAGGGAGCGGGAACGAGCGAGAGAGGGAGCGGGAGCCCAGCGAGAGAGGGAACGGGAGCCGAGCGAGAGAGGGAGCGGGAGCCGAGCGAGAGAGGGAGCGGGAGCCGAGCGAGAGAGGGAGCGGGAGCCGAGCGAGAGAGGGAGCGGGAGCCGAGCGAGAGAGGGAGCGGGAGCCGAGCGAGAGAGGGAGCGGGAGCCGAGCGAGAGAGGGAGCGGGAGCCGAGCGAGAGAGGGAGCGGGAGCCGAGCGAGAGAGGGAGCGGGAGCCGAGCGAGAGAGGGAGCGGGAGCCGAGCGAGAGAGGGAGCGGGTTCCGAGCGAGAGACGGAGCGGGTTCCGAGCGAGAGACGGAGCGGGTTCCGAGCGAGAGAGGGAGCGGGTTCCGAGCGAGAGATGGAGCGGGTTCCGAGCGAGAGAGGGAGAGGGTTCCGAGCGAGAGAGGGAGCGGGAGCCGAGCGAGAGAGGGAGCGGGAGCCGAGCGAGAGAGGTTGAGGGAAAGTGGAGACTGAGTGAAAGAGGGAGCAGGAGTGTAGCGAGACAGAGAGAGTGAACCGAGAGTGAGAGCAGAACGAGAGAGAGAGCATCCTGAGAGAGAGAGGTAGAGAGAGAGCAGACCAAGAGAGAGAGAGCAGACCGAGAGAGTAAGCGGACCGAGAGAGAGAGAGAGAGCGGACCGAGAGAGAGAGAGAGAGCGGACCGAGAGAGAGAGAGAGAGAGTGGACCGAGAGAGAGAGAGCGGACCGAGAGAGATAGCAGACCGAGAGAGATAGCAGACCGAGAGAGATAGCAGACCGAGAGAGATAGCAGACCGAGAGAGATAGCGGAACGAGACAGAGAACGGACCAAGAGAGAGAGAGCGAAAAACCAGACAGAGGGAAAGGGAGCCGTAGAGGGAGCGTGAGAGCGAGAGAGGGTGCGGGAGCCGAGCGAGAGAGGGTGAGGGAAAGTGGGGACTGAGCGACAGAGGGAGCGGGATTGGGAGTGGAGCTAGAGAGAGAGAGCAGACCGAGAGTAAAAGCAGACCGAGAGAGAGAGCAGCTCAAGAGAGAGAGAGAGCAGCTCGAGAGAGAGAGAGAGCAGACCGAGAGAGAGTGAGAGAGCAGAATGAGATAGAGAGACGGGCCGAGAGAGGGAGAACAGACCGAGAGGAGGAGAGCAGTCCGAGAGAAAGAGAGCGGACCGAGAGAAAGGGAAAAGGAGCAGGAGAAAGGGAGAGGGAGAGGGAGAGAGCGGACCAAGACAGAGGACCGAGAGAGAGGGAGAGAAACAGAAAAAGAGAGAGAGAGAGAGAGAGAGAGGTGGGGAGAAGGCGAGGGAGAGAGCAAACCGAGAAAGAGGGAGAGGGAGCGGAGCGAGAGAGGGAACGGGAGCCGAGCGAGAGAGGGAGCGGGAGCCGAGCGAGAGAGGGAGCGGGAGCCGAGCGAGAGAGGGAGCGGGAGCCGAGCGAGAGAGGGAGCGGGAGCCGAGCGAGAGAGGGAGCGGGAGCCGAGCGGGAGCCGAGCGAGAGAGGGAGCGGGAGCCGAGCGAGAGAGGGAGCGGGAGCCGAGCGAGAGAGGGAGCGGGAGCCGAGCGAGAGAGGGAGCGGGAGCCGAGCGAGAGAGGGAGCGGGAGCCGAGCGAGAGAGGGAGCGGGAGCCGAGCGAGAGAGGGAGCGGGAGCCCAGCGAGAGAGGGAGCGGGAGCCCGAGCGAGAGAGGGAGCGGGAGTCGAGCGAGAGAGGGAGCGGGAGTCGAGCGAGAGAGGGAGCGGGAGCCCAGCGAGAGAGGGAGCGGGAACGAGCGAGAGAGGGAGCGGGAGCCCAGCGAGAGAAGGAGCGGGAGCCGAGCGAGAGAGGGAGCGGGAGCCGAGCGAGAGAGGGAGCGGGAGCAGAGCGAGAGAGGGAGCGGGAGCCGAGCGAGAGAGGGAGCGGGAGCCGAGCGAGAGAGGGAGCGGGTTCCGAGCGAGAGAGGGAGCGGGAGCCCAGCGAGAGAGGGAGCGGGAGCCCAGCGAGAGAGGGAGCGGGAGCCGAGCGAGAGAGGGAGCGGGAGCAGAGCGAGAGAGGGAGCGGGAGCAGAGCGAGAGAGGGAGAGGGTTCCGAGCGAGAGAGGGAGCGGGTTCCGAGCGAGAGACGGAGCGGGTTCCGAGCGAGAGAGGGAGCGGGTTCCGAGTGAGAGAGGGAGCGGGTTCCGAGCGAGAGAGGGAGCGGTTTCCGAGCGAGTGAGGGAGCGGGTTCCGAGCGAGAGAGGGAGAGGGTTCCGAGCGAGAGAGGGAGCGGGAGCCGAGCGAGAGAGTTTGAGGGAAAGTGGGGACTAAGTGATAGAGGGAGCAGGAGTGTAGCGAAACAGAGAGTGGACCGAGAGTGAGAGCAGAACGAGAGAGAGAGCATCCTGAGAGAGAGAGGTAGAGAGAGAGCAGACCAAGAGAGAGAGAGCAGACCGAGAGAGTGAGCGGACCGAGAGAGAGAGAGAGCGGACCGAGAGAGAGAGAGAGAGAGCGGACCGAGAGAGAGAGAGAGCGGACCGAGAGAGATAGCAGACCGAGAGAGATAGACCGAGAGAGATAGCGGAACGAGACAGGGAACAGACCAAGAGAGAGAGAGCGAAAAACCAGACATAGGGAAAGGGAACCGTAGAGGGAGCGTGAGAGCGAGAGAGGGTGCGGGAGCCGAGCGAGAGAGGGAGCGGGAGCCGAGCGAGAGAGGGAGCGGGTTCCGAGCGAGAGAGGGAGCGGGAGCCCAGCGAGAGAGGCAGCGGGCGCCCAGCGAGAGAGGGAGCGGGAGCCCAGCGAGAGAGGGAGCGGGAGCCCAGCGAGAGAGGGAGCGGGAGCAGAGCGAGAGAGGGAGCGGGAGCAGAGCGAGAGAGGGAGCGGGTTCCGAGCGAGAGAGGGAGCGGGTTCCGAGCGAGAGACGGAGCGGGTTACGAGCGAGAGAGGGAGCGGGTTCCGAGCGAGAGAGGGAGCAGGTTCCGAGCGAGAGAGGGAGAGGGTTCCGAGCGAGAGAGGGAGCGGGAGCCGAGCGAGGGAGGGAGCGGGAGCCGAGCGAGAGAGTTTGAGGGAAAGTGGGGACTAAGTGATAGAGGGAGCAGGAGTGTAGCGAAACAGAGAGAGTGGACCGAGAGTGAGAGCAGAACGAGAGAGAGAGCATCCTGAGAGAGAGAGGTAGAGAGAGAGCAGACCAAGAGAGAGAGAGCAGACCGAGAGAGTGAGCGGACCGAGAGAGAGAGAGAGAGCGGACCGAGAGAGAGAGAGAGCGGACCGAGAGAGAGAGAGCGGACCGAGAGAGATAGCAGACCGAGAGAGATAGCAGACCGAGAGAGATAGACCGAGAGAGATAGCGGAACGAGACAGGGAACAGACCAAGAGAGAGAGAGCGAAAAAACAGACAGAGGGAAAGGGAGCCGTAGAGGGAGCGTGAGAGCGAGAGAGGGTGCGGGAGCCGAGCGAGAGAGGGTGAGGGAAAGTGGGGACTGAGCGACAGAGGGAGCGGGATTGGGAGTGGAGCGAGAGAGAGAGAGAGCAGACCGAGAGTAAAAGCAGACCGAGAGAGAGAGCAGCTCGAGAGAGAGAGCAGCTCAAGAGAGAGAGAGAGCAGCTCGAGAGAGAGAGAGAGCAGACCGAGAGAGAGAGAGATGAGACTGAGAGAGAGAGCAGACCGAGAGGGAGAGAGAGAGCAGAATGAGAGAGAGAGCAGACCAAGAGAGAGTGAGAGAGCAGAATGAGAGAGAGAGACGGGCCGAGAGAGGGAGACCAGACCGAGAGGAGGAGAGCAGTCCGAGAGAGAGAGAGCGGACCGAGAGAAAGGGAAAAGGAGCAGGAGAAAGGGAGAGGGAGAGGGACAAAGCGGACCAAGACAGAGGACCGAGAGAGAGGGAGAGAAACAGAAAAAGTGAGAGAGAGAGAGAGAGAGAGGTGGGAAGAAGGCGAGGGAGAGAGCAAACAGAGAAAGAGGGAGAGGGAGTGGAGCGAGAGAGGGAACGGGAGCCGAGCGAGAGAGGGAGCGGGAGCCGAGCGAGAGAGGGAGCGGGAGCCGAGCGAGAGAGGGAGCGGGAGCCGAGTGAGAGAGGGAGCGGGAGCCGAGCGAGAGAGGGAGCGGGAGCCGAGCGATAGAGGGAGCGGGAGCCGAGCGAGAGAGGGAGCGGGAGCCGAGCGAGAGAGGGAGCGGGAGCCGAGCGAGAGAGGGAGCGGGAGCCGAGCGAGAGAGGGAGCGGGAGCCGAGCGAGAGAGGGAGCGGGAGCCCAGCGAGAGAGGGAGCGGGAGTCGAGCGAGAGAGGGAGCGGGAGCCCAGCGAGAGAGGGAGCGGGAGCCGAACGAGAGAGGGAGCGGGAGCCCAGCGAGAGACGGAGCGGGTGCCGAGCGAGAGAGGGAGCGGGAGCCGAGCGAGAGAGGGAGCGGGAGCAGAGCGAGAGAGGGAGCGGGAGCCGAGCGAGAGAGGGAGCGGGAGCCGAGCGAGAGAGGGAGCGGGAGCAGAGCGAGAGAGGGAGCGGGAGCCCAGCGAGAGAGGGAGCGGGAGCCCAGCGAGAGAGGGAGCAGGAGCCGAGCGAGAGAGGGAGCGGGAGCAGAGCGAGAGAGGGAGCGGGTTCCGAGCGAGAGAGGGAGCGGGTTCCGAGCGAGAGAGGGAGCGGGTTCCGAGCGAGAGAGGGAGCGGGTTCCGAGCGAGAGAGGGAGCGGGTTCCGAGCGAGAGAGGGAGAGGGTTCCGAGCGAGAGAGGGAGCGGGTTCCGAGTGAGAGAGGGAGCGGGAGCCCAGCGAGAGAGGGAGCGGGAGCCCAGCGAGAGAGGGAGCGGGAGCCCAGCGAGAGAGGGAGCGGGAGCAGAGCGAGAGAGGGAGCGGGAGCCGAGCGAGAGAGGGAGCGGGTTCCGAGCGAGAGAGGGAGCGGGTTCCGAGCGAGAGACGGAGCGGGTTACGAGCGAGAGAGGGAGCGGGTTCCGAGCGAGAGAGGGAGCGGGTTCCGAGCGAGAGAGGGAGAGGGTTCCGAGCGAGAGAGGGAGCGCGAGCCGAACGAGGGAGGGAGCGGGAGCCGAGCGAGAGAGTTTGAGGGAAAGTGGGGACTAAGTGATAGAGGGAGCAGGAGTGTAGCGAAACAGAGAGAGTGGACCGAGAGTGAGAGCAGAACGAGAGAGAGAGCATCCTGAGAGAGAGAGGTAGAGAGAGAGCAGACCAAGAGAGAGAGAGCAGACCGAGAGAGTAAGCGGACCGAGAGAGAGAGAGAGAGCGGACCGAGAGAGAGAGAGAGCGGACCGAGAGAGAGAGAGAGCGGACCGAGAGAGATAGCAGACCGAGGGAGATAGCAGACCGAGAGAGATAGACCGAGAGAGATAGCGGAACGAGACAGGGAACGGACCAAGAGAGAGAGAGCGAAAAACCAGACAGAGGGAAAGGGAGCCGTAGAGGGAGCGTGAGAGCGAGAGAGGGTGCGGGAGCCAAGCGAGAGAGGATGAGGGAAAGTGGGGACTGAGCGACAGAGGAAGCGGGATTGGGAGTGGAGCGAGAGAGAGAGAGAGCAGACCGAGAGTAAAAGCAGACCGAGAGAGAGAGCAGCTCGAGAGAGAGAGCAGCTCAAGAGAGAGAGAGAGCAGCTCGAGAGAGAGAGAGAGCAGACCGAGAGAGAGAGAGATGAGACTGAGAGAGAGAGCAGACCGAGAGGTAGAGAGAGAGCAGAATGAGAGAGAGAGCAGACAAAGAGAGAGTGAGAGAGCAGAATGAGAGAGAGAGACGGGCCGAGAGAGGGAGAACAGACCGAGAGGGGGAGAGCGGTCCGAGAGAGAGAGAGCGGACCGAGAGAAAGGGAAAAGGAGCAGGAGAAAGGGAGAGGGAGAGGGAGAGAGCGGACCAAGACAGAGGACCGAGAGAGTGGGAGAGAAACAGAAAAAGTGAGAGAGAGAGAGAGAGAGAGGTGGGGAGAGGGCGAGGGAGAGAGCAAACCGAGAAAGAGGGAGAGGGAGCGGAGCGAGAGAGGGAGCGGGAGTGGGGGAGAGAGAAACCGGGAGCCGAGCGAGAGAGGGAGCGGGTTCCGAGCGAGAGAGGGAGCGGGTTCCGAGCGAGAGAGGGAGCGGGTTCCGAGCGAGAGAGGGAAAGGGTTCCGAGCGAGAGAGGGAGCGGGTTCCGAGCGAGAGAGGGAAAGTGTTCCGAGCGAGAGAGGGAGCGGGTTCCGAGCGAGAGAGGGAGCGGGAGCCGAGCAAGAGAGGGAGCGGGAGCCGAGCAAGAGAGGGAGCGGGAGCCGAGCGGGAGCCGAGCGAGAGAGAGAGCGGGAGCCGAGCGAGAGAGGGAGCGGGAGCCGAGCGAGAGAGGGAGCGGGAGCCGAGCGAGAGAGGGAGCGGGAGCCGAGCGAGAGAGGGAGCGGGAGCAGAGCGAGAGAGGGAGCGGGAGCCGAGCGAGAGAGGGAGCGGGAGCCGAGCGAGAGAGGGAGCGGGTTCCGAGCGAGAGAGGGAGCGGGAGCCCAGCGAGAGAGGGAGCGGGAGCCCAGCGAGAGAGGGAGCGGGAGCCCAGCGAGAGAGGGAGCGGGAGCAGAGCGAGAGAGGGAGCGGGAGCAGAGCGAGAGAGGGAGAGGGTTCCGAGCGAGAGAGGGAGCGGGTTCCAAGCGAGAGAGGGAGCGGGAGCAGAGCGAGAGAGGGAGCGGGTTCCGAGCGAGAGAGGGAGCGGGTTCCGAGCGAGAGAGGGAGCGGGTTCCGAGCGAGAGAGGGAGCGGGTTCCGAGCGAGTGAGGGAGAGGGTTCCGAGCAAGAGAGGGAGCAGGAGCCGAGCGAGAGAGGGAGCGGGAGCCGAGCGAGAGAGTTTGAGGGAAAGTGGGGACTAAGTGATAGAGGGAGCAGGAGTGTAGCGAAACAGAGAGTGGACCGAGAGTGAGAGCAGAACGAGAGAGAGAGCATCCTGAGAGAGAGAGGTAGAGAGAGAGCAGACCAAGAGGAGAGAGCAGACCGAGAGAGTGAGCGGACCGAGAGAGAGAGAGCGGACCGAGAGAGAGAGAGAGAGAGCGGACCGAGAGAGAGAGAGAGCGGACCGAGAGAGATAGCAGACCGAGAGAGATAGCAGACCGAGAGAGATAGACCGAGAGAGATAGCGGAACGAGACAGGGAACAGACCAAGAGAGAGAGAGCGAAAAACCAGACATAGGGAAAGGGAGCCGTAGAGGGAGCGTGAGAGCGAGAGAGGGTGCGGGAGCCGAGCGAGAGAGGGAGCGGGAGCCGAGCGAGAGAGGGAGCGGGTTCCGAGTGAGAGAGGGGTCGGGAGCCCAGCGAGAGAGGGAGCGGGAGCCCAGCGAGAGAGGGAGTGGGAGCCGAGCGAGAGAGGGAGCGGGAGCAGAGCGAGAGAGGGAGCGGGAGCCGAGCGAGAGAGGGAGCGGGTTCCGAGCGAGAGAGGGAGCGGGTTCCGAGCGAGAGACGGAGCGGGTTACGAGCGAGAGAGGGAGCGGGTTCCGAGCGAGAGAGGGAGCGGGTTCCGAGCGAGAGAGGGAGAGGGTTCCGAGCGAGAGAGGGAGCGGGAGCCGAGCGAGGGAGGGAGCGGGAGCCGAGCGAGAGAGTTTGAGGGAAAGTGGGGACTAAGTGATAGAGGGAGCAGGAGTGTAGCGAAACAGAGAGAGTGGACTGAGAGTGAGAGCAGAACGAGAGAGAGAGCATCCTGAGAGAGAGAGGTAGAGAGAGAGCAGACCAAGAGAGAGAGAGCAGACCGAGAGAGTAAGCGGACCGAGAGAGAGAGAGAGAGCGGACCGAGAGAGAGAGAGAGCGGACCGAGAGAGATAGCAGACCGAGGGAGATAGCAGACCGAGAGAGATAGACCGAGAGAGATAGCGGAACGAGACAGGGAACGGACCAAGAGAGAGAGAGCGAAAAACCAGACAGAGGGAAAGGGAGCCGTAGAGGGAGCGTGAGAGCGAGAGAGGGTGCGGGAGCCAAGCGAGAGAGGATGAGGGAAAGTGGGGACTGAGCGACAGAGGAAGCGGGATTGGGAGTGGAGCGAGAGAGAGAGAGAGCAGACCGAGAGTAAAAGCAGACCGAGAGAGAGAGCAGCTCGAGAGAGAGAGAGAGCAGACCGAGAGAGAGAGAGATGAGACTGAGAGAGAGAGCAGACCGAGAGGTAGAGAGAGAGCAGAATGAGAGAGAGAGCAGACAAAGAGAGAGTGAGAGAGCAGAATGAGAGAGAGAGACGGGCCGAGAGAGGGAGAACAGACCGAGAGGGGGAGAGCGGTCCGAGAGAGAGAGAGCGGACCGAGAGAAAGGGAAAAGGAGCAGGAGAAAGGGAGAGGGAGAGGGAGAGAGCGGACCAAGACAGAGGACCGAGAGAGAGGGAGAGAAACAGAAAAAGTGAGAGAGAGAGAGAGAGAGAGGTGGGGAGAGGGCGAGGGAGAGAGCAAAACGAGAAAGAGGGAGAGGGAGCGGAGCGAGAGAGGGAGCGGGAGTGGGGCGAGAGAGAAACCGGGAGCCGAGCGAGAGAGGGAGCGGGTTCCGAGCGAGAGAGGGAGCGGGTTCCGAGCGAGAGAGGGAGCGGGTTCCGAGCGAGAGAGGGAGCGGGTTCCGAGCGAGAGAGGGAGCGGGTTCCGAGCGAGAGAGGGAGCGTGTTCCGAGCGAGAGAGGGAAAGTGTTCCGAGCGAGAGAGGGAGCGGGTTCCGAGCGAGAGAGGGAGCGGGAGCCGAGCAAGAGAGGGAGCGGGAGCCGAGCGGGAGCCGAGCGAGAGAGGGAGCGGGAGCCGAGCGAGAGAGGGAGCGGGAGCCGATCGAGAGAGGGAGCGGGAGCCGAGCGAGAGAGGGAGCGGGAGCTGAGCGAGAGAGGGAGCGGGAGCCGAGCGAGAGAGGGAGCGGGAGCCGAGCGAGAGTGGGAACGGGAGCCGAGCGAGAGAGGGAGCGGGAGCCGGAGCGGGAGCCGAGCGAGAGAGGGAGCGGGAGCCGAGCGAGAGAGGGAGCGGGAGCCGAGCGAGAGAGGGAGCGGGAGCCGAGCGAGAGAGGGAGCGGGAGCCGAGCGAGAGAGGGAGCGGGAGCCGAGCGAGAGAGGGAGCGGGAGCCCAGCGAGAGAGGGAGCGGGAGCCCAGCGAGAGAGGGAGCGGGAGCCCAGCGAGAGAGGGAGCGGGAGCCCAGCGAGAGAGGGAGCGGGAGCCGAGCGAGAGAGGGAGCGGGAGCAGAGCGTGAGAGGGAGCGGGAGCCGAGCGAGAGAGGGAGCGGGTTCCGAGCGAGAGAGGGAGCGGGTTCCGAGCGAGAGACGGAGCGGGTTACGAGCGAGAGAGGGAGCGGGTTCCGAGCGAGAGAGGGAGCGGGTTCCGAGCGAGAGAGGGAGAGGGTTCCGAGCGAGAGAGGGAGCGGGAGCCGAGCGAGGGAGGGAGCGGGAGCCGAGCGAGAGAGGGAGCGGGAGCCGAGCGAGAGAGGGAGCGGGAGCCGAGCGAGAGAGGGAGCGGGAGCCGAGCGAGAGAGGGAGCGGGAGCCGAGCGAGAGAGGGAGCGGGAGCCCAGCGAGAGAGGGAGCGGGAGCCCAGCGAGAGAGGGAGCGGGAGCCCAGCGAGAGAGGGAGCGGGAGCCCAGCGAGAGAGGGAGCGGGAGCCGAGCGAGAGAGGGAGCGGGAGCAGAGCGAGAGAGGGAGCGGGAGCCGAGCGAGAGAGGGAGCGGGTTCCGAGCGAGAGAGGGAGCGGGTTCCGAGCGAGAGACGGAGCGGGTTACGAGCGAGAGAGGGAGCGGGTTCCGAGCGAGAGAGGGAGCGGGTTCCGAGCGAGAGAGGGAGAGGGTTCCGAGCGAGAGAGGGAGCGGGAGCCGAGTGAGGGAGGGAGCGGGAGCCGAGCGAGAGAGTTTGAGGGAAAGTGGGGACTAAGTGATAGAGGGAGCAGGAGTGTAGCGAAACAGAGAGAGTGGACCGAGAGTGAGAGCAGAACGAGAGAGAGAGCATCCTGAGAGAGAGAGGTAGAGAGAGAGCAGACCAAGAGAGAGAGAGCAGACCGAGAGAGTAAGCGGACCGAGAGAGAGAGAGAGAGCGGACCGAGAGAGAGAGAGAGCGGACCGAGAGAGAGAGAGAGCGGACCGAGAGAGATAGCAGACCGAGGGAGATAGCAGACCGAGAGAGATAGACCGAGAGAGATAGCGGAACGAGACAGGGAACGGACCAAGAGAGAGAGAGCGAAAAACCAGACAGAGGGAAAGGGAGCCGTAGAGGGAGCGTGAGAGCGAGAGAGGGTGCGGGAGCCAAGCGAGAGAGGATGAGGGAAAGTGGGGACTGAGCGACAGAGGAAGCGGGATTGGGAGTGGAGCGAGAGAGAGAGAGAGCAGACCGAGAGTAAAAGCAGACCGAGAGAGAGAGCAGCTCGAGAGAGAGAGCAGCTCAAGAGAGAGAGAGAGCAGCTCGAGAGAGAGAGAGAGCAGACCGAGAGAGAGAGAGATGAGACTGAGAGAGAGAGCAGACCGAGAGGTAGAGAGAGAGCAGAATGAGAGAGAGAGCAGACAAAGAGAGAGTGAGAGAGCAGAATGAGAGAGAGAGACGGGCCGAGAGAGGGAGAACAGACCGAGAGGGGGAGAGCGGTCCGAGAGAGAGAGAGCGGACCGAGAGAAAGGGAAAAGGAGCAGGAGAAAGGGAGAGGGAGAGGGAGAGAGCGGACCAAGACAGAGGACCGAGAGAGAGGGAGAGAAACAGAAAAAGTGAGAGAGAGAGAGAGAGAGAGGTGGGGAGAGGGCGAGGGAGAGAGCAAAACGAGAAAGAGGGAGAGGGAGCGGAGCGAGAGAGGGAGCGGGAGTGGGGCGAGAGAGAAACCGGGAGCCGAGCGAGAGAGGGAGCGGGTTCCGAGCGAGAGAGGGAGCGGGTTCCGAGCGAGAGAGGGAGCGGGTTCCGAGCGAGAGAGGGAGCGGGTTCCGAGCGAGAGAGGGAGCGGGTTCCGAGCGAGAGAGGGAAAGGGTTCCGAGCGAGAGAGGGAGCGTGTTCCGAGCGAGAGAGGGAAAGTGTTCCGAGCGAGAGAGGGAGCGGGTTCCGAGCGAGAGAGGGAGCGGGAGCCGAGCAAGAGAGGGAGCGGGAGCCGAGCGGGAGCCGAGCGAGAGAGGGAGCGGGAGCCGAGCGAGAGAGGGAGCGGGAGCCGATCGAGAGAGGGAGCGGGAGCCGAGCGAGAGAGGGAGCGGGAGCCGAGCGAGAGAGGGAGCGGGAGCCGAGCGAGAGAGGGAGCGGGAGCCGAGCGAGAGTGGGAACGGGAGCCGAGCGAGAGAGGGAGCGGGAGCCGGAGCGGGAGCCGAGCGAGAGAGGGAGCGGGAGCCGAGCGAGAGAGGGAGCGGGAGCCGAGCGAGAGAGGGAGCGGGAGCCGAGCGAGAGAGGGAGCGGGAGCCCAGCGAGAGAGGGAGCGGGAGCCCAGCGAGAGAGGGAGCGGGAGCCCAGCGAGAGAGGGAGCGGGAGCCCAGCGAGAGAGGGAGCGGGAGCCGAGCGAAAGAGGGAGGGGTTCCGAGCGAGAGAGGGAGCGGGTTCCGAGCGAGAGACGGAGCGGGTTCCGAGCGAGAGAGGGAGCGGGTTCCGAGCGAGAGAGGGAGCGGATTCCGAGCGAGAGAGGATGAGGGAAAGTGGGGACTGAGCGACAGAGGAAGCGGGATTGGGAGTGGAGCGAGAGAGAGAGAGAGCAGACCGAGAGTAAAAGCAGACCGAGAGAGAGAGCAGCTCGAGAGAGAGAGCAGCTCAAGAGAGAGAGAGAGCAGCTCGAGAGAGAGAGAGAGCAGACCGAGAGAGAGAGAGATGAGACTGAGAGAGAGAGCAGACCGAGAGGGAGAGAGAGAGCAGAATGAGAGAGAGAGCAGACAAAGAGAGAGTGAGAGAGCAGAATGAGAGAGAGAGACGGGCCGAGAGAGGGAGAACAGACCGAGAGGGGGAGAGCGGTCCGAGAGAGAGAGAGCGGACCGAGAGAAAGGGAAAAGGAGCAGGAGAAAGGGAGAGGGAGAGGGAGAGAGCGGACCAAGACAGAGGACCGAGAGAGAGGGAGAGAAACAGAAAAAGTGAGAGAGAGAGAGAGAGAGAGGTGGGGAGAGGGCGAGGGAGAGAGCAAACCGAGAAAGAGGGAGAGGGAGCGGAGCGAGAGAGGGAGCGGGAGTGGGGGAGAGAGAAACCGGGAGCCGAGCGAGAGAGGGAGCGGGTTCCGAGCGAGAGAGGGAGCGGGTTCCGAGCGAGAGAGGGAGCGGGTTCCGAGCGAGAGAGGGAGCGGGTTCCGAGCGAGAGAGGGAAAGGGTTCCGAGCGAGAGAGGGAGCGGGTTCCGAGCGAGAGAGGGAAAGTGTTCCGAGCGAGAGAGGGAGCGGGTTCCGAGCGAGAGAGGGAGCGGGAGCCGAGCAAGAGAGGGAGCGGGAGCCGAGCAAGAGAGGGAGCGGGAGCCGAGCGGGAGCCGAGCGAGAGAGAGAGCGGGAGCCGAGCGAGAGAGGGAGCGGGAGCCGAGCGAGAGAGGGAGCGGGAGCCGAGCGAGAGAGGGAGCGGGAGCCGAGCGAGAGAGGGAGCGGGAGCCGAGCGAGAGAGGGAGCGGGAGCAGAGCGAGAGAGGGAGCGGGAGCCGAGCGAGAGAGGGAGCGGGAGCCGAGTGAGAGAGGGAGCGGGTTCCGAGCGAGAGAGGGAGCGGGAGCCCAGCGAGAGAGGGAGCGGGAGCCCAGCGAGAGAGGGAGCGGGAGCCCAGCGAGAGAGGGAGCGGGAGCAGAGCGAGAGAGGGAGCGGGAGCAGAGCGAGAGAGGGAGAGGGTTCCGAGCGAGAGAGGGAGCGGGTTCCAAGCGAGCGAGGGAGCGGGAGCAGAGCGAGAGAGGGAGCGGGTTCCGAGCGAGAGAGGGAGCGGGTTCCGAGCGAGAGAGGGAGCGGGTTCCGAGCGAGAGAGGGAGAGGGTTCCGAGCGAGAGAGGGAGCAGGAGCCGAGCGAGAGAGGGAGCGGGAGCCGAGCGAGAGAGTTTGAGGGAAAGTGGGGACTAAGTGATAGAGGGAGCAGGAGTGTAGCGAAACAGAGAGTGGACCGAGAGTGAGAGCAGAACGAGAGAGAGAGCATCCTGAGAGAGAGAGGTAGAGAGAGAGCAGACCAAGAGAGAGAGAGCAGACCGAGAGAGTGAGCGGACCGAGAGAGAGAGAGCGGACCGAGAGAGAGAGAGAGAGAGCGGACCGAGAGAGAGAGAGAGCGGACCGAGAGAGATAGCAGACCGAGAGAGATAGCAGACCGAGAGAGATAGACCGAGAGAGATAGCGGAACGAGACAGGGAACAGACCAAGAGAGAGAGAGCGAAAAACCAGACATAGGGAAAGGGAGCCGTAGAGGGAGCGTGAGAGCGAGAGAGGGTGCGGGAGCCGAGCGAGAGAGGGAGCGGGAGCCGAGCGAGAGAGGGAGCGGGTTCCGAGTGAGAGAGGGGTCGGGAGCCCAGCGAGAGAGGGAGCGGGAGCCCAGCGAGAGAGGGAGTGGGAGCCGAGCGAGAGAGGGAGCGGGAGCAGAGCGAGAGAGGGAGCGGGAGCCGAGCGAGAGAGGGAGCGGGTTCCGAGCGAGAGAGGGAGCGGGTTCCGAGCGAGAGACGGAGCGGGTTACGAGCGAGAGAGGGAGCGGGTTCCGAGCGAGAGAGGGAGCGGGTTCCGAGCGAGAGAGGGAGAGGGTTCCGAGCGAGAGAGGGAGCGGGAGCCGAGCGAGGGAGGGAGCGGGAGCCGAGCGAGAGAGTTTGAGGGAAAGTGGGGACTAAGTGATAGAGGGAGCAGGAGTGTAGCGAAACAGAGAGAGTGGACCGAGAGTGAGAGCAGAACGAGAGAGAGAGCATCCTGAGAGAGAGAGGTAGAGAGAGAGCAGACCAAGAGAGAGAGAGCAGACCGAGAGAGTAAGCGGACCGAGAGAGAGAGAGAGAGCGGACCGAGAGAGAGAGAGAGCGGACCGAGAGAGAGAGAGAGCGGACCGAGAGAGATAGCAGACCGAGGGAGATAGCAGACCGAGAGAGATAGACCGAGAGAGATAGCGGAACGAGACAGGGAACGGACCAAGAGAGAGAGAGCGAAAAACCAGACAGAGGGAAAGGGAGCCGTAGAGGGAGCGTGAGAGCGAGAGAGGGTGCGGGAGCCAAGCGAGAGAGGATGAGGGAAAGTGGGGACTGAGCGACAGAGGAAGCGGGATTGGGAGTGGAGCGAGAGAGAGAGAGAGCAGACCGAGAGTAAAAGCAGACCGAGAGAGAGAGCAGCTCGAGAGAGAGAGCAGCTCAAGAGAGAGAGAGAGCAGCTCGAGAGAGAGAGAGAGCAGACCGAGAGAGAGAGAGATGAGACTGAGAGAGAGAGCAGACCGAGAGGTAGAGAGAGAGCAGAATGAGAGAGAGAGCAGACAAAGAGAGAGTGAGAGAGCAGAATGAGAGAGAGAGACGGGCCGAGAGAGGGAGAACAGACCGAGAGGGGGAGAGCGGTCCGAGAGAGAGAGAGCGGACCGAGAGAAAGGGAAAAGGAGCAGGAGAAAGGGAGAGGGAGAGGGAGAGAGCGGACCAAGACAGAGGACCGAGAGAGAGGGAGAGAAACAGAAAAAGTGAGAGAGAGAGAGAGAGAGAGGTGGGGAGAGGGCGAGGGAGAGAGCAAAACGAGAAAGAGGGAGAGGGAGCGGAGCGAGAGAGGGAGCGGGAGTGGGGCGAGAGAGAAACCGGGAGCCGAGCGAGAGAGGGAGCGGGTTCCGAGCGAGAGAGGGAGCGGGTTCCGAGCGAGAGAGGGAGCGGGTTCCGAGCGAGAGAGGGAGCGGGTTCCGAGCGAGAGAGGGAGCGGGTTCCGAGCGAGAGAGGGAAAGGGTTCCGAGCGAGAGAGGGAGCGTGTTCCGAGCGAGAGAGGGAAAGTGTTCCGAGCGAGAGAGGGAGCGGGTTCCGAGCGAGAGAGGGAGCGGGAGCCGAGCAAGAGAGGGAGCGGGAGCCGAGCGGGAGCCGAGCGAGAGAGGGAGCGGGAGCCGAGCGAGAGAGGGAGCGGGAGCCGATCGAGAGAGGGAGCGGGAGCCGAGCGAGAGAGGGAGCGGGAGCTGAGCGAGAGAGGGAGCGGGAGCCGAGCGAGAGAGGGAGCGGGAGCCGAGCGAGAGTGGGAACGGGAGCCGAGCGAGAGAGGGAGCGGGAGCCGGAGCGGGAGCCGAGCGAGAGAGGGAGCGGGAGCCGAGCGAGAGAGGGAGCGGGAGCCGAGCGAGAGAGGGAGCGGGAGCCGAGCGAGAGAGGGAGCGGGAGCCGAGCGAGAGAGGGAGCGGGAGCCGAGCGAGAGAGGGAGCGGGAGCCCAGCGAGAGAGGGAGCGGGAGCCGAGCGAGAGAGGGAGCGGGAGCCCAGCGAGAGAGGGAGCGGGAGCCCAGCGAGAGAGGGAGCGGGAGCCCAGCGAGAGAGGGAGCGGGAGCCGAGCGAGAGAGGGAGCGGGAGCAGAGCGAGAGAGGGAGCGGGAGCCGAGCGAGAGAGGGAGCGGGTTCCGAGCGAGAGAGGGAGCGGGTTCCGAGCGAGAGACGGAGCGGGTTACGAGCGAGAGAGGGAGCGGGTTCCGAGCGAGAGAGGGAGCGGGTTCCGAGCGAGAGAGGGTGAGGGTTCCGAGCGAGAGAGGGAGCGGGAGCCGAGCGAGGGAGGGAGCGGGAGCCGAGCGAGAGAGTTTGAGGGAAAGTTGGGACTAAGTGATAGAGGGAGCAGGAGTGTAGCGAAACAGAGAGAGTGGACCGAGAGTGAGAGCAGAACGAGAGAGAGAGCATCCTGAGAGAGAGAGGTAGAGAGAGAGCAGACCAAGAGAGAGAGAGCAGACCGAGAGAGTAAGCGGACCGAGAGAGAGAGAGAGAGCGGACCGAGAGAGAGAGAGCGCGGACCGAGAGAGAGAGAGAGCGGACCGAGAGAGATAGCAGACCGAGGGAGATAGCAGACCGAGAGAGATAGACCGAGAGAGATAGCGGAACGAGACAGGGAACGGACCAAGAGAGAGAGAGCGAAAAACCAGACAGAGGGAAAGGGAGCCGTAGAGGGAGCGTGAGAGCGAGAGAGGGTGCGGGAGCCAAGCGAGAGAGGATGAGGGAAAGTGGGGACTGAGCGACAGAGGAAGCGGGATTGGGAGTGGAGCGAGAGAGAGAGAGAGCAGACCGAGAGTAAAAGCAGACCGAGAGAGAGAGCAGCTCGAGAGAGAGAGCAGCTCAAGAGAGAGAGAGAGCAGCTCGAGAGAGAGAGAGAGCAGACCGAGAGAGAGAGAGATGAGACTGAGAGAGAGAGCAGACCGAGAGGTAGAGAGAGAGCAGAATGAGAGAGAGAGCAGACAAAGAGAGAGTGAGAGAGCAGAATGAGAGAGAGAGACGGGCCGAGAGAGGGAGAACAGACCGAGAGGGGGAGAGCGGTCCGAGAGAGAGAGAGCGGACCGAGAGAAAGGGAAAAGGAGCAGGAGAAAGGGAGAGGGAGAGGGAGAGAGCGGACCAAGACAGAGGACCGAGAGAGAGGGAGAGAAACAGAAAAAGTGAGAGAGAGAGAGAGAGAGAGGTGGGGAGAGGGCGAGGGAGAGAGCAAAACGAGAAAGAGGGAGAGGGAGCGGAGCGAGAGAGGGAGCGGGAGTGGGGCGAGAGAGAAACCGGGAGCCGAGCGAGAGAGGGAGCGGGTTCCGAGCGAGAGAGGGAGCGGGTTCCGAGCGAGAGAGGGAGCGGGTTCCGAGCGAGAGAGGGAGCGGGTTCCGAGCGAGAGAGGGAGCGGGTTCCGAGCGAGAGAGGGAGCGGGTTCCGAGCGAGAGAGGGAAAGGGTTCCGAGCGAGAGAGGGAGCGTGTTCCGAGCGAGAGAGGGAAAGTGTTCCGAGCGAGAGAGGGAGCGGGTTCCGAGCGAGAGAGGGAGCGGGAGCCGAGCAAGAGAGGGAGCGGGAGCCGAGCGGGAGCCGAGCGAGAGAGGGAGCGGGAGCCGAGCGAGAGAGGGAGCGGGAGCCGATCGAGAGAGGGAGCGGGAGCCGAGCGAGAGAGGGAGCGGGAGCCGAGCGAGAGAGGGAGCGGGAGCCGAGCGAGAGAGGGAGCGGGAGCCGAGCGAGAGTGGGAACGGGAGCCGAGCGAGAGAGGGAGCGGGAGCCGGAGCGGGAGCCGAGCGAGAGAGGGAGCGGGAGCCGAGCGAGAGAGGGAGCGGGAGCCGAGCGAGAGAGGGAGCGGGAGCCGAGCGAGAGAGGGAGCGGGAGCCCAGCGAGAGAGGGAGCGGGAGCCCAGCGAGAGAGGGAGCGGGAGCCCAGCGAGAGAGGGAGCGGGAGCCCAGCGAGAGAGGGAGCGGGAGCCGAGCGAAAGAGGGAGGGGTTCCGAGCGAGAGAGGGAGCGGGTTCCGAGCGAGAGACGGAGCGGGTTCCGAGCGAGAGAGGGAGCGGGTTCCGAGCGAGAGAGGGAGCGGATTCCGAGCGAGAGAGGATGAGGGAAAGTGGGGACTGAGCGACAGAGGAAGCGGGATTGGGAGTGGAGCGAGAGAGAGAGAGAGCAGACCGAGAGTAAAAGCAGACCGAGAGAGAGAGCAGCTCGAGAGAGAGAGCAGCTCAAGAGAGAGAGAGAGCAGCTCGAGAGAGAGAGAGAGCAGACCGAGAGAGAGAGAGAGCAGACCGAGAGAGAGAGAGATGAGACTGAGAGAGAGAGCAGACCGAGAGGGAGAGAGAGAGCAGAATGAGAGAGAGAGCAGACAAAGAGAGAGTGAGAGAGCAGAATGAGAGAGAGAGACGGGCCGAGAGAGGGAGAACAGACCGAGAGGGGGAGAGCGGTCCGAGAGAGAGAGAGCGGACCGAGAGAAAGGGAAAAGGAGCAGGAGAAAGGGAGAGGGAGAGGGAGAGAGCGGACCAAGACAGAGGACCGAGAGAGAGGGAGAGAAACAGAAAAAGTGAGAGAGAGAGAGAGAGAGAGGTGGGGAGAGGGCGAGGGAGAGAGCAAACCGAGAAAGAGGGAGAGGGAGCGGAGCGAGAGAGGGAGCGGGAGTGGGGCGAGAGAGAAACCGGGAGCCGAGCGAGAGAGGGAGCGGGTTCCGAGCGAGAGAGGGAGCGGGTTCCGAGCGAGAGAGGGAGCGGGTTCCGAGCGAGAGAGGGAGCGGGTTCCGAGCGAGAGAGGGAAAGGGTTCCGAGCGAGAGAGGGAGCGGGTTCCGAGCGAGAGAGGGAAAGGGTTCCGAGCGAGAGAGGGAGCGGGTTCCGAGCGAGAGAGGGAGCGGGAGCCGAGCGGGAGCCGAGCGAGAGAGGGAGCGGGTTCCGAGCGAGAGAGGGAGCGGGTTCCGAGCGAGAGAGGGTGCGGGTTCCGAGCGAGAGAGGGAGCGGGTTCCGAGCGAGAGAGGGAGCGGGTTCCGAGCGAGAGAGGGAGCGGGAGCCGAGCGAGAGAGGGAGTGGCAGCCGAGCGAGAGAGGGAGCGGCAGCCGAGCGAGAGAGGGAGCGGGAGCCGAGCGAGAGAGGGAGCGGGTTCCGAGCGAGAGAGGGAGCGGGAGCCGAGCGAGAGAGGGAGCGGGAGCCGAGCGAGAGAGGGAGCCGGAGCCGAGCGAGAGAGGGAGCGGGTGCTCAGCGAGAGAGGGAGCGGGAGCCGAGCAAGAGAGCGTGAGGGAAAGTGTGGACTGAGTGAGAGAGGGAGCGGCAGTGGATCGAGACAGAGAGAGCGGTCCGAGAGTGAGAGCAGACCGAGAGAGAGAGTGGGAGCAGACCGAGAGAGAGAGCGGACTGAGAGAGAGAGAGCGAGAGCAGACCGAGAGAGAGAGAGAGAGCGGAATGAGAGAGAGAGAGAGAGAGAGAGAGAGAGCAGACCGAGAGATAGAGCAGACCGAGAGAAAGGGAAAGGGAGCACGAGAAAGGGAGAGGGAGAGGGAGCGGGAGAGAGCGGACCAAGATAGAGGACCGAGGGAGAGGGAGAGAGACGGAGAGAGAGAGAGGTGGGGAGAGGGAGAGGGAGCGTGAGAGCGAGAGAGGGAGCGGGAGTGTAGCGAGAGAGGGAGTGGGAGCGTAGCGAGACAGGGAGTGGGAGCGTAGCGAGAGAGGGAGCGGGAGCCGAGCGAGGGAGCCGGAGCCGAGCGAGGGAGCGGGAGCCGAGCGTGCGAGGGAGCGGGAGCCGAGCGTGCGAGGGAGCGGGTTCCGAGCTTGCGAGGGAGCGGGAGCCGAGCGAGAGAGGTTGAAGGAAAGTGGGGACTGAGTGAAAGAGGGAGCAGGAGTGTAGCGAGAGAGAGAGAGTGGACCGAGAGTGAGAGCAGAACGAGAGAGAGAGCATCCTGAGAGAGAGATAGAGAGAGAGCAGACCAAGAGAGAAAGAGCAGACCGAGAGAGTGAGCGGACCGAGAGAGAGAGAGAGAGCGGACCGAGAGAGAGAGCGGACCGAGAGAGAGAGAGAGAGCAGACCGAGAGAGATAGCAGATCGAGACAGGGAGCGGACCGAGACAGGGAGCGGACCGAGACAGGGAGCGGAACGAGAGAGAGAGAGCGAAGACCCAGACAGAGGAAAAGGGAGCCGTAGAGGAAGCATGAGAGCGAGAGAGGGTGCGTGTGTGTAACGAGAGAGGGAGCGAGAGAGGGAGAGGGAGCCGAGCGAGAGAGGGAGGGAGCGAGCGAGAGAGGGAGGGAGCGAGCGAGAGAGGGAGGGAGCAGGCAAGAGAGAGATGGAGCGAGCGAGAGAGGGAGCGAGCGAGGGAGGGAGCGAGCGAGCGAGGGAGGGAGCGAGCGAGGGAGGGAGGGAGGGAGCGAGAGAGAGGGAGGGAGCGAGCGAGCGAGGGAGGGAGCGAGCGACAGAGGGAGAGAGCGACCGACAGAGGGAGAGAGCGACCGACAGAGGGAGAGAGCGACCGACAGAGGGAGAGAGTGAGCGAAAGAGGGAGAGAGCGATCGAGAGAGGGAGAGAGCGAGCAAGAGAGGGAGAGAGCGAGCGAGAGAGTGAGGGAGGGAGCAAGTGAGAGAGCGAGCGGGAGCCCAGCGAGAGAGAGAGGGAGCGGGAGCCGAGCGAGAGAGAGAGGGAGCTGGAGCTGAGCGAGAGAGCGAGCGGGAGCCGAGCGAGAGAGGGAGCGGGAGCCGAGCGAGAGAGGGAGCGGGAGCCGAGCGAGAGAGGGAGCGGGAGCCGAGCGAGAGAGGGAGCGGGAGCCGAGCGAGAGAGGGAGCGGGAGCCGAGCGAGAGAGGGAGCGGGAGCCGAGCGAGAGAGGGAGCGGGAGCCGAGCGAGAGAGGGAGCGGGAGCCGAGCGAGAGAGGGAGAGGGAGCCGAGCGAGAGAGGGAGCGGGAGCCGAGCGAGAGAGGGAGCGGGAGACGAGCGAGAGAGGGAGCGGGAGACGAGCGAGAAAGGGAGCGGGAGTGGAGCGAGAGAGTGAGCGGGAGGGGAGCGAGAGAGGGAGCGGGAGGGGAGCGAGAGAGGGAGTGGAAGCCAAACGAGAGAGAGAGCGGGAGCCGAGCAAGAGAGGGTGAGGGAAAGTGGGGACTGAGCGAGAGAGGGAGCGGGAGTGGAGCGAGAAAGAGAGAGCGGACTGAGAGTGAGAGCAGACTGAGAGAGAGAGCAGTCCAAGAGAGAGGGAGAGTAGACCGAGAGAGAGAGAGCGGAATGACAGAGAAAGACCGGGCCGAGAGAGGGAGAATAGACCGACAGCTGGAGAGCGGACCGAGAGAGAAAGAGCGGACCGAGAGAGAAAGAGCGGACCGAGAGAGAAAGAGCCGACCGAGAGAGAAAGAGCGGACCGAGAGAAAGGGAAAGGGAGCAGGAGAAAGGGAGGGGGAGAGGGAGAGGGAGAGGCAGAGGGAGAGAGCAGACCAAGATAGAAGACCGAGAGAGAGGAAGAGAGACAGAGAGAGAAAGAGAGAAAGAGGTGGGGAGAGTGCGAGGGAGAGAGCGGACCGAGAGAGAGAGGGAGAGAGCGCACGGGCAACGAGAGAGGGAGAGAGAGAGGGAGAGGGAGAGAGGTAGAGGGAATGGGGGAAGGGGAGAGGGAGATGGGTAGGGGGAGGGGGGTTGGGGAGAGTGGGAAAGTGGAAGAGGGGGAGAGGGGGAGAGGGGGAGGGGGAGGGGGAGTAGGAGAGGGGGAGTGGGAGTGGGGGAGGGCGGACTGAGAGAGAGAGAGAGAGAGAGGGGGAAGGAATGATAGAGGCAGAGGCGGAGACGGAGAGGGGGTGGGCAAGGGATGGCAGAGAGTGGAGGGAGATGGGGAGAGTGAAGCGATAGAAGGAGGGATGGAGGGACCGAGCGAGAGAGGGAGGGAGCAAGCGAGCAACAGACGGAGCATGTGAGAGCGGTAGGGAGCGTGCAAGAGAGGGAGGGAGCGTGCGAGAGAGGGAGGGAGCATGCGAGAGAGGGAGGGAGAGTGCGAGAGAGGGAGGGAGCGAGCGAGAGAGGGAGGGAGCGAGCCAGAGAGGGAGGGAGCAAGCGAGAGAGGGAGGGAGCGAGCGAGAGAGGGAGGGAGCAGGCAAGAGAGAGAGGGTGCGAGCGAGAGAGGGAGCGAGCGAGGGAGGGAGCGAGCGAGGGAGGGAGCAAGCGAGGGAGGGAGCAAGCGAGGGAGGGAGCGAGCGAGCGAGGGAGGGAGGGAGCGAGCGAGGGAGGGAGCGAGCGAGGGAGGGTGCGAGCGAGCGAGGGGTCGGAGCGAGCGAGGGGGCGAAGAGAGCGAGGGGGCGAAGAGAGCGAGGGGGCGAAGAGAGCGAGGGGGCGAAGAGAGCGAGGGGGCGAAGAGAGCGAGAGAGGGGGGAGCGAGCAAGAGAGGGGGGTGCGAGCGAGAGAGGGAGGGCGGGAGCGAGTGAGAGAGGGAGGGAGGGAGCGAGCGAGAGAGGGAGGGAGCGAGAGGGAGGGAGCAAGAGAGGGAGGGAGCCAGAGAGGGAGGGAGGGAGCGAGCGAGCGAGAGGGAGGGAGCGAGAGAGGGAGGGACGGACTGAGAGAGGGAGGGAGGGACCGAGAGAGGGAGGGAGGGAGTGAGTGAGTGAGAGATGGAGGGAGGGAGGGAGCAAGCGAGAGATGGAGGGAGAGAGGGAGGGAGGGAGCGAGGGAGGGAGGGACCGAGAGAGGGAGGGACCGAGAGAGGGAGGGACCGAGAGGAGGGAGGGAGGGAGCGAGAGAGGGAGGGACGAAGGGACCAAGAGAGGGAGAGAGGGAACGAGGGAGTGGGAGGTGAGAGAGGGAGGGTGGGAGCAAGAGAGGGAGAGACGGAGCGAGAGAGGGAGGGAGCGAGCGAGAGAGGTAGAGAGTGAGTGAGAGAGGGAGGAAGGGAGCGAGCGAGAGAGGGAGCGAGCGAGAGAGGGAGGAAGGGAGCGAGCGAGAGAGGGAGAGAGGGAGGGAGGGAGCAAGAGAGGGAGAGAGGGAGAGAGGGAGGGTGGGAGCGAGAGAGGGAGGTAGCAAGAGAGGGAGCAATGGAGGTAGCAAGCGAGCATGGGAGGTAGCAAGCGAGCATGTGAGGTAGCGAGCGAGCGAGGGAGGGAGCGAGAGAGGGAGGGAGCAAGAGAGGGAGGGAGCGAGAGAGGGAGGGAGGGAGCGAGCAAGAGGGAGAGAGCGCGCGACAGAGGGAGAGAGCGCGCGACAGAGGGAGAGAGCGCGCGACAGAGGGAGAGAGCGCGCGACAGAGGGAGAGCGAGCGAGAGAGGGAGAGAGCGAGCGAGAGAGGGAGAGAGCGAGCGAGAGAGGGAGGGAGGGAGCGAGCGAGCATGGGAGGGAGCAAGCGAGTGAGTGAGGGAGCAAGCAAGTGCGGGAGGGAGCAAGCAAGCGAGGGAGGGAGCAAGCAAGCGAGGGAGGGAGGGAGCCGAGCAAGGGAGGGAGGGAGCCGAGCGAGGGGGGAGCGAGCGAGCGGGGGGTCCGAGCGAGCGAGCGGGGGGTCGGAGCGAGCGAGCGTGAGGTCGGAGCGAGCAAGCGGGGGGTCTGAGCGAGCGAGCAGGGCGTCCGAGCGAGTGAACGGGGGGTCCGAGCGAGTGAGCGAGGGAGAGATCCGGAGCCGAGTGAGAGAGGGAGCGGGAGCCGAGCGAGAGAGGGAGCGGGAGCCGAGCGAGAGAGGGAGCGGGAGCCGAGCGAGAGAGGGAGCGGGAGCCGAGCGAGAGAGCAAGCGGGAGCCGAGCGAGAGAGCAAGCGGGAGCCGAGCGAGAGAGGGAGCGGGAGCCGACCAAGAGAGCGGACTGAGAGAGAGAACGCGGACCGAGAGAGAGAGGGAGAGAGAGAGAGCGGACCGAGTGAGAGAGTGAGTGGACCGAGAGAGAGAGCAGACCGAGAGAGAGAGACAGAGCAGACCGAGAGAGAGAGCGGACCGAAAGTGACAGAGAGAGTGGATCGAGAGAGAGAGAGCGCGGATCAAGAGAGAGCTGACCGAGAGAGAGAGCGGACCGAAAGAGAGAGAGAGCGGACCGAGAGAGAGAGAGAGGGAGCAGACTGAGAGAGAGAGACAGAGCAGACCGAGAGAGAGAGACAGAGCAGACCGAGAGAGAGAGCGGACTGAAAGAGACAGAGAGAGTGGATCGAGAGAGAGAGCGCGGATCAAGAGAGAGAGAGAAAGAGAGCAGACCGAGAGAGAGAGAGAGAGCGGACCGAGAGAGAGAGAGAGAGAGAGCGGACTGAGAGAGAGAGAGAGAGAGAGCGGACTGAGAGAGAGAGAGAGAGAGAGCGGACCGAGAGAGAGAGAGAGAGAGCGGACCGAGAGAGAGAGAGAGAGAGAGAGCGGACCGAGAGATCGAGAGAGAGAGCGGACCGAGAGATCGAGAGAGAGAGCGGACCGAGAGATCGAGAGAGAGAAGACCCAGACAGAGGGAAAGGGAGCAGGAGAGGGAGCTTGAGAGCGAAAGAGGGTGCGGGAGTGTAGCAAGAGAGGGAGCGGGAGCCGAGCAAGAGAGAGATAGAGCGAGAGCGGGAGGGAGAGAGCAAGAGCGGGAGGAAGAGAGCGAGAGCGGGAGGAAGAGAGCGAGAGCGGGAGGAAGAGAGCGAGAGCGGGAGGAAGAGAGCGAGAGCGGGAGGGAGAGAGCGAGAGCGGGAGGGAGAGAGCGAGAGCGGGAGGGAGAGAGCGAGAGCGGGAGGGAGGGAGCGAGGGAGGGAGGGAGCGAGGGAGGGAGGGAGGGAGCAAGAGAGGGAGAAGAGAGGGAGGGAGGGAGCGAACGAGAGCGGGAGGGAGCGAACGAGAGCGGGAAGGAGCGAACGAGAGCGGGAAGGAGCGAACGAGAGCGGGAAGGAGCGAACGAGAGAGGGAGGGAGCGAACGAGAGAGGGAGGGAGCGAACGAGAGAGGGAGGCAGGGCGGAGCGAGCGAGAGAGGGTGGGAGCGAGGGTGGGAGCGAGCGAGAGTGGGACGGAGTGAGCGAGTGTGGGACGGAGTGAGCGAGAGGGAGGGAGTGAGCGAGGGAGGGAGCAAGCGAGGGAGCGAGCGAGAGAGGGAGGGAGCGAGCGAGAGAGGGAGGGAGCGAGCGAGAGAGGGAGGGAGCGAGCGAGAGAGGGAGGGAGCGAGCGAGAGAGGGAGGGAGGAAGCGAGCGAGAGAGGGAGGGAGGGAGCAAGAGAAGGAGGGAGTGAGCAGGAGAGGGAGGGAGCGAGAGAGGGAGGGAGGGAGCGAATGAGAGAGGGAGGGAGGGAGCGAGCGAGCGAGAGAGGGAGGGAGGGAGCGAGCGAGAGAGGGAGGGAGGGAGCGAGCGAGAGAGGGAGGGAGCGAGCGGGAGAGGGAGGGAGCGAGTGAGCGGGAGAGGGAGGGAGCGAGCGAGCGGGAGAGGGAGGGAGCGAGCGAGCGGGAGAGGGAGGGAGCAAGCGAGACGGAGAGGGAGGGAGCGAGCGGGAGAGGGAGGGAGCGAGCGAGAGAGAGAGGGGGGACCGAGCGAGAGGTGGGGGCATGAGGTAGAGAGGGGGGAGCAAGCGAGAAAGGGAGGGAGGGAACTGGAGAGGGAGAGGGAGCGGGAGAGGGTGAGTAGGAAAGGGAGAGCAGGAGAGGGAGAGCGGTAGAGGGAGAGTGGGAGAGGGAGAGCGGGCAAGGGAGAGCGGGCGAGGGAGAGCGGGCGAGGGAGAGCGGGCGAGGGAGAGCGGGCGAGGGAGAGCGGGCGAGGGAGAGCGGGTGAGGGAGAGCGGGAGACGGAGAGCGGGAGAGGGAGTGGGAGGGGTAGGGGAAGGGGAGGAGCGGGAGGCGAGGGGAGAGAGTGAGAGGAAGAGAGAGGGAGGGAGAGGAGGGAGAGGGAGAGGGAGAGAGAGAGGGAGGGAGGGGGAGTGAGAAAGGGAGAGAGCAGCATGAGAGAGAGAGGGAGTGGGAGAGAGCGGACAGAGAGGGAGTGGGGGAGAGAGAGAATCGAGAAAGTGAGAGGGAGAGGGTGGACCAAGAGACAGAGGGAGAGGGAGCTGGGAGAAAGAGAGGTAGAGACCGGAGGGAGAGAGGGAGAGACCGGACCGGGAGAGAGGGAGCGGACCGGGGGAGAGGGAGAGAATGCATGCGGCACGAGAGAGGGAGGGAGAGAGAAAGAGGGAGAGCGAGTGGGAGAGGGGCAGAGGGAGAGGGAGAGACAGAGTGGGAGAGAGCGAACCGAGATAGAGAGAAGGAGAGAGAGACAGAGAAAGACAGAGAAAGAAAGAGGGAGAGGGCGAGTGGGAGAGGGAGAGGGCAAGGGAGAGGCTGAGAGTGAAGTGAGAGGGAGGGAGCGGAGCGAGAGAGGGAGGGAGCGGAGCGAGAGAGGAAGGGAGGGAGAGGAGCGAGAGAGGGAGGGAGCGGAGCGACAGAGGGAGGGAGGGAGCGGGGCGACAGAGGCAAGGGGGGATGGTGGGATTGAGCGGACCGGAGAGAGGAACGAGCGAGTGGACCGAGAGAGGAGAGGGAACCGAGAGAGGGGAGCAGGCCGAGAAAGCGAGACGGGACATTAAACTGAAGCCTATTCCAGTTCAGATGGATGTATGACAACAATCTCATGCCATTGTTCAAAGTATAGAGCTCTCCTCATACCCTTGCCAAAATGTCATCCTTAATGAACACCACAAAAATAGATTAACTGGCTACTCATTTCAGTGCTGCTTGTGGTACCTGAATAGTGCACAGTGACTACAACCTTAAAACTGGCTGTGAAGTGCTTTGGGATGCCAAGTGACATGAAAAAATGTCTTATGAATAGAGATGCCTCATTCATTCAACGTGTGACTGTTTTAATCTGTGAGTCTACATACATTTTTAAATTATAAAAGAAAATCAAAAATATTTTTTTTTAAAACACTTGTTTTTAATGCATAATTTAACACATTGGAATGCACATCCACATCCACACATTGTAGTGGGATACCAATTAAACCATCCATGCTCTTTATCCAGCAGCAAGTTAATTGTAGCACTAGTAGAGACCTGGGGTATGATTGTAGCTTTGTGTAAATGGGTTTTGAGTCAGTTAAAACCTCGCCCCTGGAAACAGATAAACCACCAGCACTCTCGGCTGCAATCATGAATGAAAAATGAGATAAAAATGGCTTTCTTTTAAAATCTACACTGAAAAATACAAAAAGCTTGTCACAAGTAACTGAGGTACACAGAATATTACTTTTAAAATTAATTGTGACACTCTTCTAAATTTGGTGGACTGTTCTAATCTAATTATCTATAAAGATAACTAGTAATATATTAAAATGCTTGCAAATATGCACTTGTTCCATCAGCCAGCAACTTCCTATTAATACTACATATGATTTTATTGGTTTTTCCATCATACTGATTTCCATCATCCTTGAATTTACTTAATTATTTCAAGGCTGCTGCTTTAGTCCAAAAAGCTGAACTTCCCAACTAGGTGGAAGGGTTATGTAAAAGAAAAGGACTTACATTTATAAAGCACTTTTCATGACTATCATACATCTCAAAGCACTCTGCAGACAATGAGGTGCTTTTGAAGTATAGTTACCATTGTAATGTAGGAAATATGGCATCCAATTTAACCACAACAAACTCCCACAAAAAGCAATGTAATATTGACCAATTGATGTTGATTGAGGGATAAATATTGGCCAAAACACTGGGAATAACTTGCCTGTTCTTCAAAATATTGCCATGGGATCTTTTACATCCATCTATACAAGCAGATGTGGCCTTTGTTTAACATCTCACACTGAAAGTTGACACCTCCAACAATGCAGTGCTCCCTCAATGCCGCACTAGCTTGTCAGTCTTGATTTTTGTGCTCGAGCCCTTGAGGTGGATTTGAACCAGGAATCTTGTGATTGAGAGGTGAGTGCTACCAACAAAACCATGGCTACACACAAATCTTTCCTGATTATTTACTGCTGATTGACTGTAATAACTATGTAACATTGTCTCCCCAAAGATAACTTTCAACTTTAGCGGGCCTTTCACCATCCGTCCTGCCTCCCAATAAAAGCCTGCAGTTCTTCACCACATCTAAATACTGCCAGCTAGATGCTCAAACAATTCCCAACAAATTTGGGGTCAATGTGTTTCCCTCCCAGGTATTCCTTATCCACCTTAGCTGCTGTACAGTTTGTACATATTTAAGATTGACTAACAGATTTGAAAATATTGATTTTCAACATGAAACAAGTTCTTGCGCTGATAATTCTAAATTGAATCGAGCATAACACATCAATTTAACTCTTCAATTAATTAGAGATTGACAACAGTCTATATTCAAGCTATGTACCTTCATTTTAGATGGAATATCTGATTACTCAGCTCATGCTTAATGTAGGAAATGGTCATTGACCTCATGAAACATTAAATTTGCTTTCACCTCTACAAATAACAAATAGATACTATGCAAAATTATGATACAACCAATGCTTACTATAGATAAAATCAGAATAATCAAAGATGATGCACAAGAGTTTCTGCTAATTTCTATTAGATTTTCAGTGCAATTCACATGAAGTCAGCCGAACCAGTGCAAAAGGTCCTGGAATTTTAAGCACAAATTACATTGAGCATATTGAGTTTCCATGATGTTTTGCACTAGCTTTAAAAACATCACACTAAAACCTGTCCTCGCGTACAAAACTGACCATGAACCCAGATCAAATTAATCAGCATTACGAGTTTCTATTAACTGCATTATTTTCAGACCTTGTAGGCTGCTAAAACTAAGTTGGTGCTCGGACACTAATGAGCAGGTTGAGGAACTTATTTTTTCTAATTTACCAAGAAACTGGCTACTGAACACCAATGTTACAAGTAAATGGCACTGTATAGTTTTTTTTTTAAGTTGTTTTTATTTAAATGCCCTCTGAAATGGCCTAGCAAGCCATTCAATTATATCAAACCTCTACAAAGTCAAAAAGGAATGGAACCAGAGGGACCACCCAGCATCAGCCTAAGCACCAGAAATGACAATGGCAAACTCGGTCCTGCAAAGTTCTCCTTATTAAGATCTGGGGGACTAGTGGCAAAATTGGGAGAGATGTCTCACAGACTAGTCAATCATACTCTCAGAATTACACCTTACAAACAATGTCCCAGACACCACCATCACCATCCCTGGGTATGGCCTGTCCCACCAGCAGGACAGACACAGCAGAGGTGGCGGCACAGTGGTATACAGTCAGGAGGGAGTTGCCCTGGGAGCCCTCAACATCAACTCCAGACCCCATGAAGTCTCATGGCATCAGGTCAAACATGGGGAAGGAAACCTCCTGCTGTTTACCATGTAGCACCCTCCCTCAACTAATGAATCAGTACAGCTCCATGTTGAACACCACCTGTAGTAAGCACTGAGGATGGCAAGCGCACAGAATGTACTCTGGGTGGGGGGCTTCAATGTCCATCACCAAGAGTAGCTCGGTAGCACCGAACTGGCTGAATCCTAAAGGCCATAGCTGCTAGACTGGGTCTACAGTAGGCAATGAGGGGACCAACAAGAGGGGAAAATATAATTGACCTCATTCTCACCAGCCTGCCGGCTGCAGATGTATCTGTCCATGACAGTATTGGAAGGAGTGACCACTACACAGTCCTTGTGGAGACAAAGTGCCGTCTTCACATTGAGGATACCCTCCATATGGCATTACCACCATGCTAAATGGGTTAGATTTTGAACAGATCTAGCAACTCAAGACTGGGCAACCATGAGGAGCTGTGGGCCAACAACAGCAGCAGAATTGTACACAATCACAATCTGTAACTTCATGGTCCAGCATATCCCCAGCTCTGCCATTACTATCAACTCAGGGATCAACCCTGGTTCAATGAAAAGTGCAGGAGCGCATGCCAGGAGCAGCACCAGGCATATCTAAAAATGAGGTGTCAACCTGGCGAAGCTATAACACGGGACTACTTGCATGCCAAGCAGCATAAGCAGCCAGCAATAGAAGAGCTAAGTGATTCCACAGCCAATGGGTCAGATTTTTTTTATTCATTCATGGAATGTAGGCATTGCTGGCTAGGCCACCATTTATTACCCATCCCTAATTGCCCTTGAGAAGGTGGTGGGAGCTGCCTTCTTGAGCTGCTGCAATCCATGTGGTATAGGTACACCCACAGTGCTGTTAGGGTGGGAGTTCCAGGATTTTGACCCAGCGACAGTGAAAGAACAGCGTTATGTTTCCAAGTCAGGATGGTGAGTGGCCTGGAGAGGGACTTCCAGGTGGTGGTGGTGATAGTGTTCCCATCTGTCTGCTGCCCCGTCCTTCATCTAAGCTCTACAGTCCTGCCGCATTCAATCATGAATGGTTGTGGACAACTAAACAACTCGCTGAGGAAGGAGGCTCCACAAATATCTGCATATTCAATGATGGGGGAACCCAGCACATCAGTGAAAACGATAAGGCTGAAGCGTTTGCAACAACCTTCAGCCAGAATGATGCATTTTAGCCTCCTCTGCAGATACCCAGCATCACAGATGCTAGTCTTCAGCCAATTCAATTCACTTCACGTGATATCAAAAAACAGCTGAAGGCACTGGTTGCTACAAAGGCTATGGGCCCTGAGAACATTCCAGCAATAGCACTGAAGACTTGTGCTCCAGAACTTGCCGTACCTGTTCCAGTACAGCTACAACACTGGCATTGATCCAGCAATGTGGAAAATTGCCCAGGCATGAACAATACACAAAAAAGACAGGATAAATCCAACCCGGCCAATTACTGCCCCATCAGTCTACTCTCGATCATCAGTAAAGTGATGAAAGGGGTCACCAACAGTGCTATCAAGCCATACTTGCTTAGCAACAACCTGTGCACTGATGCTCAGTTTAGGTTCCCCCAAGATCACTCAGTTGAGACCTCATTACAGTCTTGGTTCAAACATGGACAAAAGAACTGAAATCCAGAGGTGAGACGAGAGTGACTGCCCTTGACATAAAGGCAGCATTTGACCTGGTATGGCATCAAGGAGTGCTAGCAAACTTGGAGCCAATGGGAATCAGGGGGAAAACTCCCTGCTGGTTGGAGTCATACATAGCACAAAACAAGATGGTTGTGGTTGTTGGAAGTCAATCATCTTAGTTCCAAAGCATCACTGCAGGAATTTGATGGCTAGTGTCCTAAGCGCAACCATCTTCAGCTGCTTCATCAATGACCTTCCTTCCATCATAAAGTCACAAGTGGGGATGTTTGCTGATGATGCACAATGTTCAGCACCATTTGCGACTCCTCAGACATTGAAGCAACCCTGGACAATATCCAGGATTGGGCTGACAAGTGGCAAGTAACATTTGTGCCATAGAAGTGCCAAGCAATGACCATCTCCAACAAGAGTAGCTGGGAAGAGTGTCCTGCAGTCAACATCATGGTGAAGCAGTCTGGGAAGAGTGTTCTGCAGTCCACTCTTGTTGAAAGTCACAAAAGTGACATCACAAGAGAGCACAAGAGCATGGCGGAGAGATCAGAACCAGCGCGAGTGTGGGGAAGTTTCAAAAAGTGATGTTAGCACAAAGGTGAGAGATGATTTGTGAGTAGTGGGTAAGTGTTTTTTCCCAGTTTAAAATAGATTAAGCTAAAGAAAGGTAAGAGTTCTAGCTTTTATTTAAAGTATATAAATAATTTAACTTTATTTACTATATTTAACTTAGAGTAAGAGGAATGGCAGGGCAGCTCAGTCCCGTGTTATGTATTGCCTGCAACATGTGGGAAGTCCTAAATGCTCCTTGTGCTCTGACCAACCACATGTGCAGGAATTTCCACCAGCTGCAGCTACTTGAGCTCCGAGTTTTGGAGCTTGAGTGGCAGCTGGAGGGTCTGAGAGTTTTGTGGGTAGCACATTTTTAGACATGGTCACTCCACAGCTTACAGAAGTGCAGACAGAAAGGGAAAGGGGAACCATCAGTCAGAAGAAAGGCATCAGGCAGGTAGTCAGGAAATCCCCAGGATGCATCTCACTCGAGAGCCGTTTTTGTGTGTTGGAAAACGGTGAGAGTAACAGTTCCTCTGGTGAGTGCAACCATGCTCATGGCACTGTGAGTGGCTCAGCTGCACAAGGAAAAAGAGGGGAAGAGCATTAGTGGTAGGAGACTCGATAGTAAGGGGAACAGACAGGCGTTTCTGCTGCCGTAGACGTGACTCCAGGATGGTATGTTGCCTCCCTGGTGCCAGGGTCAAGGATGCCACTGAATGGCTACAGGGCATTCTAAAGGGGGAGGGAAAACACACAGAGATCATGGTACATTTTGGTACCAATGACATAGGTAGAAAGAGGGATGAGGTCCTGCAAGCAGAATTTAGGGAGCTAGGAAGCAGATTAGATAACAGGACCTCAAAAGGTAGAAATCTCTGGATTACTTCCAGTGCCACGCACGAGTGAGTATAGAAATAGAAGGTTAGTCCAGATGAATGCGTGGTCGGAGAGATGGTGCAGGAGGGAGGGCGTTAGATTTCTGGGATATTGGGACCATTTCTGGGGGTGATGGGACCTGTACAAGATGGATGGGTTGCACCTGAACAGGAATAAGACCAACATCCTTGCAGGGAGGTTTGCTACTGATGTTGGGGAGGGTTTAAACTAACTTGGCAGGGGGCTGGGGTCCTGAGAGGAGGTTCAGCAGGGGGAGATGCACAGCCAAAATTAGAAGAGAGAGCAAGTGAGTCTGGAAGGCATAGGAATTATAGGCCGGTTAAGGCACAAGGGAGTTTGGCAAGGTTGAATGGTATTTATTTTAATGCAAGAAGTCTGACAAATAAGGCAGATTAGTTGAGGGCACAAATTAACACATGGAAGTATGATGTCGTTGCTGTCACAGAGACATGGTTGAGAGAGGGGCAGGATTGGCAACTTAATATTCCAGGACATAAGGTCTTCAGGCAAGACAGGGAAGAATGTAAAAAAGGAGGGGGTATCGCAATATTGATCAAGGAATCAGTTACAGCAGTAAGGACAGATGACATCTTAGAAGGCTCCTCAAATGAAGCCATATGGGTAGAATTTAAAAACAAAAAAGGAGCAATCACATTGCTGGGAGTGTACTATAGGCCCCCAAACAGTCAGAGAGAAATAGAAGAGCAGACATGTAGGCAAGTTTCAGAGAAGTGTAAAAATAATAGGGTAGTAATAGTGGGGGATTTCAACTTCACCAACATTAACTTGGTTAGTCATAGTGTGATAGGTTTAGAGGGAGCAGAATTCTTAAAATGCATCCAGGAGAGCTTTTTAAGCCAACACGTAGAAGGTCCTACGAGGGAGGGAGCGGAACTGGACTTAATTTTAGGGAATGAAGCCGGGCAACTGGTAGAGGTATCAGTGGGGGAGCTTTTTGCAGTTAGTGATCATAACTCTGTTAGATTCAAGGTTGTTGTGGAAAAGGACAAGGATGGGCTAGAAATCAGAGTTCTAAATTGGGGGGAGGCCAATTTTAATAAGATAAGATATGATTTGGCCAGAGTGGATTCGAAGCAGCTACTTTTGGATAAATCTCCTTCAGAGCAGTGGGATTTATTCAAGAAGGAAAGAGGGACGGTCCATGGCCAATATATTCCAGTAAAGATAAAGGGTGGGACCAACAAATCCAGGGAACCCTGGATGTCGAGGGATATATAGGAGGATTGGATAAAGAGAAAAAGGGAGGCTAATGGCAGATACCAAGGGCTCAAAACAGCGGAAGCCCTAGAGGAGTATAGAATGTGTAACGGGGAACTTAAAAGGAAATTAGAAGAGTAAAATGGGGGCATGAAAAAACATTAGCAGATAAAATAAAGGAAAATCCAAAGTTATTTTACAAGTACATTAACAGTAAGAGGAGAACTAGGGAAAGAGTAGGGCTGATTAAGGACCAAAGTGGTAATTTGTGTGTGGAGCTGGAAGATGTAGGTAGGATTCTAAATTAATACTTTGTGTCGGTGTTCACAAGTGAGAGGGACAATGTGGGTATGGCAATCAGGCAGAAGGACTGTGATATAATTGAAGAAATTAGCATAAAAAGGGATGGGGTTCTATGTGGTCTGGCAGCTTAAAAGTAGATAAATCTCCAGGCCCAGGTGAAATATATCCCAAACCGTTGAGTGAGGCAAGGGAGGAGATAGCAGGGGCATTAGCAATAATTTTCAATACCTCTCTGGCCACTGGAGAGGTGCTAGAGGACAGCCCATTTGGTACCATTATCCCAGAAGGGAGGAAGGGATAAACCAGGGAACTACAGGCCAGTCAGTCTAACCTCAGTGGTGGGGAAATTATTGGAAGCAATTCTGAGGGACAGAATTAATCTACACTTGGAGAGGCAGGGATTAATCAAGGACAGTCGACATGGTTTCATTAAGGGGAGGCCATGTCTGACCAATTTGATTGAATTTTTCGAAGAGGTGACCGGGTGTATAGATGAGGGCAATGCATTTGACATAGTCTACTTGGACTTCAGCAAGGTATTTGATAAGGTCCCGCATGGGAGACTGATAATGAAAGTAAGAGCACATGGGATCCAAGGCAATTTGGCTAATTGGATCCAGAATTGGCTGAGTGCAGGAAGCAGAGGGTGATAGTCGAGGTGTGTTTTTGTGACTGGATGCCTGTATCCAGTGGGGTTCCACAGGGACCGGTGTTGGGTCCCTTGCTGTTTGTGGTATACATAAACGATTTAGACTTGAATGTAGGAGGGTTGATCAGTAAGTTCACGGATGACACAAAAATTGGTGGGGTGGTAAATAGTGAGGAGGTTGAGAATATAGAAGGATATAGACGGGCTAGTCAGATGGGCTGATCAGTGGCAAATTGAATTTAATCCAAATAAGTGTGAGGTGATGCATTTGGGCAAACAAGGCACAGGAATACATGATGAATGGTAGGACCCTGGGAAGTACCGAGTATCAGAGGGACCTTGGTGTGCATGACCATCAGTCCCTTAAGGTAGCGGGACAAGCCGATAAGGTGGTTAAGATATGGGATACTTGCCTTTATTGCTGAGGTGTAGAATATAAGACCAGGGAGGTTATGCTGGAACTGTATAAAATGCTGGTTAGGCCACAGCTAGAGTATTGTGTGCAGTTTTGGAATCTGCATTATAGGAAGGATGTGATTGCACTAGGGAGGGTGCAGAGGAGACTTACCAGGACGTTGCCTGGGCTGGAGAGTTTTAGTTATGAAGAGAGATTGGATAGACTGGGGTTATTTTCCTTGGAGCAGAGGAGATTGAGGGGGGACATGATTGAGGTAAAATTATGAGGGGCATAGAAAGGGTAGACAAGAAAGAATTTTTTTCTTCTTGTTTTTTCCCTTGGGTGGAGGAATCAATAAACAGGGGAATTGTTTTAAGGTAAGGGGCAAGAGGTTTAGAGGGGACATGAGAAAGAATTTTCTCACCCAGAGGGTGGTGAAAATCTGGAACTCACTGCCTGAAAGGATGGTAGAATCAGAAACACTCATAACATTTAAGAAGTATTTGGACGTGCACTTGCGATGCCCTGGGCCTAGTGCTGGAAAATGGGATTAGAATAGTTAGGTACTTGTTTGACCAGCACAGACCTGATGGGCTGAAGGGCCTTTTTCTGTGCAGTAGGCCTCTGTGACTCTAAGAGATAATCTAAGCATTGCCCCTTGACATTCAATGGTATTATCATCACTGAATATCCAACTAACAACATTCTGAGGGTTACCATTGACAAGAAACTGAACTAGACCAGCCATATAAATGCTGTGGCTACAAAAGCAGGTCAGAGGCTAGGAATCCTGTGGCGAATGACTCACCTCCTAACTCCCCAAAGCCTGTCCACCATCTACAAGGCACAAGTCAGGAGTGCGATGGAATACTCTCCCTTTGCCTGGTTGAGTGCAGCTCCAACAATACTGAAGAAGCTTGACACCATCCAGGAAAAAGCAGCCCACTTGATGGACACCCCATCCACAAACATTCACTGTCTCCACCACCAATGCACAGTGGCAGCAGTGTGTACCATCTACAAGATGCACTGCAGCAACTCATCAAGCTTCTTTGAGCAGCACATTCCAAAACCACAACCACTATCATCTTGAAGACAAGGGCAGCAGACAGATGGGAACATCATCACTTGGAAGTTCCCCTCCAAGCCACTCACCATCCTTACTTGGAATTACACTACCATTTCTTCACTGTCACTGTTCAAAATCCTGGAACTCCCTCCCTAACAGCAATGTGGGTGTACCTACACCACACGTGCTGCAGTGGTTCAAGAAGGCAGCTCATCACCAACCTTCTCAAGCACAATTAGGGATGGGAAATAAATGCTAGCCTAGCCAGCGATGCCACATCCAATGAACGAATGAAAAATAAAATAAAATTGCCTAACTCAGTTTAAAAATGTCAATTTTTTCTGATACTAAAGCTGCATCACTCAAATATATCAAGGGATATTGTTAATGTTTTTTTCAAAGTTACTTCTAAAAGCTGTTTATTTCATGGCAAGTGATAAACTCATTGCGTATCACTGAATGTGTGTGGAAACCTGAATGAAAAAAATCCACTTCTGAAATTGTGCTAGTTTTCAGCCTAATTTGTGCCTGAATTATCAATGCATCCTTAGTGGAAACTCTTAGCCTGTAAATGTTTAAATAGAAAAGAAAATAGAAAGTTTTGTCCTGAAATAAAAGCAAAATACTGAGAATGCTGGAAATCTGAAATAAAAACAAAAAACGCTGGAAACACTCAGTATGTCTGGCAGCATTGTGAAGATAGAAACAGAGTTAACATTTCAAGTCGAATAGGACTCTTCTTCAGAACTTCTTTAGCACTCTGTTTTTATTTAATCTTTGTAATGATCCTGAAGGTAAAAAAGGAAAGCCTTTGAAAATTTGAAAGATACAGGAAACAAAAGCTAAGATATTTTGTCCCTTGACACATAACTCTCAATACAATTTTAAGGAAGTTGATAAGTTAAAGGAGCACTTTTTTTCAAAGTACCCAACCACTGTCTCCAAAGCTCCTATAGTTCTTCCAGCAAAAGTTAATTGAGAAAACCCCTTCAGTTTTAACCTCATTGTGCATAGTGTGCAATCATTCCAAGTCTCTCACTTAACACCGGTTGTACTTTGCCCATCCTGCTTTATAACCCTATTGATCTAAAGTAGCATACCTTTGTTTCACCAAAAAAAAATGCCCAGCCAGTAAAGCCCATATCCCGTGAATGAATAAAAAAAAATACAAAAAGAATCCTTAGTTTGCAAAAAAGAATGATCAATTTTAACTTCAGTGTAGACTAACTGCATTGGATCTCTGCACAGTCAAGCTACTTGAGTAATCTCATCCTTGGACAGTCAACCCTGAAACATCTCTATTAATTTTAATGGGGCTTCATCCAGGTCTGGGAGCTGACTGGACCTATCTAACCCTGAAAAAAGCTTTCTATTTTCTGGATAAGCTGCATAGATTGTCTGCAATGCTAATCAGAAATAAAGTTGTTACTACTTTTCTATGACTCTATACTGGAATGCACCACTAACACCCAATGCCACTATACACATCTGTTGAGTCTAAGGATCCATGTCTACTTGCTCATGCTAACTTTCCACTCTTTGGCTCTCTAATTCCATTTCATAACCTCCACCAGCACCTACCCTCACCACCACCATTCTGCCCTTCAAATAGCTCCTGGATCCAATCTCATTCCATATCTGACCCTGAATTTGGATGGTGATTCATAGGTGCCCCAAGCTGACTTCACACTATCTACAAGTGAATTTCATTCCACCACAGGGCTTCCAATTTCAACTTTTGAACTGTTCCATATTGCTTCCTCTGTATCCTTAATTTATGCTCAGGTCTCCTTTAATCTCTGCCATGCCTATATCAGCCAAATTCCTACACAATCCATCTGTGCGCACATTTTGGCCGCAGCCCCAGACTTAAACATAGGAAAGCATAGGGACAGGAGTAGGCCATTTGGCCCGTCAAGCCTGCTCCACCATTCAATTAGATCATGGCTGATCAGCTAGCTCAACGCCACCTTCCTATGCCATCTCCATATCCTTTGATGCCATTTGTATCCAGAAATCTGTCAATTTCTGTCTTAAACATGCTTGAATGTTGAGCTTCCATAGCCCTCTGGAGTAGAGAATTCCAAAAATTCACCACCCTCTGACTAAAGAAATTCCTCCCCTCTCAGTCGTAAATGGCCTGCCCCTTATTCTGAGACTGTGTTCTCTGGTTCTAGACTCACCAGCCAGGGAAAACATCCTATCTACGTCTATTCTGTTGCCCTGTAAGAATTTTGTAAGTTTCAATGAGATCACCACTCATTCATCAAAACTTCAGAGAATACATACCCAGTTTCCTTAATCTCTCCTCATAAAACAATCTCACCATCCCAGGGATTAACCTGGTGGACATCTGCTGCACTCTGTTTATGAGAAGTATATAACTTTACTTAGATAAGGAGTCCAAAATTGCACACAACACTCCAGGTACAGTCTCAGCAAGGCTCTATACAATTGAAGCAAGGTATCTTTACTCCTAGACTCAAATATCCTTGCCATGAACGCCAACATACCATTTCCCATCCCAATTGCTTGCTGCACCTGCACGATAGCTTTTTGCATGCTAACTCATGAACAAAGACACCCGGATCCCTTAGGACATCAACACTTCCCGACCTCTCACTATTTACGAAATACTCTATCTTTCTTTTTTTTCTACCAAAATGAATAACTTCACACTTATTCACATCATATTCCATCTGCCATTTTCTTGCCCATTCACTTAGCCTGTACAAGTCCCCTTGCATCCTCCTCACAACTTATATTCCCACCTAGTTTTGTGTCATCAACTAATTTGGAATTACTACATCTGGTCCCCACATCCAATTCATTTATGTAGATTGTGAACAGCTGTATCCTGTGATAGCCCACTAGTCACATCCTGAGAATGACCCATTTATTGCTGCTCTCTGTTTTCAGTCTGATAACCAATTCTCAATCAATACCAGTATATTATCTCCAATCCCATGTGCTCCAATTTAGTTTACTAATCTCCTCCATGGGACCTTATCAAAAGCCCTCTGAAGCATCACATCCACTGGTTCTCCTTTATCTCTGCTACGTGTAACATCCTCAACAAACTCCAATAGGTTTGTCAAACATGATTATCCTTTCATAAATCCATGTTGACTCCCCCCAATTTTTTTCCAAGTCTTTAGTTATCACATCCTTTGAGATAGATTCTAACATTTTACTGGCTACAAACATCAAACTAACAGGTCTGGAGTTCTCTGTTTTCTCTCTGCTTCCCTTGTTAAATATTGGGGTTACATTTGTCGCTTTCTGGTCTACAGGAACCTTTCCAGAATCTATAAAATTTTGAAAGATAACTACCAATGCATCGACAATTTCTACAGCTACCTCCTTCAACAGTCTGGGATATACCTCATCATGGCTCAGGGGATTTATCAACCTTCAATCCAATTAATTTTTCGAGTACTAACTTTTTATTAATACAAATTGCTTTCAGTTCCTTATTTTCACAAGATCCTTGGTTCCCTAGTATTTCTGGGAGATTTTCTGTATCTTCCTCCATGAAGACAGACACAGAGTAATCATGAGGACTCGAAACATCAACTCTTTTCTTCTCCGTCGATGCTGCTAGACCTGCTGAGCTTTTCCAGGTAATTCTGTTTTTGTTTTGGATTTCCAGCATCCGCAGTTTTTTGTTTTTATCACAGAGTAATTGTTTAGTTTCCCTGCTATTTCCCTATTCTCCATTATAAATTCTCCTGTCTCTGCCTGTAATGGACCCAAATTTGTCCTTGCTAATCTTTTCCTTTTCACTTACCTTAAGAAAATTCTACAGTCCGCCTTTATGTTCCTTGCTAGCTTGCATTCATATTCTCTTTTCCCTTTCTTAATCGGCTTCTTGGTCCTTCTTTGCTGGGTTCCAACTTGCTCCCAATCCTCAGGCTTACCACTTTTTCTGGCAATCTGATAGGCCACTTATTTTGGTCTAATGCAATCTTTAACTTCTTTTGTTAGCCATGGTTGATTCACCTTTCCTGTTTGGTTTTTGTGTCTTAGAGGGATGTGCACTTGTTGTAGACAATGTAATGCTTCTTTAAATACTAGCCATTGCCTCTCTATTGTCAATTTTTTTAGTGTATTTTCCCAATCCGCCATAGTCAACTTGCCCCTCATACCTTCATAGTTTTCTTTGTTCAGATTTAAGACCCTAGTTTCAGAATGAACTGTATCACTTTCAAACTTAATGTAAAATTCTATTATATTATGATGACTATTTCCTAAAGGCTGCTTTACAGCAAGGTTATTAATTAGCACTTTCTCATTACATAATACTAAATCTAAAACAGCCTAATCTCTGGCTGGTTCAGAGCCCATTGTGCCCATACTTGGGCCCATTCGTTCTGCCACTCAACCATGACACCATTCATTCAAACCATACTTTATTCTTTCTATTCTGTACTTGTTTGGTAACTTTTACTTCTCGTCTTGGTTCACCCCTCCTTTAAAATCACCATTATATATTATCCCTCATTATGCTCCCACAAGTTTGTGTTTGCATCAGGATATCTTCCCTGTTTTCCTCTCTCAGCCTCTGCAATCAGTGCCTCCAGCATCTGCATTAGAACCATAGAACCATGAAAAAGTTACAGCACAGAAGGAGGCCATTCGGCCCATCTTGTCCATGCCAGCCCGAGGACACCCATGTGCCCTTTCTAATCCCAGCCCATAGCCCTGCAGCTTACAGCACTTAAGGTGCAGATCCAGGTACTTTTTAAAAGAGTTTAAAGTTTCTGCCTCTACCACCAACTTGGGCAGTGAATTCCAGACACCCACTACCCTCTGCGTAAAAAAGTTCTTCCACATGTCCTCCCTACACCTTCTGCCATTTATCTTGAATCTATGTCCACTGGTTCTAGAATTCTCCACCAAGGGAAACAATGTTATCCTGTCCACTCTATCCATTCCCCTCATAAATTTGTACACCTCAATCAAGTCACCTCTCAGCTTTCTTTGTTCTAAGGAAAATAACCCCCACCTATCCAATCTCTCCTCGTAGCTACACTATTCTAACCCTGGTAACATTCTTGTAAACCTCCTCTGCACTCTCTCCAGAGCTATTACATCCTTCCTGTAATGTGGTGACCAGAACTGCATACAATACTCCAGTTGTGGCCTCACCAGTGTTTTATACAATTCCAACATTATATCCTTACTTTCATATTCTATACCTCTGTCAATGAAGGAGAGCATTCCATATGCCTTCTTTACAATAGTAATAAAAACAAAAAAACTGCGGATGCTGGAAATCCAAAACAAAAACAGAATTGCCTGGAAAAACTCAGCAGGTCTGGCAGCATCGGCGGAGAAGAAAAGAGTTGACGTTTCGAGTCCTCATGACCCTTCGACAGAACTTGCGTTCGAGTCCAAGAAAGAGTTGAAATATAAGCTGGTTTAAGTTGTGTGTGTGGGGGGGCGGAGAGATAGAGAGACAAAGAGGTGGGGGGGGGGGGGTGTGGTTGTAGGGACAAACAAGCAGTGATAGAAGCAGATCATCAAAAGATGTCAACGACAGTAGTACAATAGAACACATAGGTGTTAAAATTAAAGTTGGTGATATTATCCAAACGAATGTGCTAATTAAGAATGGATGGAAGGGCATTTTTGGTCGTAAGCTCCCTCCCCCATCCCCACCCCCTTTCTGTTTCCCCCTTCCCCTTTTTTTTTCCAATAAATTATAAAGATTTTCCTTTTCCCACCTATTTCCATTATATAAAAAAAACCCACTAGAGCTATACCTTGAGTGCCCTACCATCCATTCTTAATTAGCACATTCCTTTAGATAATATCACCAACTTTAATTTTAACACCTATGTGTTCTATTGTACTATTGTCGTTGACATCTTTTGATGATCTGCTTCTATCACTGCTTGTTTGTCCCTACAACCACACCACCCCCCTCCACCTCTTTGTCTCTCTATCTCTCCGCCCCCCACACACACACCTTAAACCAGCTTATATTTCAACTCTTTCTTGGACTCGAACGCAAGTTCTGTCGAAGGGTCATGAGGACTCGAAACGTCAACTCTTTTCTTCTCCGCCGATGCTGCCAGACCTGCTGAGTTTTTCCAGGTAATTCTGTTTTTGTTTTGCCTTCTTTACAACCTTGTCTACTTGAACTCCTGCCTTCAGGGACCTGTGTACATATACACCAAGATCTCTCACTTCATCTACCCCTCTTAGTATATTTCCATTTATTTTGTAATCTCTGTAACTGTTTGACCTCCCTAAATGTTGACCTCACACTTCTCTATGTTAAAATCCATCAGCCACTTAACCGCCCACTCCACCATCCCATCTATATCGCTTTGGCTTCCCTTATTTTTTTTCTCTATATCCTCTAAATTCATCAACCTACTATCCTGCTAAAACTTCTCCCTCCAGATTAACTCTTCTATCTACAGTCGCAATCATGCCTTCAGCCCCTTGTCACCTTCCATGAACAATCTGCAATCCTGGTATTAATCACAAATAAGTAATCTTCAATAATTTCTTTGTATCCTTACCACTCATGTCCCCTTACTATTGTTCAAAGCCCTTACAAGAAAACCTCCTCCAAGTCATTTACAATTGCACTTTCACAGCATGCCCACAGATATTAATCTGCTCACCCATTCCCTTAACTTTACTTTGAAGTTCTTGACCCCAGCAAAACCTTCATGGTTTCTCAACCCAGTCATGGCTCTCATCTTCATACCCTTAAGAACAAAGGGAATAGCCTTGAAGGTATCTTGAATATAACTGGTTTAGCCATCTATCACCAGGTCTAACTGGACCACCTCAAGCCCTAACAGGCCTCCCTTTCGCCCACCAAAACTACACACTGCTCTGGGATTATCCAGATAAACTAAAACAACCCCACCCATTTTTTTTTTACCATCATCAACTGCTACCTTAAATCTTACTCCCTTCAACATCACCTCCAACATAGAGTCATAGAGGTATACAGCACGAAAAAGGCCCTTCAGCCTATCGAGTCTGTGCCAGTCAAACAAGTACTTAACTATTCTAATCCCATTTTCCAGCACTAGGCCCATAGCCTTGTGTGCCATGGCATCACAAGTGCACATCCAAATACTTCTTAAGTGTTATGAGGGTTTCTGCCTATACCACCCTTTCAGGCAGTGTGTTCCAGATTTCCACCACCTTCTGGGTGAGAAAATTCTTCCCCACATCCCCTCCAAATCTCCTGCCCCTTATCTTAAATCTATGCCCCTTGGTTATTGATCCCTCCATGAAGGGGAAAAGTTCCTTCCTGTCTAACCTATCTATGCCCTTCATAATTTTATACACCTCAATCATGTCCCTCCTCAATCTCCTCTGCTCCAAGGAAAATAACCCCAGTCTATCCAATCACTCTTCATAACTAAAACTCTCCAGCCCAGGCAACATCCTGGTAAATCTCGTCTGCACTCTCTAGGGCAATCACATCCTTCCTATAATGCAGACTCCAGACATTCCAACATCTAGTGTGAAAAGCTTGCAGAATTGATCATCACCTAAACAGACCATCTAGACACCTATTTCCCCCTTTTTCCTTGCCCATAAGCCAAATACCACCCCCTGCCCTAATTCTAGAACGTTATCTCTTTCTCTCTCCACTCCCAACCATCCCCTGGATCTCTCTACTAGTCCCTAAATTTCCTTCAAAACTCCAATGTTAGGTGAAGTTGGTGCCATCTCCTTTTCAAAACTACCCCAATCACCCCCTTGCTCAAAAAAAATCTTAATCACTCTACCCTTGTAAATTATCTCACCACCCTCAAGCTTCCTTGCCTCTCCAAAGCATCTAAAATTATTGCTGACTTCAAAGCTCATGCCCATCTCTCCTCCAGTTCTGTTTAAATCTCTCCAATATGCTTCAGCCCCACCACAGTAGTCTTTAAAACAAGTCATAAACAACATTCACCATGACTGTTGTGGTGTATCCTTCCCCATCCTCCTTGACATCTATGCAACCTTTGACCTGGTCAACTATAACATTCTCCTCCAATGTCTCTCTTCCATCCAGGTGAGTGGAACTGGATTTTTATGGTTCCATTCATACCTATATTATTGTAGCATGGCTACCTCTCCACCAGCTCTCTCATCCTCTGTAGATCAGGCTACTTGTCTAATATTCAGTTTTGGTAAAGCTGTAATTTCTTCCCATCAGGAAGATCAAATATAATGGCCTGGATCTTCCAAGGAGGGGCAATCATTATCGGATTGCCACTCTGCTCAAAGTTTTCCCCGCCTGGACGCTGTTCTGCATTTCTTGCTAGGTCTTATGAGCCTGGCTTAACCAGAAATGCCGGGAGAACTCCATCAAATCATAGCAGAGTTGGGGATGGTAGGACAAGCCCCCTCTTTAGGGCACTAGTTACCGGATGGTAAGTTTAGAGGTCCAGTGTGAATGTTAATGATTAGGCGAATGGCTAGGGGATGGTTGGGGTG